>NC_059373.1:27365780-27707280 GCF_019703515.2 Myxocyprinus asiaticus
TCACCCACAACTATTATATTGCTTCTGAAGATATGGATTTAAACACTGGAGTCATATGGATTACTTTTATGTTTCCTTTATGTGATTTTTTTGGAGCTACAAAGGTCTGATCACCATTCACTTGCATTGTATGGACTAAAAGAGCTGATATATTTTTCTAAAAGTCTTCGTTTGTGTTCTGCAGAAGAAACTCACTCACATCTGGGATGGCATGAGGGTGAGTATATGATGAGAAAATTCTCATTTTGGGGTGAACTATCCCTTTAAAGGAACTATTAAGAGTGAAGACAGGAAACAGGACAGGACAAATTTGGGCAAAGAAAGAGGGAATACAACCTGGGTCGTCCATATGAGAAAAACACATCCACAGCGTCTTTAAACACCATGCCATTAAAGCAACGCATTGGGACGCAATTTGTCTTAAATTTCAGTGTTTCTACCAGACTATTTGAGTGCAAATAGCCATGCTGTGTGGCAGGTGTTATTTGCACCTTGGTCAAATAGTTGCTCTGATATTTAAAGCCTAATAGACATTTCTCTCATCTCTGTTATCCAAGTTTTTTTTTTTTTCACTGAGCTTGTCAAAGTACATTCTGAGAATACCTTATCCATGAAGGATATATGCGATACTGCACTAGAATTTGAACTAATCGACCTAATTTTGCAAAAATGCTGTGTAGTTAGAAAACTTACTAGGTTTTATGACAGAGCTTCTCTCTTTATATCTTTCTCTCTCTCTCTCTCTCTCTCTCTCTCTCTCTCTCTCTCTCTCTCTCTCTCTCTCTCTTTCACTTTCACACACACATACTTAGGAAGACACACTTAAAATTACACACTAACCAGCTGACCCATGACAGCGTCTGTACCCTCACTAAGCTGTGTGTAACTGTAAAAGCCCACAGCTCTAAAGTGCACGTCATGAGTTATGTGGAACTGTCACATACAATCAGAACAGATCGGTGCTGTGCCTTAGTATGAAAGGGAGACAGCAGAATGCTTGAGAAGAAAAGGCCTGATCAGAGTGATTTAGGGGCCTATGACCATGGGCACAGCCATCTAACCCCTGCCACAGAGCATTCACTCACAAGGAAAGAACACTGAGTGATGTGCAGAGGAGTACATGTTACTCACTTCACTAGAAACCTCTTTGAAGGGATTGTCATTGTTAATCGAGCTATATTTTCTTTGTTTCTTCAAGAGGGTGCTTGTTCTAGGGCTGAGTGATATATCAATTATTCACAATATATTCACAATTACATAAAACAATTAAAAAATAATAATATTGCAATGATTTCATGTTTTTTATTTTGTTACTAAGTTCCCTTGGGCAACTCGCACATATTAAATCGTTCAGAAGACTGTTCGAAGAATTCGAAGACAGTAGATTGAAAGTTCTGCTGCTGAAATGAGAATGAGCTTACCGAAACTCGAATCACACAGTGTTGTTGAACTTATGGGCATGTGTGAGCTCCAGTTTCTGGGTAAACTGTCCACAGAGTGGCACCAAAAGCAAGTTTATTTGCAGTTGTAAATTATGTAAACAGTGAACAGGAATGCATATTTTAACCTCACACCCTAACCCCAACCCTAAACCTAACCATCAGTGGAGATAAAATGTAATTTTAGAGCAAAAATGCAACTTCCGCATCGCACTCACCATTGTTTATGTGAATACTTCTGAGTTTAATACTTCTGAATAGGATAACACTATTCATTCATACACACACACAAAGATACATGTGAAAGTGTATGTTTTATTTTATATTCCATTTACAACTATTTTAATCACATTTAAGCCTTTGAAAAATGTGGGGTGACAAATACATTTAAATAATACAAATGTAATTTCCTTAAATGTTATGAACATGCATATGAAATAATATGAGCTGTCACTAGGGTTGCCACCCATCCTGTATTTTCTGGGAGCGTCCCGGTTTTTGGCCATCTGTCCTGGAAAAATAAAATTCCATTACGGGAAGCAAAATGTCCTGTAATTTCAATATTTTCTCGACGCATGTAAAATGATTCTGACAAGCCCTTTGGCGCATGACCATGAACGCAGGATAATGATCCTTCTGTGTGGCACGCTACTCGCACAGCTGCGCTCAAGAGCCGCAAACCTCAATTTAATGCTCTGTACGCAAAAACAAGAGCAGCAAGTAACTAAAGCCCAAAGTATACTTCGTCTGTCCGCATTCTGCGACAGTCCACGTGACGTGACTTTCATCATCAGGAGTGTCCGCGGATGTCCGCACGCAGTGTCCGCGTGCAGCCAGATTTTTCTGTCCGCGTGGACTGTGTGTTGAGATGGAAGAGTCCACTTGGTGGCAATACGCACAGTTGGACTGTACTGTCAAGCAGTAGTCAAAGAACATATCCTTCTCCATCGTTTTGTTGTTGTTATTCTTGCTTCCTCTAATGGCGGATCCTCAGTTTTTCTTCTTCTTTATCCTTCAGAGCGGATGTCCTGGAAATGACATGACTCTGTGCTGCCCTCTAATGTCTGGTAGCATATAACAAAGCAATTGTACTGCGCAGGTGTCGAACGTGTCCATTCGCGCTCATCCACGTGAGGTATACTTTCAAAGCTGTGCGAACACAACTGTGCACAAGACGGAATGTGCAAAGTGAAGTATACCTGGGTCTTGAGTCGATCAAATAAAACGCAAGATATTCTGTTTGGCTGCAAGTCTGTGAGTACTGTGTCTAGATGCTTTATTTAGAGAGAACGAATGTTGATTAGTGAGCTTTAAAACACTGAATTCAATAGGTTTTAGAGATGTATTCCTAATAAGATATTTATATTAGTGGTGGACAGAAAATATGGAAGTCCAGAAGTGCCATTTACAAAAGAATGAAGAAATAAATTATCAATCTATTAATTTGAAAATAAAAATTTGAATAAATAAACCAACTTATAAATGGATGAACAAATAGACACATATAAATGTGAATAAATAAACCCATTTAAAAATTGCCAAATAAATAGACACATTTAAATGTGTTTATTTAATTCATGTTTTAAAATGTACTTATATTTAGCAATAAAACAGCACTTTAATAAGTCATTTTTAAATGCACCTTTTAAATGGCGTTTTAAAAAGCATTTGGCAATTGCTTTTCTTCATCCATTTGCCAGTTGCTTTTCTTCATCCATTTGACAATTGCTTTTCTTTATTGTTTGAATTTTCCTTTTCTTTTACCATTTCTCAATCCATGCCAGCTGAAGCCCAGGAGTGCCAATTAAAAAAGAATTAAGGAATAAATTATCAATCGATTAATTTGAAAATAAGAACTTGAATAAATCAATCAACTTATAAATGGACAAATAAAAAGACACATTGAAATGTGTTTATTTAATTAATGTTTAAAAATGTCATTATATTTAACAATAAAATTGTGCATTAATAAATCATATTTATTTCATCTTTAAAATGTCATTAAATGTAGCAATGAATTAGTACATTAATGAGTCTTTTAAATGCACCATTTAATGCACTTTAAAAGCACCTTTTAAATTGAATTTTAAAAAGGTATTTGGCAATTGCTTTTCTTAAGTCATTTGCCAATTGCTTTTCCTCATCCATTTGCCAATGGCTTTTCTTTTGTCATTTTGCTTTTTCATTTCCTTTTCTTTAACCAATTGAGAATCGAGTTTAAAAAAATGCCATTGGACTGTTGACTTGTGAGAGCCAATGAACTATCGATTCAGTTATAAGACACACCCACTCTCCCATGTGCACTCGAAGAGGATGTAAGACGGCCAGTCATTGGACGACGGTATGAGCAGTTTACATGATATTATTGGATATGCACATAAGAAACGGATGCAAAACAACAGAAGTTAATGGTGGCTTGTACACTGTTGCTGTGAAATGCTGAACGCGGCCCTACCTGAGCATGCACAGTGATTTGTGTCCAGGATCGGAGCTGGTAATCGTGATGTGTGAACAGAACCAGCCTTCCGATCTGCGCCCCGAACTGAAACACATGACGAAGGTGAGCAAGGGCAACGGCTCGTGTTGCTGGAGAAAGCCGATGGACTTTCCAGAACTTATTCTGAAGAAAACATACATCCCCTTTCAGTTATATCACATTCATTAAAAAAATCAGTTATATCACATTCATTATTGTTAATTTATTAAAATTATTGCCTGTGTATGATCGAGAAAAGGCGGATTGTCAGAATGACAGCCAGCTGAGGATTCAGAGAAGGCAAGCAATCACACTTTTGTGGAACAAATTGTAGTGTTTAATGTTGTGTATTACTTATGTGTATTATGAAAGTGTCTCTTTCAAATGAAAGTTAATATACAGTTGCAATCGAAATTATTCAAACCCCCCAAGACAGTAAGTGTAACCAGAGTGATTACTAAAAGCTAATAATAAATAGTAATCTAGAGGGATTGCTAAAAGAAACTAAAGTAAAATAATTACATTCAAAGTTTGAGAAATTAAAACTTCATGTGCTGTTTAAAAATGTATATGTTCTTATTGTGTTGCAGTATGAAAGGAATGTATGTAGTTTAAGTGTATGTTCCCTTTAAGAGAAATGCAGGAAGAGTTTTACTTTTGACCAATCAAGAGTGATGACGGAGCAGAGCAAGTCGGGTGAGAAGAAGAGACGGTAGCACGGAAAGATCGGCAGAGAGAATAGTGATATAAAACAAGGGAAATTGTGATCTAAGCTAGGCAATAAGTCTAGAAAGAGAGTGATTACGTTTATTTTAAGGGTTATTTGTTGATACAGAAATTTTGAGTTGTTTTTGTTGAGTTTTCTGACTGTGAAGACGGTGACGCAACAAACTGCATATCACCGCATGGAGACTACATGGAATCGTGATGGCGAGCCACCAACCGAACCTTGAGTTTTGCTGATTTTCCGCTGCATTCATTACATTAACTTTCCTCTGGACAGAGGGAGGAAATCTGCCAGGATGATGGAGTGAGTTGAAGCTGAATTTGTTTCATCAACAATCGTTTTTCATCCGTTGCTTTGTTTCTTCACTATGGTAAGACTGAAATAATGCCTTCCAAAGCTTCACTAGGACGTGGAAAATTGTTTTCTGCAAACTGAAGACTGATTTGTTCATTTAGAGACTTAAACTAAAGTTTAAATAAGTTATTTAAACTACAGACTTATTTGCCACACCAGAGACTGATTTATTCAACCTAAAGACTGATTTACTAATATGTGAGTTGTTTTTCAGTATTTTCTGACTGTTCTGTTGTTAATAGCTCTGTATTGTAAATTTAAGTTTTTATTTGTGAACTGAAAAGAAATTTAAGTGGTATGATTTGAATATCAAATTCAAAAACTTGGGGAACCAAGAAGCATCAGTTGGTGTCTTGAGCGAAACTGCCTGTATTCCATTAACTAGAATCTCTGTGCCTAATATGAATCCCTCAGGAGTACAGCGTGTTATGGTTGAGCTAATCGTGAAAAGCAAGGATGCTGCTTCGCGCACACATGCCCTCCTCAAGCTAAGGTTCTTTTCTGGAAGGTCCCCTCGCCCGGGGAACAAGGTAGACTATGATATGTGGCACAATAGTGTTGAACTCATGCTACAAGGTCCTTCCATTTCTGATTTAACCCGACCCAGAAAAATACTTGACAGCCTTTTGCCTCCAGCTGCAGATATTGTCAGAACACTGGGTTCACACGCTACACCCAGAGCTTATCTTGATCTTTAAGATTCAGCTTTTGGCACTGTAGAGGATGGCGATGAGCTGTTTGCCAAATTCTTGAATACACTGCAGGATACTGGAGAAAAACCGTCCCAGTTCTTGCAGCGGCTGCAAGTGGCTTTGATGATGGCCATTAAAAGAGGTGGTGTTTCCTCCATTGAGGTTGATCGACACTTGCTGAGGCCGTTTTGTTGGGGATGCTGGGACAATACCCTCATTTCCGAGTTTCAGCTTGAACAAAGGAAAAATCATCCCCTTCCTTTCTCTGAGTTCTTACTTCTGCAGCATACGGCAGAAGACAAGCAGAGTACAAAAGTGTTTCGTATGAGAAAGCATCTTGGCACATCTAAGCCGTGAACAACTTTTTACTCTTTGTGTGCTTCCTCACATGATGAAGTGTCGACTCAAGCTACCGTTTCTGACTTGAAGAAGCAAGTTGCAGAGCTTCAAGTCAGGTGGAAAAACTGAAGAAGGCCAAAGAGCAAACCAAAGGGTCTCACGAAAGTATGGTTCATGACTTGCACAACCAAGTAGCAAAGTTACAGTGTCAAATAGTTTGCTGTTAGCAAACACAAAACCTGCTGTAAAAGTGAGCAAATCACAGTCTGTGCAAACAAACTTGGGTGACGTTTCCCACAGTTTTTCTTCAACTCTAAAGAGTAAACCTAAGCCCTGGTACTGCTTTCGATGTGGTGAGGATGGCCATATTGCTTCTACATGTGATAATGTTGCAAACACTGCTTTGGTAGCCTCCAAAAGAAAGCTTCTAAAGGAAAAGCAGTTAGCCAGGAGAACTCAAGTTGAGTCATCCCATTCTTCTCATTTAAACTAGAATCAGCGCCGGTTGCGGGACAAACGGGGGCTGAAAAAAGTACCAGAGATCCCAAAAAGTACAAGATTAGAAGCTGTCATTGGCACATTAACACTGCCAAAGGGTTTGGTTGGTGCAAAATGTACTGCTGAAGTTCTTATTGCAGGCAGTACATGCAGTTGTCTTCTAGATACAGGTTCATAAGTGACCACTGTTTCTCAGATATACTATGAGCAGAATATGTCACATTTGAAAATCAAACCTCTTGAAAACCTTCTTGAGGTAGAAACAGAAAATGGTCAGCTTGTTCCGTATCTCGGGTACATCGAAGTAGATGTAGTGTTCCACAAGGCTTTCCTTGGAATTGAAATTAAACTTTCCACCCTTGCCTTGGTCACTCCAGATAGTAAGAGTAGTACTCAGCCTTTGGTACTCAGGCACAAACACTCTTGATTTAGCTTATGAGAGCCGCTCTGATCCAGAGATTACAAAATCTCATCAAGCCTTACCTTATGGGTTCCAAGCCATTATGAATGTTCTTGGGCACAGGTTCAAGCAGAAAGCCAATAGCAGTATTGGATCAGTGCAGCTGTCTGATGCAAAGCCTGAAGTGGTTTCTGCCAGAAAGAGTCTTGTTCTTGAAGGCTCAGTCAGCACATAAGAGCAGTTCACAGACAAATGGGTTTTGATGGAGCCTCCTTCCGAGTCATTCTTGCCAGGTGGTCTCTTGTGTACATCTTGTCTAGTCACACTTCCTTCTAAGGCATCACAGAAAATCCCAGTAATCGTAAAAAATGAGACAGAACATGACATTGTAATCCCTGTAAAGCGTGTCGTTGCAGAATTACATTCATTACAGAGTGTAATTACCAAAGAAACCGCTACTGATTGTAGCAATCAGTCTGAATCTGCCAAAACATTCACGATTGATTTTGGTGACTCACCAATACCTGCCGAATGGAAAGACAGAATTTCCCAAAAATTACGTTCCATGCCAGAGGTTTTTGCCTTGCATGATCTGGATTTCGGCAGGACTAACAAGGTGACCCATCATATAAAGTTACATGATGAAACTCCATTCAAGTATAGGGCTCGCCCTATACACCCGCAAGATTTTGATGCTGTTCGTAAGCATCTGCAAGAGCTACTGGATGCTGGTGTCATCCAGGAGTCAGAGTCTTCTTTTTCCTCACCCATTGTTGTTGTTCAGAAAAGAATGGTGATGTTCGGCTCTGCATCGACTAGCGTAAGCTTAACCTGCAAACGATAAAAGATGCGTATGCTCTACCGAACTTGGAGGAAATTTTTCTGCTCTCACTGGTTCTCACTGGTTTTCGATGCTTGATCTGAAGTCTGGGTATTACCAGATCGAGGTGGTGGAGTTAGACAAGCACACAAGCACTTTTGTCTGCCCTCTAGGCTTTTGGGAGTTTAACAGGATGCCGCAGGGAGTCACAAATGCTCCTAGTACTTTCCAGAGGTTAATGGAGAGGTGCATGAGTGACATCCATCTAAAGGAGGTCATTGTTTTTCTCGATGTTCTGATAGTGTTTTCAGACACATTGGAGGAACATGAGCATAGGTTGATGAGTGTGTTGCATCGGCTAAAGGAGTATGGGTTGAAACTCTTTCCTGAAAAATTCAAATTTTTCCAAACCTCTGTGAAGTATCTTGGACACATTGTAACGACCAATGGTGTAGAGACAGACCCTGACAAAATCGAGGAGCTGAAAAGGTGGCCGATTCCCAAGAATCTGAAAGAGATACGCTCATTCTTAGGGTTCTCGGGGTACTATCGTTGGTTTATCCGAGATTATGCCACAATTGCCTTTGAATAATTTGACATCCGAATACCCACCACTCCGCAAAGGTTGTAAATTCAAGGAGAGGAAAGACTACTACAATCCCAAAGAGCCTTTTGGGAGTCGCTGGTCTGTGAGTTGTCAGCAGGCGTTTAAAGCTGTCATTGTGGCGCTTACCACCGCTCCGATCCTTGGCTTTGCTGATCCGAAACTTCCGTATGTTTTGCATACTGATGCAAGCACGGTGGGGCTGGGAGCAGCCTTGTATGAGGAGCAGGATGGGCAAACGAAGGTAATTGCCTATGCCAGTCGAGGTCTTTCTCGGAGTGAAGCTCATTATCCAGCACACAAGCTGGAGTTCTTAGCTCTTAATTTGGCTGTCACAGTGAATTTCAGCGATTACCTGTATGGTAATCAGTTCATTGTTGTTACTGACAGTATTCCGTTGACATACATATTGACCTCGGCCAAGTTGGATTCAACTAGTTACAGATGGCTTTCAGCTCTTTCAACATTCTCTTTCAAATTGCAGTACAGAGCTGGGAAGCAGAATCTGGATGCTGACAGTCTGTCCAGACATCCTCATGGTGGTCTGAGAGATGATGTCACATCTCAAAAGGAGCAAGAGTGAATTTGTCAATTCACCTTGAATCATCTGCTTGATGATGATGCTTATACTGTTCCTAGTGATGTTTTCCAGGCCATATGTGATAAATACATTGTTCACCAGATGTCGGTGGTGACTCTCTTTTTGCTCTGGTTGAATCTCTAGCCATGCATGTCCCATGATGCAGTCCCATGCAGTCACAATCAAAATGAAGTTTTTGATGGTTTCCCTGTAATTCCAACTTTTGGTGAGGATGATCTAAAAAGAAAAGCAGAGATCCGATCCTGTAATTCAAGAAGTCATTCTGCAGCTGGAATCAGGAGAGACAATTCCTCTTCTGTAAGGAGAGAACTTTCTACGCTCCCCTTGCTAATGAGAGAATTGAGAAAGTTTGAGTTGCAGAATGGAATTCTCTATCGGAAAAAGCAAGAAAGTGAGCATACTCAATATCAGTTGGTTCTTCCCGAGTCTTTGCGTAGCATGGTTTTAACATGCCTACATGACGAGATGGGACATTTAGGCATAGAGCATACACTTGATCTAGCCAGATCAAGATTCTACTGGCTTAAAATGGTTGCAGATGTAGAGAGTAAGGTTAAAACATGCCCTAGATGCATGTGTCACAAATCTTTACCTGAGAAGGCAGCTCCCTTAGTTAATATCAGGGCTACCCGACCTCTTGAGCTGGTCTGCATGGACTTTTTGTCTATTGAACCAGACTCAAGCAACATCAAGGATGTGTTGGTGATCACCGATTTTGTTTTTTTTTGTACAAAGTATGCAGTGGCTGTTCCTACTCCCAACCAGAAATTGCGTACGGTAGCTAAAGCCCTGTGGGAGAATTTTATAGTCCATTATGGGATTCCTGAGAAGTTGCACAGCGATCAGGGTGCTGATTTCGAATCAAAAACTTTCAAAGAGCTTTATGAGTTGATGGGGATCCGTAAGATCAGGACAACACCCTACCACCCCAGGGGATATCCCGTTGAGCGATTCAATCGCACACTTCTGAGTATGCTGGGTACATTGAAGGAGCGTGATAAAGCTCATTAGGATGATTTTGTAAAGCCTCTTGTACACACGTACAGCTGCACCAAACATGATTCTACTGGGTTTACCCCATATTAATTCATGTTTGGGAGGCAGCCGCGGTTGCCTATAGATCTGTTTTTTGATGTTCCTCTGAACAGAGAGCAGCTCAAGACGCATTCACAATATGTGTGTAACTTGAAATCTCAGCTTCAAGGAACTTATGATTTTGCAACGAGAAATGCTGCTAAAGTAGGAGAGAGGAATAAAGCTCGGTTTGACAAGCATGTCGTTGAATCCACCCTGGACATTGGGGACAGGGTTCTGGTCCGTAATGTACACAAACTGGCTGATAAATGGGAGTCACTTCTTTATGTTGTTGTGAGCTGAGCAGGTGATCTTCCTATTTACACAGTAATCGATTATGTTATAGGCAAAATTTAATTGACACAGATAACGGCAATTAACATGTCAAAGATGTTTGAGGTAAAATGTCCAAGATTTAGGACAGACATTTCCTAAGAGAAAAAAAAGAATAACCAACAAGTGTTTTACCCCTTTACTGCTAGAGTTGTGTGACTTAACATACATTTTACTGGAAAAACTTGTTCGTGTAAACAAAAGATAACACTTTATTAGTTGTGTATTAGCAAAGTTTCATCGTGTCCCAGTGCTTATGATCGATGATCTTATAGTGCACAGAAGGTACAGTATATTGTTCAATACAAAGAAAGGGAAACGTTATGATTAATCTTTGCCAAAAAAACACGGCACAAACCAGAAGCAAGCACAAACAATGGAAACAGGTGAGAGTGATTGACATGGGGTTGAGCCTGCGCGATTTCACGGCTCCCAAAAAGCTATCATGTTAAATACAAAATCTCAAACACCAAACCAGCACAAACATTCATTTTTGCGGCACAAAGGAATGGTATAGATTTGGTAATGATTTAATTATATGGGGTGCAAACTTCACGGAGGTTACTAAAGCAACTGCTTCTCTGCACTCCCTGACCTTACAGCTATTCACCTGTTTCATTACTGTATGACCGCTCTCTCTCTCTGCCATATTTGTGAACAAAGCCCACATACTGTACCTTCTGTGCACAGTGAGATCATCGATCATAAACACTGGGACACGATGAAACTTTGCTAAAATGTTTCTGTTTATAAAGCTTAATAAAGTGTTATCTTTCGTTTACACAACCAGAAGGTCTTTTTTCTTCTTCCAGTAAAAGTTAAGTGACCGTTTCATTTCACACAATTCTAGCAGTGAAGGTGTAAAACACTTGTTGGTTATTGTTTTTTTTTTTTTGTTTGTTTTTTTTTTTTCTCTCAGAAAATGTCTGGCCTAAATCTTGGACATTATACCTCAAACATCTTTGACATGTTAATTGCCATTATCTGTGTCAATTAAATTTAGCCTATAACATAATCGATTTAGGTACAATTAAAATATAAATTCATTTAAAATTCAAGTTCAAACTGTTAAATCCATAAGACCCAGACTGTTTACTGTTTACCTATTTACTGTGTGTATAGCTCCTGTCAGTGTCACGTCTAGATGGGTTTTTGTTCATGTTTTGTGTTAGTCTTTTTTTTTAAAGTGTTTCCATGTCATGTTATTTCCTGTTTCCCTGCCATGTCTTGTGATTATCCTGTTTCCCTCATGTTCATGTGTCCTGTTCCCATTGGTTGTAGTCTTGTTATTAGTTCTGTTATGTCACTGGTTCATGGTCATTGTCTTATTATCTTGTTTATTAGTTCAGTCTTGAATCAGCAGTTCAGCTTCTTCGTTTACGTCAGGGGAATCGTCTCCTGGAGGAATATGTAGAGGACTTCTGCGCTCTGGCCTGCAGGGTCGACTTTAATGAGATTGCCCTCAAGGACTGTTTCCGTTTTGGGCAAAATGAGCCAATCTCCTCCCTGAATAATTTCCAAAATAGCTAACTTCATATTTTGATGCACTTATCTTTATGTGAAATCTTTGCTGATTTTGATATAGTAAAATTAACAATAACGTTTATATTGTTACTGATATTTCAAAATTAGTATTTATTGAATTCAAGCAACATGTGCTTTAAATTCATTATTTTAAAGAAAAATAGTTGCCTCTCTGTCACTCACTCAACGTTGTGTCGATGTAGTGAAACTAGGGGTCACTCTTGGGAGCCCGAAACACCTCTGGCCTTTGATAAAAGGCCAATGAAAATTGGTGAGTGGTATTTGCATACCACTCCCCCGAACAAATGGGTATAAAAGGAGCTGGTATGCAACCACTCATTCAGATTTTCACTTCGGAGCCGAACGGTTGATGCTCACTGGGCTGAATTCCCATGGCTGTTCATTCACCTCTGCTGGATCTGACGGTGCATTTCAGCAGTTTCTCCCCCCTCTGCACTGGTGCACTGCAGAGAACGCCCCTGGACGCTTCGGCAGAAATAAAAGAGTATATTCTAAAAAAAGAGTATATTTCTCTAAAAGAGCGGCACACTCGGAACGTCTTTTTAAAGACGCGTCTTTTTAAAGATGCCTTTATTCCTGGTTGCGCTCGTTATCTCTCGCTTTCTGACAGTCACAATCGCTGTCTTTCCTGTCTGGGCGCTGCCCACACGGGGACAGCGTTCGTGGATGGGTCATGTACTCATTGCGAGAACATGTCCATGGCAACAATGCGGTCGCGGCTTGCCTTTGTAAGAAAGCAAGCCACCTCAGCGGCTCCCCGCCCCGGTCCTTCTACCCACGGGTATGAGGCCAGCGTGGCTAGCACTGGGGGCGATTTGGGGACCCCAATGGGACCACCTCTGCTGGGTATCCCCCCACAGACCTCCCATTCCCCAGCACGCTCGTCTGCCCCGATCGGGCTTCTGGATGAGTCCGCCGGCTCGTCTCACGGCGAGTTCGACCTCTTATTCGGAGCCCGCGAAGGTGATGAGCTCTCGAGCGCAGCATCGGAGAGCGGGCTCATCCAGTCGGACGTGGAAGCCTCAGCTGGGCTCCTCCCCTCGGGTGCGGTCGCCCAGTCACAGACTGACGCGGAGATGACGGACATGCTTTCCCGGGCAGCCGCAAGCGTTGGGCTAGAGTGGAACCCTCCGCTCTCCCCTGAACCCTCGTGGCTCGATGATTGGTTCCTGGGCTCACAATGCTGCTTACAGCCATACCCCAGCCCAGTTCCTTTCTTCCCAGAAGTGCACGAGGAGCTGACAAGGTCGTGGGAGGCACCTTTTACTGCCCGGTCCCGATCTTTCAGCTCCCCCGCCCTCACTACCCTCGATTGTGGGGCGGCCAAGGGCTATTCGGCGATCCCCCCGGTGGATAAGGTGCTTGCGGTGCACCTATGCCTGCAGAGCGCCGCCACCTGGCATGGGCGCCCAAAGCTCCCACCCAAGGCCTGTAGGTTTACATCGTCCCTGACGGCCAAAGCCTACGGTGCCGCTGGACAAGCTGCCTCCGCCCTGCACGCCATAGCTCTCCTGCAAGTCCACCAAGCCAGGGCGCTAAAGGAACTGCACAAGGGTAGTTCTGCCCCGGGATTGATGCAGGAGCTGCACTCAGCGACCAACCTCGCTCTCCAGGTGAGGAAGGTCACGGCGCGGTCTCTCGGGCAGGCGATGTCCACCTTGGTGGTCCAGGAGCGCCACCTTTGCTCAACCTGGTCGAGATGGGAGAGGCCGACAAGGCACGGTTCCTTGGCGCCCCCATTTCCCATGTTGGCCTGTTCGGCGACACTGTCGAGGACTTCGCCCAGCAGTTCTCAGTGGTGAAGCAGCAGATGGAGGCTATCCAGCACATCCTGCCCCAGCACGGCTCAAGATCCCGCACCCCGTCTGCTCGTCGCCAAGGGCATCCCCCTGTGGTGACTGCACCGGCTCCGCCACAGCCCGCCCCTGCGGCCCGGCCCTAGTGTGGAGCCCACCGCAGGAAGCAGACGCCACCCATCTCATGGCCACCGCCAAGTACCCGCGAAAGGCTTCGAAGCGTCCCTGAGACGGGTGACCCAGGGACAACGAAACCTTTCTATGGGCAGGCGTTCCCCTAGAGCAGGTCTCCAGGCATGTTGTGGTTATGACAGATGCCCCCAAAATGGGCTGGGGCGCTGTATGCAACGGGAACACCAAATCACTCATTACGGCCTGCATGAGTCTCTGGAATGTCGCCGGCACGTTACAAAGGCCGAACGGCATCCGTAAATACTCATACAGCCCGAACAGTGTGACGAAGGCAGTCTTATGTCGTTCCTTCTTGTGGACGGCTACCTGATGATAGCCACTTGCAAGGTCGATAGATGAGAACACCTGGGCCTTACACAGCGCATCTAGGCTCTCATCTATCCACAGCAGGAGAAACACGTCATGCTGTCTTTGAGTTCAGCTTCCGGTAGTCTACACACAGCCGCAGACTCCTGTCGGACTTCCAAACTAACACCACCGGGGACATGTACGAACTTGAGCTCTCCTTAATGACGCCCTTCTTATGTAGCCCTGAAATATGCTCCCTCACTTCCTCGAATTGGTTTGGAGGTATCCGTCTGTATGCTTGGGCAACGGGGATGTCGTCTGTCACGGGGATCTCATGCTTCACCCGATCAGTGTACCCGAGATCCTCGTCACACACCGCAAACACATCTGCGTACCGTCTCAGCAATGCTCGTAACTCCGCCTGTTGCGCTGGAGTTCCACCTATCTGCACCTTGTCCGATGGACACTGTAAGTCACCTTGGGTCTCTGTCATTGACTTTACACTAACAGTGACTTCCTCATGATCCCCAGAAATCCGCTGAAATGCTATATCACAGGAACCACCCTCGACCTGGCGACCTGGGGTCAGTACCCCCAGCCTTACTTTAGGAGGCAGCCAGACATCTTCAGGCACTAGATTCAGCACCTGTACTGGGAACACACATTTACCAAATGATACCACAGTGGGGACTAGGGCCAATCCCCCCAGCAGCAGTGTCGCCCCCGGTTCGAGTATCACCACACCCTTAGCCACGGGTAGCTCCTTATGTATTTGAACCTGAACTGTGGCAACGGAGGCTGCAGGCACACGTGTTTTGCATTTTCCAGCTACTCGAACTGTAGAGGTCAGCCCAATCAGCGCTACCTCGTGTACCTTACTAAAGGCAGCTCGCCAATCTGAGTCTAACATTCCCGCCAGAGCATTATCAAACTCGGCCAAAATCAGCTGCTTACAGCGCTGGGCAATGTTCATGCCGATAATGCCTGGAGGTGAATGATCGGCCTCGCCATCACTCCGGTCTCGGACTATCAAGAATCCGCAGCCCAGTATCGTCACCCCCATTACCTGGATATCCAACTCAACGTACCCCAAATACGGGAGAGGCAGTTTGTTAGCGGCTGTAATCCTTAACCATTTAGTGGTGCTGTGCATATCCCTATCTTCCCCATGTAGGTGCCCTCTGAAGAAGCTCTCCTCCAGCGTACTCGCATTGCTGCCCGTGTCTAAAAGACACTTGACAGCTATCCCCCCTATACTGATTTTGACCTCGGGGCACTTGCCCACGGCGTGTTCCAAGAACTGCTCTTTAGTCAGAGGACTGTTGCTTGAGCCATGGGAACCCTCTCTCATTGCTCGGCTCTGTGCAATGGAGGGACCGCGTTTCCCGGCACTAGTGTTTCTGCAGGGGCCGACACCTGGCCTTCCTGATTGCGCTGCACGGTGCACTGGCGGGCTATGTGTCCCACACCCTCACACCTCAAGCGAATGGGCTGACTGTCTCGGGTATATCTGGGCCTAAGCTTAGACTTTTGGGGCCTTTCAGGGCCCGAACTGGCTCTCTGTGTCGTGAGGCTACGGACCGCTTCAGTCAGCTCTCCGATTGCTTTCCCTTGTTGTGCAACCACCTTAACTACCTCTTGCAAGGCAGCGCTCAGGTCACCCGATGAGGATGCTGCTATGCTCACAGTTCCCACACCTCCCTCTACACCCAGGCCCATCAAGTTATGACTTCTGTCGACGCTCGCCCCACGGGGTCTCTCCTCCGCACATCACATCAGTGCCTCTTCCCTGACCTCAAATAGCGTTGCACGAGGCCGGTCCCGCACTATTTGTGCAATTCTCGCCAGAGTACGGAGTCCCCTACCCCCTCAATGAACTGATACCTCAGCACTAGCTGCATGTCGGGAACTGCGTCAGACGACTGCTGGAGTGCGGCGTTTAACATCATTGACAAGGCATGCGAATACTCCCGGAGGTCCTCCCCTTTTAACTGTTTCCATGCATAGAAGGTGTGTAACAGCTGAGAGGTTGTCCGCTTCTCTTGGAAAGCGGCCCTCAAGTAAGCAAACAGGTCCCGAGGCAGTGCACCCCCCCCCAAGTCTACTTGATCCTCTGCACTCAATCCCCTTACAGGATTATTCGTTCAAGTTCCTTGATAAATTTATCAACAGTCTGACAGTCTTTACCAGAGTCACCACAGTAAGGTACAATTTGTCTTTCTCTGCAAATATAGATATAAGACCTGGTATTAACAGTGCTCAGACTAGCAAGTGTAGACATCCTCCCCAGCTCCTGAATTTGAGACTGGAGCTGTATGAAAAGGTTACCTCTCTCGTCATCGCCTGCCTCAGAGGCGGCACCAGTCCCTTGGTCGTACTCCTCCCAGGTGACAACCTCCTCAGGTGCCCCTGTCTCCATGCCTCAGTTATCAAGAGTTCCAGTCTCTGCAACGTTCACACACAAACACAGTCTGATACAGCCTTCTCATTCTAGCAGGTCCTGATGCACTGGCTCTTTGTCTCCCCGCTGTCCTTCCTGATTCGGTACACAGCTCTCTGCTGACTCTGTGGCATATGACCGGCCTTCACCACAACCATTATCTACACCCCACTTAGGCTAACAATGTATTTGACATGAGAAAGGAAAAAAAAGGAAACCTTCCCACAAAGGGAAACCCACAGAAAGGAACAACCCACTTCTGACACCAAAAAGATGTGACCATGCGAACGTGCTTACTATTAAAGAGACACAGACAGAGCAAGACATCTAATAGGGATTCTTTATTTCCGACCGCGCTCGAGAAAGACGCAACATTAATATCTGTGGTTTCCGTTCGTGTGTAGGCTTCTATACACCACAGCTCACAACAGCAGTAAAAGAACAAAAAAACAAAAACAAAGTTATAATAGGATTACAATATCCTCAACACTTGTATAGCGAAATTACAATGAAATAAAAAATAAAACAAATAAAAATAAAGAATAATAGTCAAACTACGTATCTTTTTCCCTTATGGTTATTCCAACTTTTAGAAGACTCAGTAGGGTATAGATTCACATCAGTGTCCCTTTACAACTTCCCAAAAAGTGTTACAGAAATCCCAAAGTGAAACAAAAAACACAAAACCATTTATGGAAGTAATTGAACCCCTAATAAACAACGGTAGTGGCTTTTACTGTTTTCTAGAAGAATAAAACATAGAAAAATATATAAAGATACATACACATAAGCCACTCATACTCATGAATCAGAATGAATTAGTACATTTAAAACTTTCCCACATTACATTTCCTTCTTTTAAGACAAATTATTAATGAGCTCAGATGAACATTAACATTATAAACACTTCACAACTCATCAGATCTTCCCTTAAGTGAATAAAAGCATTTATCATAGAGAACAGAATAAATGACACTCACTCTGTGAACCGCTTGCACCGCACTGGAACACTCATCACGTGGCTAATATCTCACGTGCACACTCACGTGTCTCGCTTCTCCCCTCTAACATCATTTATCAAAGGAGAAAGAAAAATCGTTTACTTCCCCCTCAGAAATTACAACAAATAGCACAAATAACTCTTAACAAACACATTAAATGAACACTCACGCTCAATCTCTGTCACGGTGGCTTCTTCAATCTCACCCAGCTCTTGCACATGGAGAAACATAAGATTTTTCGACTGCCCAACGAACACACTCAAACAACAGCAACCAGTACGAAACCATCAGTTGATATCAACATTTAGTTATGACTTTTAAACATATATCTTTTGAGCTCTCCCCTTGTTCCTGCTTCTCTCCACTCCAACACACACACACACACACACACACCAGCTAACGCATGCGCACAGAGATCTCTAACAGCGGACAGCCCCCATATACTACATCACCCCCTCTTTTGGCTACTTCACCACACTTATTCACAAGGGTGACTTCTAGGGGTATGTAGTCCAATTGCAGGCTATTATTGGCCTGGTCACAGTTCATGTCACCTCTATCACCTTTTTCGGAGCAAGGTCCAAATAACGTGCATACAGTACATGCTGGATGAAGTTGAGCTACAGTCACATTATCTTGGTCTGTTAGTCCAACTTCACAAAAATCAGACTGGTACGAATTCAGTTAGACTAAATTGTTTTCATTACATTTTAAAAAGACAAAATGTTGTTTTCATGATACTGAAGTCGAACTTTTAAAGTGCATCTAACGTACTAATTAGCTCAACCAATGGTTTGAATTTTGAGGCTGGACCAATGGAAGACAGTGGGAGGGTTCATGAAATCTGTGTGAAAACAGTCATTATTTTTGCAATTTCGATTTGTGAGGGAAGTTAGCTGTAAGTTATGAAGTTCTGCTTTAAAAGTGAATCTTGAAGGCTACCAAAACAAGGCCTTCTTAGAGCAATTTCTCAGAACAGAGATGATGCCAATACAGATATCAAAGACTCCTTTCTTTCTACAGGTCTTTAATATGTTTGATCATCATAGGGTCCTGACAGAGCTCAGCCTCGGGCATTCTAAGCATGCATTAACACTCCAGCTTTTGATGTGACATCAAGTCAAAATCTCTCTTTAAATTATGAATGAAGTTCAGTTACCAAATACCATCAGCTCTTCTGTTTGATGCCATTGATGAAAAAGGATCTAAGCAGGCATCCAATGCATGAGTGTTGTTTGCTTTTTTTGGGGGCGGGTGGGGGCTGCTTTACCTCCAAACAGCTTAAACTGACCTTGCAGTCGTGTTGTTGTACCTGAAGACTGAAATGAAAGCTCAGGGACCCCATCTGTTCCAGTGTAATGACTGTGCTATTTGAAGGCAGGAAAGGTTCGTCTGGAGCAGCTGGTATCTTTCCCTGTGACCTTTTAGCATTCCTTCCCTCGCCATCTGACAGATGTGTCAACTCGATTATTTCAAAAGAGCCCTGAATAAATAACCAATTGTGAGCGTGGGCTAACCTAAAGCAATGGCAAAATGGGTCTCTCTCTTTCTCTCCCACTCTGTTGCACTTTCTCTCTCACAAACACAATAAAACACCTAAAACGCACACAAGCAACCAGATGGCTTTGTTAAAATGCTTTGGTGCCCTTCTGCAAGTTGCAGGAGGGTCCTTCCCTAGCCCTTGCTTCCAATGGCTGGCGTGGTTTTTGACTAAATGGCTTTTTGGAGCTGTGACTGGTGGCCTTCTTCTTCAGGAGTAAAGGAGGACAATGGGGTGAATTGAATGCAATTTTGCAGTGTTTGCCCTTGGAGCCAAACTATTAGCCAGCGGAAAGGGGGGTGGGCGAGTGAGAAGAGGGCTGGGGGGGCCTCAGGTGTTGCTCAGTGTCACTGAATGGATTCCCACTCAGGCTCGGAGCGTACAGCTGAGGAGGGCTGATGTCTGGGGCGGGGGCTAATTGACTCACTGAGTGATTGGAGGACTGTGAAGAGGGGACCGCAATCAAACCTGCTCCCTAAATAGTTTTCAAATGGAGGAGCAGGTGCTGTTTTCAAGCAATCCGAATCCCAGTGTGTGTGTGTGCGTTTATGTGAGTGTAGATTTTCGTGCGTGTGCACACATGAATCTCAGTCCTTTGACACTTAGGTATTGTTAGTGGTCAGAGCTTGGATAATCCTCTCTCATATGTCATCTGTTGGTGTCCTTTATACCTGGCCTGAATCCAATCTTGAGGTTTTTGAGGCTTTGTCAGCCCATGGGTCTCCAGGCCCTGCACCGTGATGGGTGCTTTAACACTATTTTGTCAGTCAGTATTGCTTTGATGTATAGGAGTAAAGCTCCTCATCAATGCGCTGCACCTTCAGGGGTATTAGGGGTTCTGTCATGGCATGCAGCTTTACGGAGACCCACACAGACAAATGTGGCTGTGATGAGAAGACTTGACTGTAATTTGTTTATTCCTTGAAGACTGCATGCATGATGGAGCTGTGCAACTATTGCAATTGAATCTGGCTATGGAATAGATAAGCTAATCCTTTCCTTATTCAATAACCTGTCTAAAATAATATGTCCAACATTCATGATCAATATACACCAATCAGCCACAACATTAAAACCACCTGCCTAATATTGTGTAGGTCCCCCTCGTGCCGCCAAAAGAGCGCCAACCTGCATCTCAGAATAGCATTCTGAGATTATATTCTTCTCACCACAACTGTACAGAGTAGTAATCTGAGTTACCATAGACTTTGTCAGTTTGAATCAGTCTGGCCATTCTCTGTTGACCTCTCTCATCAACAAGGCGTTTCCGTCCACAGAACTGCCCCTCAATGGATGTTTTTTGTTTTTGGCACCATTCTGAGTAAATTCTAGAGACTGTTGTGTGTGAAAATCCCAGGAGATCAGCAGTTACAGAAATACTCAAACCAGCCCATCTGGCACCAACAATCATGCTATGCGATTATCTAATCAGCCAATCGTGTGGCAGCAGTGCATAAAATCACACAGATACAGGTCAGGAGCTTTAGTTAATGTTCATATCAACCATCAGAATGGGGAAAAAATTTGATCTCAGTGATTTGAGCCGTGGCATGATTGTTGGTGCCAGATGGGCTGGTTTGAGTATTTCTGTAACTGCTGATCTCCTGGGATATTCACAATTGTACAATTGTGTGAGAATGTTATTCTGAGATATGGGTTGGCGCTATTTTGGTGGCACGAGGGGGATCTACACAATATTAGGCAAGTGGTTTTAATATTGTGGCTGATTGGTGTATGCCCTTCTGTACAATGGGTGCCTTTTGGGTCTTTCATTAGGATATGTAAATAATGACTCAAGCAACTTTTAGTATCAGAAGATATTTTAACTTCTTGCTATATTAGCAATTTAGCAATTTAGATTTTAAATTATTATAAATAAATAAAAGTGTTATAGATATTTTGCTAACCTGCTGTTGTTACCTCAAGAATCTATATTTACTTGATTTAACCCATACAAATTACTATGATTTGTGTAACTTATGTTTTAGGTAAATTTAGTCATTTTAAATAACACTTTTGAATTAAAAGAAACCAATTAATTTAGATGTTATCACATGAAGTACATTTTTAGGTTACCACACAAAACATCTTTACACTGTCTAGATTGTGTAAATTTTGTGTCACAGGACCATGTCAAGTTAAAAAGAACTTCACATTTTCAAAAATGCATGTTGAGACACCTGCGCTCTGTTTCATTCTTTGAGCTGCATCTACATTGTTTTTAGCACAGTTGTCACAAATATTCAACAATCTGAACAAGTACAGGCTACATAGAGGGGACTGTTTCATTGTTTCATATTATTCCAGATTGTTGTGCACCAAGTGAATTTTCAGCAAATAAACGGTAAGGCAAGTCTTTTTTTCCCCTCTGCTCTAGTGTACTAAGGGGCTGCTGTGCCTTAAAATTGTGTATGTTTACTGTTTCAGTACTGTTACGAATGTTGCCTATATGCTCACATAAAATACAGCCTATTGCAACAGTACTTGCTAGGAGAAGAAATTAGGGTCGGGCCACACGGTCTCGGGTACGAGTCGGGTTCGGTTTTCATTTTAAGGCCCGCAGTCCTCTATACGGTATTAACACTAAAGGACATTTTTTGTCTGAATTTTTTTTATTTTTTTTATTTTTATTTTTTTTTTATTTTACCGAATTTTTAAAAATCTTTTAGTCACCTTTTCAATATGGAAAATGTGTCTCTCACGCTTTCATTTTCTTCCACTCTGTCACACTTTTTCAGAAACACACAAATTCCACAGAAACACACACACACCAACAAAGTAAAATACTTAAGACACGTGCATGTAAATAGATGGGTTAAAAAGTTTCACACATATAGAATGTTTATATTTTTACAGAAGTTTTTACAAATATATACTTTTCCTTGAAAATTGACCTTCTCAAAATGGAAAAGGCACTGTATCAAGTACAGCAACATGAAGAACAGATTATAACTGGATGAACAGAAAAATTCTCAGTCACAATAAAGTTATACACCCTTCCTAAAACAAAACTTACACACACATTCAGTCAGAACCTGATTTCCATTGACCCTGAATTACCCCAAACCATCAACTCTAAACTTATGACTTCGAATTGAGTTGCAAAGGTCTCTGAAGAGGCCAGAGTTCAGAAGTTCTGCAGCACCCAGGAGGAGAGCAGTGATGCTGACCTGCTCCTCCACATAGATCTCCCTCTGAAGATCCCAGAGAGCTCTGGTCCTTCACTCTGCCCTCTGTGCCTGTCAGCAGGGCTTCTGCTCCTCGTTTGTCATTTCTATTGATTCAGGGGAATGACAGATGGTGATTATGGGAGCCTGAGACAGATTGCCTTCTTGAGAGTGGCTCGTGAGCAAGCCATCTCTGCTGCCGTCTGTGCCAGGCATATGACTAGCAAATCACTGTGCATGCCCAGCACTTGGGCAATGGCATGGTGTGCTATTCTGTCATTAAGATCTACAATCATGCACACCTCCTTTCTTGCTCTGCCTTTCTGCAGGCAATGGAATATGACAGACTTGCTTGTAAAATATGGGGTTATAGGGTTTAAAAGTCCATGTTGAAAATGTATCGGTGCCTGTAAAGTCTATATACTGTATACTCTGTGTGTTTTTACTCTAAATCTGGAAATAAACAGAAAGATTTCAGATTCTGAAATATTTACAGCAAAGAAACGCTTTGCTATAAAATTAAGAAATATTAAAGAATCTGCATTATTTCTTGGTCACTAATGAAATAAGCAAATTTGTGACAATGACAATGTTAACTCTTTTGTACTAAAAAGGTCAGATTTCCTTGAAGAAAACACAATGCTCTTTAGAACATTATCAAATCAGGCTATTTAATAGGATAATATGCATTATCAGGTGTTGCACTTGCGGAGTCCATGCCAGAGTGCATGTTGGCATTAAAGCACAAAGGGTGATGCATAAAGAGAAATTCTTAAATTCATGTGAATTATTTTGAATGTTTATTTTAATGTTATTTAATAATTATGTTAATTATTTGTCACACAATTTGCTGTCCTAAAAATATAAGAAAATAATGGGGAAAAAAACTTTATTAAATTAGAAAAATGCTAAAGAATCATTGTGAACCCCACTGCTTTTCTTCTGTTTGGTATTTGGGAAGCTGTTGGTTCCCAGTTCAAGGATTTTAAATTGTTCTCTGGATCGTCCATTTGCTTGCAATGTGCTCCAGTATGTTCCTTTACATTTCCTTTGGCAAAAAAAAACATATGAAAATATGGGTTGCTAAGCTATTCATTCATGTAATTTTTCCAGACGTTGTCCAGCTGTGGGCCTTGTCAGCAAGCACAGGGCCCAGGATGCAATCTCACCCTAAGAGCTATTTGTCAGATTGTGTGTATGCATATTGGATGGCTACTTCTCCAAACATGTCTTTGTGCTACATGCATATTTTACAAACACCCAACCATGAAAGATGAATTGTGTTTCAGTGCAACAGGGTCACTGGATGTAAGCTTCGTCACTTCCATTTGGGCTTAGGAGTTTTAGGGCTTCAAATCCACAGAAAATTGCATTAGGTGCACTCTTTTGTCCTCTTTTGTTTTTTAAATGTGTGTTGCATAGTTACAAAAACATGCCATCTCATGCCATCTTCCTCTGAATTATTGCAATTGGCTTTCGAAAATGCCACAGCAAACCCTTCAAGCCCAAAGTGTTTTGAAGAGCATGAGTGACCAGAGAAATTGATGCACAAAGGATCTTCTCCTGCTTAAGGCTCAAAGTTATCTTCCATGGCTAAATTGATCAAGTCACTCTTGTTTGGTGATAAGCCAGTCTACATCCTACCCATTTCAATACACCATTACAGCATAATGCTCTTATTCTCCATACCATTATTATAAAGTTCATAAATTTACTAAACAACGTGTGATTTTGAAATTAGACAGTTAATTGCTTGGGGACACAATATTTATTCTGAAGGATTTTTCCACCTAAAACTGAAAATTCTGTCATCATTTATCCGTGATCATGTTATTTAACCCTCCATTACTGTTTGGGTCATTTTGACCCTTTTTACTTTTTTTTATTTTTATTATTATTATTAAAAAATGGTTTCCTTCATCGGAGCAGTACAAGGCTTGGTGACTTTTCCTCCTCTTGCCATCTGAACACACACACACACACACACACACACACAAATATGGACTTGATTTGATGAGTCTAAGTGGTTGCAAAAAAAAAAAAAAGTGTCACTAAAACTGTTCGGGATTAACTTTTACCCCCATAGGAAACGAATGGGTGAAACTATAACACAGAGCATTTTTTCTTTATTTATCAAAGAAAATCAATCAATCAGCCACAATGTGGAACACACCCACACAGAAATGATGGGCGAGGCTCTAGCATATCCATAATGCAAAACACACACACAAACACAAACACACACACACACAAATAAATGAATTTGTGAGACTATTATGCAGAGCATTTGTTTTTTATTTTGTCACAAAAAAAATCAGCCACAATGCAGCACACACAACACATATACAGGTCAAAGTCAGAGTCTTATCATATCTGTTTACTGATGTTTGTTTTATTGGCATTTTACTAATTTACTCTGAGTTATTGAATTTTGATGTCTGAAATAAATAATAGGTTAAAAAAATATATTTCTGTCCTCTCTTCATAATACCTCAGGTTTGACTGTAAGCATAATGTAGCATTCTTGCAAGAACTGACATTTCAAAACAAGTGTTTTTTTATTATTATTTAAAAAAAAAAAAAAAAAAGCTTAAATCTGACAAATAATAGTTTTTGATAACATCTAAGTATATATCCAAAATATACATCTCGAAACTACGTTTGTTTCAACATTGGGTTCAAGTTTTAGAGATTGTGTTGTAGAGATATCTGCCACAGTCCTCGCATACAGTATACAGTAGGCATCTAAATCAATGGATCACTATAGTCACCTACTGGCTTAAGTGTTATTTCATGTCATGTCATGATTTTTTTTTTTTTTTTTTTTTTTTTGAAAGAGGAGTCAATGCTGGGGATTTTATTTTATTATTATAATTTTTTTTTGTTTTATTTTATTTTATTTTTTTTTAGACATAACCAGTAATAACCGGACACACACAGAGACACAGAGAGTAATTCAAAAATCTTTATGTTTATAATCTAGCATACTGGCCATTGAGAGGGTTGGTATAAATATAAGATTCTCACTGAAGTAGCCTCTCAATGAAACCTCAGTCTCATGGGCACAATGATGTAAATGTGGTTGTAAAACTGCTAAGGAAATGAGGGGCTAGTTGCCTAATTGAGTTTTATTGAGCCTTCTGGTTCATTTGCGGGTGGGAGTTAAATTGTCATGATACTTCAGACCTGCCTTGTTCACTTTGCCACCAGCCAATATTCACACACACTGCCATTAACATTACGCCCCAGTTTAAAACCATTTATTAAATATCTTTACACCTCTAACTTCATGCTTCTAAAATACAACATAATTGTGTACTAATAAAAAAAAATAAAAACAATGTTACATTTTGGCTCTGCTAAGTGTTTGTAGTGGGCTAATTTAAGTAGAGAGCACATTCTTGCAGTACTCTTTAACTATCATAATTCTGGGACATTGAAAGGCACTATGTGCTTCACATTTATCCAAAAAATACAAAATACAAAATAAAAATACAAGAAGAAGAAGAAGAAAAAGAAAGATACAAACCAGAAGAACTGCGAGCTAGTTTTTAAAGGTGCACTACTGCCATCTAAAGGTAATAGTAAAAATCACCTCAGGATTCTGTCACAGTCCTCACATACAGTGAATATCTGTGGATTGTTTGTCAAGTGACCTTATTCTGTTTAGATTGCACACTCAAACACACATGTCAAAATTTATTTTATATCATAGAATCAATGCATATTGGTAGCTGACATGAAATATTTTTGGAAAGTTGACACGTGAATGCTATTCTCCATCTAAAACTCTTTTAAACCACCTTTTCTTATTCTTTTAGTTATTGTGCATGCAGTTTTTATGACCTCATTAATTAAAAGACTATTTGGAATCTTTGTACCTTAAAATTTATTTTTTAACACTGCAGGAATATATACAGGGTTGGGGTGTAATGAAATACAAGTAACGGGAATACGTATTTACAACAATAACAATTTTTGGGCCAGTTTCTATGTAAAATCTCTTCCCAGTCCACCCCTGACAATCATATTTTTTATCAAGAAAATACAAGTTGGATCATAATTTGTTTTTTTCTAGTAAGACCTTTGATATTAGGTCAAAAATCTTATTCTTGATGATAATTTTTGTATTGTTTTCCTGTAAAAATATCTAAAAATCCTTAAAACAAGATCAGTTTGATTTATTTTGTTTTAGAAACAACACTGCATAAGATATTTAGGTTTTTCAGAGAATGTATTTTTAACATGTGTATTTTGTCTTACTGTACTGGCAGAGTTTTTATAGTCAAAACAAGTGAAAAAATCTACCAGTGCTGAAGAAGTAATCCAAAGTATTTAGAATACGTTACTGACCTTGAGTAATCTAACGGAATACGTTACAAATTACATTTTACAGCATGTATTCTGTAATCTGTAGTGGAATACATTTCAAAAGTATCCCTCCCAACCCTGAATATATATAACTAATATAAAAACTTTCTTTTGTACATTCATATTTCACATCAAGTTTTCAGCTAAACTCTTGAATAAAAATTTGTAGACATGGTTATGCGTTGGCTAAACTACAATTTTATGTAATTACCAAATGGATAGTTAGTCTTAGTACCTGCTTGAGGATATATTGAAATCAGTTTTCTCTCTTTGAGGAAAATATTTGCATGCTTAGAATCGGAAGCAATATTGCCTCTACTCAACAAACATGGTAAAGACTTTCCATTTTTGTATTTTTGTTTCAGAAAACAGGATCAGATTACTCTACCATCTGCCATTGTGTCTGTGTCTGAGATGAAAGTGCTCTCCTTCATTCATTTCATGCAGATTGAGAGACATGACAAATGTACAATACAGATGCTGTGTCTATTACATTGAAACTTAGCCAAATAAACGAGATGCTTTCTGATAACCCTGGGAACTAAAAGACTCTGACTTTCTGTGCTCTTAATTTAAATAAATGTCACATGTATGGCAGCACCAGATGAGAATTCTACACAACATTTTCACTGTGAAGTGCTTAACACTTGGACTGGACCTTAAATACACACACACACACACACACACACACGTATACAAATATACACAATAATATGCTGACATCATATATAGAGATAAACACTTGCTCTGGAAACACTAGAGATGCAACTTTTCCTCTCCCTCAAGTGAGTGCACTATATATTTCAGGCTGTCCTAAATGTGAAAGCATATTAATATGCGTTTACATCTGTCTTCTATTAATATTCATGTCTGAATCTACATCTCTACACAAAGCCAATTTTCTGGCCATCTGGGTTATGGCTGGTGGAGGTGATGGATCCGTTTTTATTTGCAAGGCAGCAATACATCACGAATTCCCCTCACTGTCAAGGTGTTGTGGAGTGCCTGCAAAAAGTGGAGGATTTTAATTAGAAAATAAAAGATGGGCTTCGTCGGGACCCTCATCTCCCTCCCGTCTTTCTGTGGAGGACTGTGGAAAAACATACAGTATACATACCCACACATAAAGACATACTGTATATGCACAATCACATCTACTTTTAATGATTTTATTGAATGAAAACAGCAGATATGAATTTCTGATGGCCTTTAATATTTATTTTTTATTTTGTAGGGTACTCATGCTGTGATGAATTGGAAAATAGAATGTAACATGATGTGAAATGCATCTCATTTTAATGGTAAAGTAGAAATCAAACACAATAACAACAAAACCACGCATGCCATCTTGTACTACTTGAAAGGGATAGTTCACCCAAAAATGACAATTCTGTCATCATTTATTCACTCTCATGTTGTTCTAAAGCTATATGACTTTCATCTGTAGAACACAAAAGGCCACAGCCTTAGTCGCCATTGACTTTCATTAAATGGAAAAAAATGCATTGAAAGTGAATGGTGACTGAGGCTGTCAGCACCTAACATTCTGCCTAACATCTCCTTTTGTGTTCCATGAAAGAAATAAAGTAATTTGGGTTTGGAACAATGTGAGGGAAACAAAATGATGACAGAATTTTCACTTTTGTGAACTGCCACTTTAAAGCATTGGAATTTTAACTAAAAGAATGTATTTAAATGGAATTATTACAATTTTAGATACTGAAAAGAGGTTAACCAGCCATAGAATTTAGCCTTTATTGGAAAACATTCTGTGTGGATGATGGTCAATATGAACCACTGTCTCAGTGTTATTATACAGACATCAGTGATTGGAATTGTGTGGTGTGTGTGCGTCTCAGGGGACTGAATACTGTCTATCAGGCATGGCCACTTCTTAATGATTAATGCTGGAAGTTAGTCCATGAACTTTAACTGCATACCCGAGGGACCAGGAAGCTTCACAAAGTGACCAGTTTTATTGCAGTGCTGAGAATCAATTATGCTAACAGTTTCTAACGAATGCACTTCAGGGAACCAAGGCTGCACTCTTGGCGATTTCATCCATCTGCATATTGATGACATATGGACAGCTTTTGCAATGCAAAGGAGAAATGCACCGAAAATTATGTTTCTAAAGTTGACTTATAAAGACACGTTCAATCCATTTCTCATGCATGGTACACCTCACACCACTAATGCACACCAGTGTTATAATCATTAATGAAAACTATAACACAATGAAACATTTTGTTAATTAAAATTACAATAAAAAACTAACATAACTGGAAAAACTGAAACTAAATTAAGAAACATTTTCATGACTCCAAACCTAACTAAAATGAAATAAAAATGAACATAATTCGATCACACTAGTTTTTGATACACAGTATATTATCACATTTAAAACCTGTACAACCCACCTTCATTAAGAATGAAAATGCCACTAGATGTTGAAATGGTCCCAAATCCGATAAATGTAACCCTGTTAAACATATTTAAATGATAACAGTTAACACATTTACTTTTCAGCCATAAAGCCAAAAATAAAAATGAAATATACAAAAATAAAACTAGAAAAAAAAAAAAAAAATGAAAAAGCTCAAATACATTCATTCCAAAAAGAAATATTTTTACGTTTTAGCGTATTTCAATTTTGTAACAAAATTCCATTAAATTTAATTGTGTAATTTTTAACTACATTTTATAAATTAAACTTAAAATTTTTCGTTTTTCATTTTATTTTATTAAAGATTACTTAATTCAATTTAACATAATTGTGTTATGAAATTGAAATGCGTAAATCTTAAAATTGTTAATTATTAAAAGAGTGTTGAAAGGACAAATTGAAAAACTACATTAAATAAAATAAAAATAAACACGAAGTTAAAATTCAAAACTGCAATAACCCTTATACACATATGCACTCACACACATACATGAACTACACAGGAGTGTGCAGTGTTTTTGTAGTCTGAAGTCATCCTCAATTAGTCCGTAAAGCAAGGAGTCCTGGAAGCACTCCAAAATGGCCTCTCTAGGGAAGTGATAGATATCGTGTGTTTAGGAGGGGCAGTCTATTACGGTGAAGAGGTTAACGTGCAGTAAAGATGTACTCAGCTGTTTGTATCTGTGTGACGGCCACAGTCTGGAACATCACCAGCTTGGAGATGCATTAAGGTAAATATGCTGGGGGGGAGAATCTGGCTCAAAGGATGTTCAAGCACAATAAAGATTGCTATTAATATTAAATGTGAGATAAATAAATTATACCTATATAACACTTCAGTGGAGTGTGCTTAAAGGTATAATCAATTTTAAGGGTACAAAGAGAAGTACATGGCTGATTCAACTCTGGCTTAATATACATGCACTTTTGTTAATTTAAATGCACATTTATGCTCTTAGCAGGCACTTTCTTAATGTGCACACATAACTTAAGTGGCAATTACCAGGACAGGTATGCAAAGAGTATGATAAATGTTAAGTTAGGTCATGTGCATAGTCTGCACGCTAATGTACAAATGTATAGGGGAGACCAGGGCTATAGCTCTGTAACTATGTTTGAGCCAAAAGTCCAATTTCCTCCAACTAAAATTCCAGTATTGTCCGATTTTTGTGTAGCCAGTGGGTTGTAAAGAAACAACACAGGATACAAAAAAAATCTTTTGGGGATTTTATTCTGATGGCTGTTGATGAAAGATAAAAAAAACAGCGGTTGATGGGGCCATATTGTATTTAAAAAATAAAAATAAAGAAAATACAGAAACTGAAATACGGGAATGAAATACGGTAGAGGCTAATGTCAAAAGAAAATACAAACAGGGGATTAGCCTACCCATATGCCTCAACACAAACTTAATACATGCTTATATAATTCACAGCACCCTATGCACTTAAGTACCTGCTCAAACCACTCAAAGCATCTTATGCATTTAACACATGCTTAAACACTCACAGTATTTTATGCATTTAACATTTGCTTAATTCACTTAAAGCATTTTATGCATTTCTAACCAGGCTTTAAGAACATGTATAACAGTTTAAGCAATACAATTCTCATTACACATGTTCACTCAACTGGAAAACACTCTGGGCTATAAAACATTAAATAAGATATGATTAAAGGTGCAATATGTAATATGTGTACTGTACTAAAGCATAAAATTATCATAATATGTTAGCAGAGATTTGGGAAACATGCATGCTAAGTTGAATTACTGGCTTCTCCGAAAACAATGCTACAGCCAGTATATTCTACTTTGAAATGTCTGTTCCAGGATGGAATTTCTGTTTGTGTTTTGGCCTGTGTGATCCCGCCCACTGCCCATTTCCCAATAGTATTTCGACACCCCGGGGTGCCAGATTTGGAACAAGTTAGCGGGCAAACAAAGCGCATTGCAAGCATGGAAGCCAGCAATACATCTAGCTAACATTGACAGAATAATAAAAAATCCTCATGAGTTGGTTTATAATTGGCAAACAATAAAAACATTGCAAACGTATACATTAGCTGATAAACTTAATGAAAGGCTCGTCGCTTGCCATTGTCAGTTTGCTCGTGTCCTCAACCTGGCAACCCGCGTGAGCTTCAAGTCTGGGGAGGAGGGTGCGGGGGAGACAACTCTCTCCAGTATTTTGAATTTGGACTGTTACCCATTTTAAACGCTTGATGTAATGTTACATATTGCTCCTTTAATACTGAATTTACAGTATTATCATTTCCAGTTATCATGTGTGCACAGAACGTGGTTAAATTCCACACATGCAATCCATATGCATCCTTCAAAAATAACCCATAACAAACACTCAATTTTAACATACGACTCTTCTGAACACGTTTAATGCAATTTATAAGCATTTTGTGTAAAATGTGATATTTACCCAAAGAATTATCAACCGATGAACAAAACCGAGAGCTCTCTTGCCCAACGCATGCTCTCATGTCTCTAACACCAGAGAGTGCCGGAATGCAGGTGTCGCAAAACTCCAGTTCTTAAAGGGGCCACGTCCAATTTAGCATGCATTAAGGCAAGGTTCAAAGTTCACAGGCAGTTCTGTGGATGGAAATGCCTTGTTGATGAGAGAGGTCAACAGAGAATGGCCAGACTGGTTCAAACTGACAAAGTCTATGGTAACTCAGATAACCGCTCTGTACAATTGTGGTGAGAAGAATAGCATCTCAGAATGCTATTACACAATATTAGGCAGGTGTTTTTAATGTTGTGGCTGATCGTTGTTTATATATATATATATATATATATATATATATATATATAGTGAATATAAAAAAGGGCATTCTTCTCAAATCAGTGTCAATGAACAGCAGTTTCCTATTGTGAACGCCTATGACAACATTCCCTGTAGCAAAAAGTCAACATGTGTCTTTTTTCCTGGCCTATAAAAGTGTATATGTATAAAGGTGTGTGTCTATATAGAAACTGACTATCAAAAATGATAAATATTAACTACCACAGATAATCCGTACTTAATTATTGCAGAAGAGTCCACGTTATCTCAGTTAACCACACAATAGACTTCAAATAGGCTTACCACATTTAATGATTAAAAAGATAATACAAATCAAATGACTTACAGATATACAGTCAGAATTAAATCAGATTCAAATGTACAATGATGAAAGACAAAGGAGTGTTGTTTGTATGTTAATGAGTTTTGGGAAGAATATTGCATTCTACATAAATTGACATCATGCAGGCCTAAAACATCAGCATAAGGTAGGCCTTGCATTTTAAATTAAAGCAGAATGAAACTAATCAGCAGAAGGTTTTGCTCTAATTTCATGTAGCTGCTGACAGACACCACAGAGCACATAATGACAGAGGCAGGCAGGCGTGCGGACAGACTGCTGCCGGTGGTTGGTGGGGTATAGGGACCGCAGAGATAACTTGACACCCTCTGAGAGCTCAACACTGATGAGGTCTCACCTGCAGGCAAGGGAAGCAATGCTCAAAGGCCCCAGTACCTCTCTCACTGGGCCTTAGACAGCCAGGGCTCCTGACATATGTCACTCCCAATCTGTTCGGCGGGAACACTTCTTTCTGACATAACCTGTCAGTGTGGCACAGACAGCCACCAACACGAAGCTCGGAGAGCTGTGTTGATACAACCTACTTCCCGCTAATTGGTGTTTTTGTAATAACACCATCTGTTACTAAAAAAAAAAAAAAATCAGACTCTGTCTCTTAGAGGACACACTCTTCCAGAACAAATGAGTACACCAGATAAACAAATCCAGGATCTTTGGACTGAGAGCTGCATCCATTCATTCAGAAATAATAGTCTTAGGCCAAATAACAAGCCTCATATTCAAAATTTTATAAACCTTTATTCAACTATGAACATAATTAAAAGGGGGTAAACATGCGCATTGTTTTGTACACAAGTGCCTACTTGAAATTTGTCCAATCAGACAGATAAAAACAGTAAGAAAGATATCGCCTGCCATCTAGTGGACGATAAGCGTTACTGCACTACACCTCATGGGCCATTGGAAGAATGTCAATCAGTCAATTAGTCTGTCTGTATGTCTGTCTGTCTGTCTGTCTGTCTGTCTGCCACATGCATCGTTATTTATAACATGTGAAACGCTGGTATGTAAAAACTTGCTATTGCAACCAGCTTGTTTTTTCAAGCAATGACTAAAACACTTTTGTAAGTGACCACCACAGACTTCTTAAGTAGGATTCAATGCACATAGCTTAATGCAACATGTTTTACACAGGCAATCTGTTACAGTGGGATCAATTCCATGGATGATTAAGCATGATAATGAAGGTTTTTGGACATTCTCCGCAGAGGCGCAGACACAGCAGCTGGTGACATTCATGAGCGCATCAAAATGAATTCCCATTTCTTTCATTGATCATGAAGTCTGCTTTAGGCAATGTTACAAAACCAATAAAATCATTAAGGTGTGCCATATGTGTGCCTGGAGAGGGAAATTAAAGACACAATGCTTCATCGTTAAAAGATAGCAAATCCAAATGTGCTTTCAATTGATGCTCATGTGCTTTTTTTTGCACAAAGACACGTAAAAACTGAGAGGTTATGATCCTATTTTACATAGTAGCCTACACATTTTCATATTTCATATTACACCGTCTTTTTGACATATTACATATTTTTTTCTTTCTCTTTCTTTTTGTTTCTTTTTTTCTTTCTTTCTTCTTTCTTTTATTCTGCAAATACATCTCTGTAGGTCCATGCAATGCAATTGAATGGTGACCAGAAATTTGAATGTCCAAAAAGCACATAAAGGCAGCACAGAAGTAATCCATACGACTTCAAATTCATGTCTTCAAAAGCGATATGTTAATTGTGGGTGAGAAACAGATCAATAATTAAGTCCTTTTTTACTATAAATCCCAGCCTTTGACCAGACCTAACCAGTAGGTGGCAATATGTACAAAGAATGTGAATCACCAAAAAAAAAAAAAGTAAAATGTGGAAGTGAAAGTAAAAGATGTATCCACCTTTTTCCTGGGGGTTTTACTGGGGAAACGAATGTGGGTGGGACATCCGCCGGAAGCAAGTCTCTAGTATTCCCTAGCTCTGGCTGCAGTCATTTTAAGACCCTGTTTACGGCTGGTAATAAGACGCGTTTCGAATGATCCGATCGCAAATGGTCAGCGCTAAATATAGTTGTAAACAGGGTGCAAAATGTTTTGTGATTGGATCATAAAAACACATACAGAGGGAGTCAAAAACCACATCGCATTTGAGGTTTAAAACGCAAAGCACCACCTCTCACCAGTCAATCCCCCACCAAACAAATGTTTAAACTTACATGTGGATTTAAAAGGAAAGAACCGTCCAATTGGAAAATTTGAAAAAGCGATTACATACCCAAGGATGAGAACTTCAATGCTTTTCCTCAGTGTGTCTGTCTGATTTGAACACACAGGGTGACAAGTACAAGCACACACATCTGAAGCTGAACTAACACAGATACTCCACAAAAACAACCAATAATGTTGCTCGAAATGTTGCGTTTGTGCTTAGATTAAATCTCAACTGCATCTGGGAGAAACAGTGCGCTGGTTTTGTTCGCGCTTTGTCATTATTACATTTTTGCAGTTTATTATCTTCAGTAACAAACTGATAAAGTGATTGATGTATGTCCTCATGAAATCAGACACCCTCTCCTCGAAATCCCAACACCACAATGAAAGAATGAATGGACGAACACCGCAACAAAAACTGTGTTAACTTGACAACGAAAGTAATGCCCACATTTTGAACTAAGCATCAGGGGACGTAGGAAAAAGTTGGATAGTAAACTAAAATAAAAAATATATATAAAAAAAAATAACTTAAATATTGATCTGTTTATCACCCACATCTATCATATCACGTCAGAAGATATAGATTAAACCAATGGAGTCACATGGATTACTTTATGCTGTTTTATATGTTTTTTGGAGCGTCAATGTTCTGGACACCATTCACTTGCATTTTATGGACCTACAGAGCTGAAATATTCTCATACACATGAGAAAGTCATACACATCTGGGATGGAATGAGGGTGAATAAATGATGAGAGTTTTCATTTTTGGGTGAACTATTTGTTTTATTTCACCAGTAGATGGCGCATTTTTATCTCCATGGTAACGGCGCCCGGCGTTCTTTTAGATTTACTTCTTCCATTCCTGACATTAGCACTTAGCATAAGTCGTTCTTCCGGTTTTAAATACGCTATTATTTTATAGTTTCGTATATAGCTATTATTTAATACATACATATTGGCTTCAAGTAATCATGAGCCGCATACCTGATACAAGAACAAGGTAAAGGTTTATCTAGATTTGTTATGAAAGCAGAGAAGCTAACTAGCTTGCTAAGCTAAGTCATGTCATCAGGATACATTCAGATAGCTTGTACGCGCTTTTATGCGGGATTTTTCACTACTAGTACTTGAACTAGTCTTTATATTAATCCAGAAACACCGCATTTGTAACATAGCTTCAACGGGATAACTTGCACTGAAACTGCACTTTAAAAGGACTAATAATAATACAGCTTTTGTGCAAATTTCCTAGTTTCATTTAAAGTTTGTTGTATGAACCTTTCTCCTTTGTCAAGCCAGCTTTGTCCTGTTAAGATTTGTATTCTAATTTGTCATAGATAAATGTTGTTTGCACGCCGTTTACTAAATAAAACAGCGGTGATGTAGCCTACTGGTTAAGCAGTTCGGTGTTTACAAAAGCACATCATAGAAGCTGTATAACAGATAGCTTTGGTTCACGGATTATTGCTATTTTACACAGTACATCTGACTGTAACCTTTTTTAACATACTTATGGAGGGCAGTCGCTGTAGTCTACATTGCCAATAGTCAGATAAATTTCATCCTTCTTTTACGTCCATTATAGGGACACTCAGACCAAGCAGATCCAGGAGAACATCACCAATGTAGAGAAGCACTTTGGAGATTTGTGCCAACACTTTGCTGCTTATGTCCGTAAAACAGCACGACTGCGGGACAAAGCCGACCTGCTGGTCAAAGAAGTCAGTCTTTATGCCGACACAGAGACACCCAACCTAAAAAGTGGACTGAAGAATTTCGCAGACCAGTTGGCCAAGATTCAGGACTATCGCCAAGCAGAAGTTTGTTTGAAACCTTAATAGCATGCTTCAGCTTCTCTGTGTTTTTTCATTAACATACAAACACACACTTTTGTTTACAGGTGGAGAGGCTAGAGGTCAAGGTTATAGAACCTTTGAAAGCATATGGGAATATTGTCAAAACAAAAAGGGTGAGGTGTTTTTTTCTGAAGTATCTAAGTGTTAATGTGAGGGTTAATGGGTTCTCATTATGCTCATAGTTTGTAGTCCAAATGTACAGATGATCTTATCTCTGTAATCTCATGAGGGCAGCATTGCATCACATTCTGAGGAAGCATGATGTACAATGACTGTTGTGATAGGTCAAACCCAAGAACCAGATGAGTATAAATATATCTTGCCACAGGGCACTCTGTTCCTCCAACCTTTTGTGATTTTATTCATTTTATCTACAGGAGGACCTGAAGTTAACACAGAGTGCAAGGAACAGGGAGGCCAAGCAGATGCAGCAGTTAGAAAGGACGAGACAGAGAAACCCCTCTGACAGACAGATTATTGTATCCTTGCGGCCCTACTAAATTTGCATACCTTTGCAGCACAAAACAAGTTCTTACTGACTTCATGATCATATATTAAATTTGCATAACATGAAAGATGCCCCAGTTTATAGTCAAATTACCTTTTAGATGTGTGTATTGTAAATAATAAACAATACTGACATGCCTTAAGGTATTTGTCGTAAGAAGAAGCACAGTGTTAGTGATATTGCCTTGACATATTCTCCCAGTCACAGGTGGGCCCTGTATGCAACAAACTGTAATATTATCTTAAAAATTATTTGAAACATAAATGTAACAGTAACACTATACAGTAAGGTTGTATATGTTAACAGTAGTTAATGCAATAGTTAAGTAAGGGATAATGTACAATCAGCCGGTTGTTATCGCAAAATTAACCCCAACAGGGTGATCAGGATCTTGTCACCCTGAAGGGATTCATTTTACAATAACAACCGGTTGACTGTAAATGATCCCACTTATTACACGGCTACTTACCAAATAAATAAATACATGGACATAAAAGATTTGCATTGAAATGTCATTATGTGAGAAGAAACGAATCGCTGAACAGCTGAAATCCTCCACCAGTTTGCACTGAAGTTCTGTTGGTGTTTATTTTGTAATTAATGAACGTCTGACTGCTCATTATACATCTTATTACAAGACCACTTGCCAAATAAATAAATAAATGGAAATGAAGCATGATTTGAGTTGAAATTATTCTATTAACTTATTTGTTGAGATCGCACAGTGATCCAAGAAGCAGGAAAGATGGCTCGCTAATACCCAGATGAGCTGTCTGATGCATGGATGTGCGGTTGTAACTGAGAAATATCAGACTGCTAGATTGACCAATCAGAATAGAGTATTCCAGAGAGCCGTGTAATAATAATAATTAACAATGACCAATACTTATACTGCATTTACTAAACTTGGTTATTGTTAATTTTTACATACAGTATACTAATACATTTCTAACATTAAAAGTTGTATGTGGTAACATTAGTTAATGCAATTTGAACTAACAATAATCATTAGTATTTTTATGAATTAATATTCACCAAGATAGTTTATTTTTTTGTTCATGATACATAATGTTTTACCTGTATGTGTCTTTATTTGTTAACTTATAGTAAAGTGTTACCATTATTACCAAACAGATTCAAGAACAGCCAAACTAGAACAACCGGCACTTTTATGTCAGTTATTCTCTACTAATGTGAGACATTCCATTGTACTAGTTTAAAACCTCTCAGTGAGCTGATGTCGAAATATGAACTCATATCGTGTACATCTCCACTGCTCAGAACACTTTGTGCTTCTCGTTTGATTGTCTGTTTTGTCACGAAAGGCTGAGAGTGAACTCCAAAGAGCCACAATGGATGCCACACGCACGACTCGCCAGTTAGAGGAGACAATAGATGACTTTGAAAAGCAGAAAATTCGTGACATCAAGGTTCCTCAGGCTACACATTTGATTTGTTATGTGAAGAAAAATAAGCTTATTTGTTAATTAAAATTGAAGGAGTATGTAACCTATGTTCAAATGTATTCATTATAAATTGTGTGTATGTAGTGTGTTTAAACCAAGAGTTCGCTCAAAAGTGAAAATGCTGTCATCATTTACTCACACTTTCCAATGTCATGTTGACTTTCATTTCTACCAAAGTGTTCAAGCTGTTCTTTTCCATACAGTGACAGTGAATGGTGACTCTGGTGAATCTTGCTACCATATGGCTTCACGAGACGTATATAGTGTATAAGCCGTTTGGACTACTTTTATGATGTTTTGATGGTGCTTTTTTGTCCTTTTTAGAGCATGAAAGCTCCTAGTCCCCATTCATTTATAGTACATTGTATAGAAGAGAGCAGCTCGGACATTGTGCCAAACTTCTCTTTTGGTGTTCCACGGAGGAAAGAAAGTCATACAGGCTTGACGTTAGGATGAGTAAATGCTGAGAGAATTTTCATTTTGGGTGAAATATCCCTTTAAGTAAACAAGCAGCATTTTCATAATCCATAGAAATGACTTTAGACTGTTGTTCTCTTGTTTCCCCATGTAGAAAATCTTTGGTGAATTTGTGACAGTGGAAATGGCGTTCCATACCAAGGCTTTGGAAATTTACACAACAGCTTACCAGCACATTCAGAATGTTGATGAGGAGGGAGACCTTGAAGTGAGTTCTCTGCACCAGCTCTGCTGCCCCTGCATTCCAGATGGTTGGAGCTTGTCTGTCATAATGTCTAATCACATTATATTCTTTCTCCTCCCGAGATCTCCCCACTGTCATAATGATGAAAGCTGTGGTAGCTGGACTATTAGGCTCCCTCCAAGCCGATATGTAAAAGAACTTGGGAGGCATCTTGCAAAGCGTGTTCAGTCAGCTGTGGAATGTTCGCACTGGCTAATGCATTTATTTATAAATTCATAGTTTGGCATGCCAAAACAAATTTTCTGTTGAAGACTCTTGAGTTTATTAATCTTTTCTTGACTTGCCAGGGAAAGCATCACATGAATATTGTTTCACCAGGGATTTTCAGGGAAAAGTTTCTCTGTTTTTGTCTGAACTTTGTTTGCCTGTAATTGGATCTGTAAATTTTAATAATCGTATAATAGCGCACAGTGACAGGTTTATAAAGACAACTATAGAATACAGAGATAGACCATAAATAATCTTCCTGTAATATTTAACTGGAGTTAATAAAGTGAGGTGACAATGTTTGTTGGCACACCCTCAACAGGACAGAGTGTGTAAACTTTCAAACTAAATGCCATATGTTTCTGTGTTGGTAGAGCACAGTATGTGGCACTAGACTATGTTAAGTCATTTCTCTTTTTAATGTATCTTATTTGAGCTAGGCCGTCTGGGGAGGGTTTGAGATAGCAATAGGTTCTTGGTGGCCCATAGGCATAGCAGTCTACATCCCCTTTTGTTGTCTTGACAGGTTTTCAGGAATTCCCTGCACCCCACTGATTACCAGTCACGGTTAGAAATAGTTCGTGCCAATTCTAAACTTTCCCTGAATCGAACTGGTACATCAATGAGTAATTCAGGAATGTTGCAGGTAAGTGCTTTTTGAAAAATGCAATGGCAATTTTATAGTATGCCCCATAATTCATATTACAACTAAAACTAAACAAGTAAAGTTTGACAAGATAAACTCTGATATTGGACTGGCCTGAAAGTTTAAGACAGTCTGAAGGTTTAACTGTCCTTACAGTAAGATAAACAGCCAGCTAATTAGATCTGTACCAAGTTTGGCAGATGTAGCCTTAAAGGGATAGTTCACCCAAAAATGAAAATTTCTCTCATGATTTACTTACCTTTAAGCCATCCCAGATGTTTATGATTTTATACAAATATAATTATCGATTTCTTTTTTACACCAACCTATCGATTTGCTTCAGAAGACATTAATTTATCGACTGGAGTCTTGTGGCTTACTTTTATGCTGCCTATATATGCCTTTTGGACCATCAAACAGCTAGCAGCCTGATGGCACCCATTTGCATGCATTTTATGGACAAACTGAGCTGAAATCTGCTTATAAAAATCTTCACTTCGGTTCTGCTGAAGAAGGAAAGTCATACACATCTGGGATGGCTTAAAGGTAAGTTAATCATGAGAGGATTTTCATTTTTGGGTGAACTAAACCTTTAAAGCAGTAGGTGGTGTAACATTTAATACTTTTGGTCTTTGTTTAGGGATTTTGGGAAAACCCTAATAATAATCAGTAATAACCAGAACAGTATGTTATCTTTTTCAAGCCAACATAAATACTCTTAAAAATTATGTTACACTACAGTTATGACCAAAAGTATGTGGACACCCAAACACCTCCCTCATACGTGTGTAGAGCATTTAATTTCAAAACCGTTGACATTAACGGTGAGTTGGTCCTCTACGAAAGCTTCCACTCTTCTGGGAAGGCTTTCCACTAGATATTGGAACATGGCTGAGGAGATTTGCTCCCATTCATCCCATAGGTGTTAAGTGGGGTTCAGGTCTGGGCTTTCTGCAATCAAGTTCTGTTTAATGGATTTTGTTTTGTGCAAAGGGACATTGTCATGCTGGAACAGAAAACTGTTGCCACAAAACTGTAAGCACAATTCTCTGGAATGCCAGTGTATGCAAAATAATGTATTTGCTGGAATTAAGGGGCCTAGCCAAACCCATTAATTAGAAGGGGGTGTCCACATACTTTTGGCTATGTAGTCGTGTATATTAATGATTAGTGAGGAACAATGCTTTTTTTTTTTTGTTTTGTTTTTTTAATGAAAAAAAACTTATATTCAAATATAGTTCCAATCTATGTATTTCAGTTCTCTGTGAGCAAAATTATCCCAGACGTGCAAATAGCGTAACATGCCATGCTTTTGTCTTGAGGGATAAACACAAGATTTTCCTTTAGGCAACACTGTTGTATCTTTCTTGCTGGAGAAATCTTGTTCTTTTTTCTTTCTTTCTTTTTTTCTTTTTTTTTTGCAATATGTCAATCACGTTAGAATGACTCAGGTGTGTTGACTCTCAACTGCAATTAAAAGGCTTTTTTTCTGGTGTAGTCAAGAATGTCTAGCAGACAGAGGAAAAGGGATGAGGAAGAAGATGAGGAGGAGGAGGAGGATGAAGAAGATGATGATGATTTGGAGGAAGTGACAGATGATGAGCATTAAGATGCATTTTCATTGCCAGTCCATCAAATATGTCTGATCCACAGTATTTTTAAACAGTGACATTTCTGAACTATTCAGTATTTTAAATAAATGGAAGACATATTAAAACTATTTCCACCAGCAGTATCATCTACAATGAAATTATTTATACCAGAGAACCTCTTTAAAGAACTTACAGGTATTATTTGAAATGTTGTTTTAAAAAGTTTTGCATATGCCACACATATTTTGTGTACAAGGTGCTAAGTATTGTCAGTGATCAATATGGTAATTTAGTTGAAACATGCTTTGTAATGTCTTTGTAAAGCCGGCTCTTGCATAATGAGCGATTTCAATTATCTAAAATCCATTGTCTGCATTTGAACAGTGTGTGTGGATCCGTTCATCTGTTTCAAAAGACAAAATGGGTATGTTGTATGCAAAAACAATAATGAGTCCCTGGAACTTGACCCACCCATTGCTCTGCATCTTTGTATCTCATAGCTTTTTATGTCAGTCATGAATGAGTCAGAAACAGTAACCAGTAATGCTAGTATAATTATGACGAGCTCTGACAGGAGCAGAGTTGTAAAAGAAAAAAAAAATAACATTTTAAATTGTAAAAAAAAAAAAAAAAAAAAGATTGAAATCTGACACATCATTGTGAAAAATCTGACAGCATGTAGTTGGTGTAATGATGTGAAATAAAATGCACAGTTTATCTGTGAAAAAAGGTTTCTAGCATCATGAGTTGTCTGCACTGCGTATATGATTGGAAAATTGTGTCTGAGAGTTTTCCATCACTTTTCAGAGTAAGCAAAGATCAGTTGAAATACATGCAGTGCAGATGTTCTGGCTAGACATTTAAAAAAAAAAAAAATTTTTTTATTATTTATTTTAGTTTATATGCTCAAATATGGAGTGCCATGTTGTGGTTATCTAAATGTCCTAAATGCAATCATTGAGAATGCAGGCCTAAATTGAGTGCATTAAACACTATAAAATATTGCATCAAACTTTAAGAAAGAAGGCTAAGTAATTCAGTATACAGTTTATACAAGTTTGTTTAAAGGTGCACTCAGTAATTTTTTTTTCCCCCATAAATAAAGTTTTACTCCTAAAGAAATTAGTTGTAATTTTGAAACATATGTATAAAATCATGACCACTCACATGAGATGAGGACATATCAGTAACCTTATAAAAGCTGTTTTATTCTACATAGGCCGGGGGCGCCCTCATGGGGGCTGCCATGTTAGAATCACATGACCAACTGAATACTACTCGCTTAATCTCAGTAACTGTCTTGTTATTGGACACTTTCACTCTTGGATTAAATTAATCATGGCTGATTGTGAATAGTGAATTTCTATAATGGCATCTGTAACTGAAAACTTTTGATTTTGAATTATGCTGCATCCACACCACTAGTTGTCACTGTGAGTCTAAGATATCGTGAGCAAAAAGTAACTGAGTGCACCTTTAAATCATATTACAATTTGAATGCCCAGTTTCAGAAAAGGGTCAAATTTCAATCAGCAAATCACAAGAGAGTGTCAATTTTCATCGGCCAGTCACAAGAGTGCATCAAATTTTGTCATCCAATCACAAGAGACTGTTATAAGCAACATTTTTCAACAATTTTCAGAAACAAGCACTGGCTGTCATGCTGCGCCTTTGGTTTGCAAATGATTGGTCGTGGATTCTTTTGTCTCCATGAGACGAGTACGTGGAATATTCATGACAGACGCACAAACCAACCATTCATTCAGTGGCCTTGGGGACAACAATATTTGAGGAAAGGATTCCCTCCTCACCCATCTGACTCATTCTTTACAGGGGCCATAATGGGAACCAGTGTGTGTTTGTGTGTGCTGTAGCGCCTGACTGTACTGAATATTAATACGATGGTTGCCTCGCAGCGGTTATAAAAAAGAGAGAGAGAGAGGTAGCATAACTACAGCGTGAGTCACCATGAGTCACGAAGAGAGAGAGCGAGAGGTGCTGCAGGCTCTAGTATATGTTCCCCAATACATGCAATCTCTCAATCCATCAAGCAAACGCAGAGGTTTGGTTGTCCACTTTAGGAGTACCCTTGGTGACCTCTGCAGAGGTGTCAATAAATCTGAATTACAGCAAGTGTCTAAAAGACACTTCAGATTTATATGTCATTTATTATTGGATAACAGTGTTATGCAAAATTACTAATAAATTAATTAGTCAGATTTAATACATGCTTTTTGCATCAAAGAATTTAAACAAAAGCAAAATGTGATTTTTTTCATAATTTTGAGTCACCAAGACACACATTTTGAGTTTTCTTCACTAATTATTATTATGATTCTATCCCAAACAGTTATCGAGATATACTCATTTAAATGTTGGCTAATATAATGATTTAATTGCTTTCCCTTTGACTTCAGTGCATAAAACTCAAAATGATTGAGCAGGTCACAAATGGTTAAACATATCTATGTTCTGAGTAGAAGTACCTGCACTCCAGGTTTGTTCTCTCTCACCCAGTGCTTGTTTTTGTTAATGGTTTCGACATCCGCCTTCAAAAGCATACTGCTGCCACATATAATATTGCGCAAGGGCTTATCTGAGTCTATGATGATACAATCTGTCAGAGATGCCTTGGGGTCATGAGCTTACAGCTGGCGGAAAGGAAAACAGAGGCATGTGTCTGTGCTGGTCATGACCCACTCAGCTTCAATGAGGATATGCAAATCTGCATGGTCGTGTGAGCCTGTGTTTGTAAATATATCGATTTGGGTTCAATTATTGGTTTTGAAATATGCACAGGTGTGAATCAGCAGGGAAAGCTTCCCTGTGGCAGTGCGTAAGATGTCGTATCGATCTAGAAGTAGAAGGGAGTGGCTTTGCACCTGAACAGAATATGAGTCAAGATATGAGTCAAAAATGTTGATTAAAACTGATACTTGAAACTGTAAAGTGAGGCTGGATCAGTTATATTTTTCACACACCTACACTGCTTTAGGAGGTGACAAAAAATACATTGTCAGCAGTTCACAAAAGAGTTTTCTTCTGTCACGAGAAACACTTGTCGACACTTTTGTCTGAAGGTTTGTAAACTCAAAATCAGTGGCAGATCTGCAAGGAAATGTATTGTGTATCTTTGGTTTTGGAGTTCAGGAAGTTCTCACAAGGTCTTAGGTGAGGAAGCCAGACCCTCAGGGGCTTTACAAGTCCAAAATATCCCTATCATTGAACTTAACCTAACGAGACATAAATCTTTTTCATTTGAATTACATTACAAGCAAAAAACATGTCATTTGGCAGTATGATTAAGCTATAGCCTGTGATACAAGAGGAATTCATTACCCACAGTGTGGTGCCAGTGGTTTTACTAATGTCTGGGAACAACGCACTAATTGGGGAAAATTCCCTAGGATTTATACAACAAAGAGGAATGTGTCCCAACTCTTTATGGCCACACATGTTGTCAGCCAAGCACATTTTCTCTGTTTCCATCAGACCTGCCAACTTTGTGTGGACTTGGGTGCTGGATCCAAAGAATCAGAAAGCATTTCCACTGTGCTGAGTTCACAGTCTGTTGACTAACAGGTGAGACATTGAAGAAAAATGGCTTATATCATACTGAAAGTTCCATGTTTACATTCTCACTCTGCTTTAAGGGATCATAGTTCACTCAAAATGAAAATTCTCTCATCATTTATTCATGTTCTTCCAAACACGTGTGACTTTCTTCCGTAGAACACAAAAAGAGGCGCATCATTACATCTTTTTCCATACAATGAATTGAATAGTAACTGCTAACATTCTGTCCAGCTTCTCCTTATGTGTTCTAGGGGTAAAAAAGAAAGTCATACAGTGTTTGGAACAACATGAGGTTAAATGATGGAGATTTTTTTTATTTTTTGGGTGTAATAGTCTTCATCATACTGTGTATGTCAGATCCTGCCACGGAATAAAACCATAAGGTAATTGACTATATCAACTGTGACTATTGCAATTGATTTCTTGCAAGTGACAAAAACTTACAGTTTCCAGATATAAAGTCTAAATTGCAAGATATAAAGCAATTGTGAGAAATAAATTAGCAATTGCATAAAATAGAGAAATAAAGTAGATATTGGGAAATATAAAGCAGTTGCAAGAAATAAAGTAGAGAAATAATTGTGAGCAATTGCGAGAATTAAAGTAGAAATTGGGAGAAATAAAGTCTTTGAAAGTTTTTCATCAGACAATTGCAACTTTATATCTCGAATGTGCAAGTTTATATCACGCAATTGCAAGATATAAAGTCACAATTGTGCAATAAAAACTCTCAAGTATGTGATCTAAAGTCTCAGTTGTGAGAATTAAAGTCAAAATTGCAATATACTGTATAAACTTGTAATTGAGAGATATAAAGTTGAAACTGAGAGAAATAAAGGAGCTAAATAATTGAGAGCAATTGAGAGAAATAAAGTAGAAATCGCAAGAAATAAAGTTTTTCATCACACAGTTGTGAGTTGTGACAATATATCTCGAAAGTGCATGTTAATATTACATAATTGCAAGAAACAGTCACAACTGTGTGATAGAAAGTCAGATATAAACTTGCAAGTGCATGATATAAAGTCTTAATTACAAGAAATAAAGTCAAAATTGCAAGATATAAACTTGCAATTGTGAGATATAAAGTAGAAATTGCAAGATATAAAGCAATTGCAAGAAATAAAATAGCACTTTTAAGTAATAAAGTAGAGAAATAAAGTTGCAATTGTAAGTTTTCATCACACAATTTCGACTTTATATCTCAAAAGTGCACATTTATATCACACAATTGCAAGTCACAATTGTGCGATATTAAGTCATATCTAAACTCACAAGTGTGTGATATAAAGTCTCAATTATGAAAAATATATACAGGTAAAGCAATTGTGAGAAACAAGGTAGCAATTGCATGAAAAAATTTAGAAATAATTGCGAGCAACTATGAGAAAGTTGCAATTGCAAGTTTTTTCACGCAGTTGCGACTTTATATCTCGAAAGTGCAAGTTTACAGGTGCATCTCAATAAATTAGAATGTCGTAGAAAAGTTCATTTATTTCAGTAATTCAACTCAAATTGTGAAACTCGTGTATTAAATAAATTCAATGCACACAGATTGAAGTAGTTTAAGTATTTGGTTCTTTTAATTGTGATGATTTTGGCTCACATTTAACAAAAACCCACCGATTCACTATCTCAAAAAATTAGAATATGGTGACATGCCAATCAGCTAATCAACTCAAAACACCTGCAAAGGTTTTCTGAGCCTTCAAAATGGTCTCTCAGTTTGGTTCACTAGGCTACACAATCATGGGGAAGACTGCTGATCTGACAGTTGTCCAGAAGACAATCATTGACACCCTTCACAAGGAGGGTAAGCCACAAACATTCATTGCCAAAGAAGCTGGCTGTTCACAGAGTGCTGTATCCAAGCATGTTAACAGAAAGTTGAGTGGAAGGAAAAAGTGTGGAAGAAAAAGATGCACAACCAACTGAGAGAACCGCAGCCTTATGATTGTCAAGCAAAATCGATTCAAGAATTTGAGTGAACTTCACAAGGAATGGACTGAGGCTGGGGTCAAGGCATCAAGAGCCACCACACACAGACGTGTCAAGGAATTTGGCTACAGTTGTCGTATTCCTCTTGTTAAGCCACTCCTGAACCACAGACAACGTCAGAGGCGTCTTACCTGGGCTAAGGAGAAGAAGAACTGGACTGTTGCCTAGTGGTCCAAAGTCCTCTTTTCAGATGAGAGCAAGTTTTGTATTTCATCTGGAGGAAGGGTGGAGAAGCTCATAGCCCAAGTTGCTTGAAGTCCAGTGTTAAGTTTCCACAGTCTGTGATGATTTGGGGTGCAATGTCATCTGCTGGTGTTGGTCCATTGTGTTTTTTGAAAACCAAAGTCACTGCACCCGTTTACCAAGCAATTTTGGAGCACTTCATGCTTCCTTCTGCTGACCAGCTTTTTAAAGATGCTGATTTCATTTTCCAGCAGGATTTGGCACCTGCCCACACTGCCAAAAGCACCAAAAGTTGGTTAAATGACCATGGTGTTGGTGTGCTTGACTGCATGGAAAAAGCACACCAACACCAGACCATGGTCTGGTGTGCAAACTCACCAGACCTGAACCCCATAGAGAATCTATGGGGTATTGTCAAGAGGAAAATGAGAAACAAGAGACCAAAAAATGCAGATGAGCTGAAGGCCACTGTCAAAGAAACCTGGGCTTCCATACCACCTCGACAGTGCCACAAACTGATCACCTCCATGCCACGCCAAATTGAGGCAGTAATTAAAGCAAAAGGAGCCCCTACCAAGTATTGAGTACATATACAGTAAATGAACATACTTTCCAGAAGGCCAACAATTCACTAAAAATGTTTTTTTTATTGGTCTTATGATGTATTCTAATTTTTTGAGATAGTGAATTGGTGGGTTTTTGTTAAATGTGAGCCAAAATCATCACAATTAAAAGAACCAAAGACTTAAACTACTTCAATCTGTGTGCATTTAATTTATTTAATACACGAGTTTCACAATTTGAGTTGAATTACTGAAACAAATGAACTTTTCCACGACATTCTGATTTATTGAGATGCACCTGTATATCATGCAATTGCAAGAAATATTCACAACTGTGTGAAATATGGGGCTCTGTTTTCGTGAGTGCGCAAAGTGCAGCGCAAATTTTCGTAAGCACGCTTATTCTAAGTGCAATTTCCGTGCCAGTGCAAATGGGCGTGGGTGGGAGTTTTTGCGCTATCTGTGGGTGTATGTGCACAAATTGTGGGTGTATTGTATGTTAATGAAGTGGCAAATTGCTATTTTCCTGAGAAATAGGTCATTGCGCTAAGACATTTCAAAAGCATGTCTGTTTTCAGCGCAAAGTATAAACTCAGTTTCTACATTTGCAGTTTGGAGATTCCATCAGCAGGTGGTATTAAAGTTCATGTCCAAACTTATGTCCTTGACAATCGCTGTTTTATGAAACAGAAATTTATGATATTTGTGTTAAACTGTCTATAGGCCATGGTTTATTTTCAATTATTATTATGTTTATATTTACAATTGTATTTATGATCTAATTTGTATTGGTATTTTTCCACCTGTTGTCGTGGAGTGTCACTGCAAAAAGGGCCGGTGGAAGAAGTTGGAGTGGATACAATTTTTAGATTTGGTATGATTTGTTGACCACTTTGTTATTTTGATAAAAAAAATTTGATAAAAGTGTAATTTGAATTTAGAAATATTTTTGGTTTAATTTTTCAATAAATGAATTCAATTTTGACAAAATTGACTAATAGAAGTGCATGCCAATACAATCACAGTTAATACTAGCCATGATTTGTGTGTTAGTAGATGAAAATTATTAATTATACTTACATTCCCTATAATTTAAAGGAAAGTACATCCAAAACCTGATAAAAATCACATTTTCTGTTCTTATAAAAGGAGCGTGTCACTGTCATAGAAATATTTATATTCTTCTAATTCATTGCATACAGCCCATTGACACTACCAACTTCTTATGAATGTGCTGTCTTTGTTTATATCACTGGTGCTTGACAGGGAATGGATTACATAATAGAATGCAGATGGTGCAATAACCGGAGAAGAACCTCAAATTTAATTGCACTTTACCCAGCCTATTAGCACTTTGAGTGCACAATTTCATCAAACCCACTTGCACCTAGACTGAGTGTATGCTTGCACGAAAATACCCAAAATCTCATGGCCATGCCCACTGACTTTGCACTTATGACTTAAAGCATAGAATCTTAAAATAGGGCCCACAGTCAGATATAAACTAGCAAGTGCGTGATCTAGTCTCACTTTGCGAGAAAAAAAGTGCAAATGGCAAGATATAAACTTGCAATTGTGAAATACTTAAATGGTGAGATATAATGCAATTGCGAAAAATAAAGTGTGAATGACCTTTTTCATTTTATTATTCTGTGGCAGGATCAACGCACCATATTATACTGATGAAATCTAATTCATAAGACAGGTTTAACAAGCAGTGTCTATTAAACTGCAGTCTGCTTCTATGCAAGCCAAAGTCTTGCTAGGATTCCCTTATTAAGCATAGTGACATACAGCTCCTCAAACTCCATGCATGGGTAGCTGGGCCATGTGTCATCGGAAATAAACTGAAGACATCCATTATGGTTTGTTTTGGAAAAAGTGGATAGGTTTCCATGAAGCTACTGTTTGATCCCATGATAATTAGCTTAGTTCACTGATTGCACAACATCCTCTCCACTGGCTGCGAAGTGGCCTCATCAACAGGAACGTGCCTCTATTTACTCTTACGGCCACCACAATGCCTAACCCAAGCTCATAATCAACACAGGAAACACAGCGGAGGGTTGTAATTGCTTTAATAATCACACAAATAATGGGGGAGCCACTGGCATCTCATTTTAACCAATCTTTATTGTAGGTACTAGTTGTATTCTTAAAGTGATAGTGCACCCAAAAATAAATAAATAAATAAATAAATAAATAAATAAATAAATAAATAAATAAAATTCAGTCATCATTTACTCATTCACATTTTGTTCCAAACGCATATGATTTCTTTCTTCTGTGGAACACAAATGATGCTAGGCAGAATGTTAGCCCTGTTACAGTTCACGTACATTACATTGAATAAAGATGCAATGAAAGTGAATAGTGACTGAGGCTAGAGGCTAACACTCATGGCGTAGTTTTTCTTTGTTCTTCACTCAGAGCTACAGTAGAAAGATGGTCAAACAGCTGAGCAATGGTATATTGTTTCCAAAATACAGACACTGGCCACGTTGATGAGGCCTGCGTGTGTAGGAGTATTTAAAAATGAGACACGCTGTCCTGATGACAGACTAAGCTACATATAAAACATTAACCAATGTGACCATTAAAATGTGTTAGAATTTACTGCATGTCTCATTCTATGAATATAATTCACATGAGAATAATAAAAGAAGCCGTTTTGACCACTCAAACATGATTTTAAGTAATATATATGCACTAGAAAATGTGTCATTTTCATGTTTACATTCTGCATGCATGGTGCTACTGCTAATGTGTAATACGTGGCCATAATATCAGAGACTATTTAGCCAGAGACAGAGCACTTGTATTAGAATGAATGGGACAAATAGGAACACATAATAGAAAAGGAAGTCCTGCCTAACAAAAGAGCCAATCACCTTTTACATACAGACATCGCCTGTCAGTCAAATTGAGAAAGTGCATGCGCAATTAGCTGGACCAGCCTAAAAAACTATTGTTTTTTTTTGTTGTGTGATCTAAGCTAAAGAATCACAATTTATTATACCATTGTTGTCAGATTTTACTGCTGATTTTAAATGTTCTTTGATTGTAATCTTGACCAACAGTTTTGGAGATTCCAGTCTTTCCCCATTTAAGTAGCTGTACTTTAATGCCACTTGTACCCATCGAAAATAGCTTCCTTGGAGAATTTCCAGGATGGCTGCAGAATAGACTAACTTGCATTGAAAGGGACTTTGATAATATGCACCAGTTACCATCTTTTATTGTATTTCATAGGCAATCGTACAGCTGTAGGAAAGTTTGCACTGGCAAACAGTTTCGAACCACCACAACATACACAAAAACACCATTTTGGCCAGATTTGGTTTGAAAAAAGGTCACACTCATTCTTTCTTCGATTTTGACAGAAGTATATTGGCACCTTAACATTCTGCCAACAACTTTTGTCATACAGGTTTACAAAAACATGAGGCGAGTAAATGATGACAAAATTCCAATGAAATATTGATAATGCTGTCTCGAGCTGTTTAAAACATGTCTTTGTTTGGTGTTTTTGCCTCTAAAAATGTCTTTTAAGACATTAATTATTTCTAAAACCACAGAATAATCCCATTGTATATAACCGCAGGAGGAAAGATTATACAATTTGCAGATTTGTGTGACGCAAGATGTGTGTTCAAATATATGGGTTTCATTGAACTTTCTTTTTTTTTTTTTTTTTTTTTTTTATGTAATTAAACTGTTTCCATAGGTTCTAGCTCTAATCTATTATTTATATCAGAGAGTGGCTGGGGTTTTGTGTAAGTGTGTAATTGTGGCAGAGATGGGCAAAGAGGGTCTGTTTGAAAGGGCCTGGGGAGTGGTGGATTTTGCAAACCAGCACTGCTTGCTTTTGTGCCTTTTGTTTACAGGTTGTTGTGTGAAGTCGTTTGAACAGCATTGGTAGAGCAGTTGTGCAACTGGCCCATTTGCCCAGAGCAAATAGCAGCCTTCTGAGAAAGGCAGGCAAGGCCTCATAGAGAGTCTCTGCTTTTTTCCACTGGTGTCATCACTTTAAATCTCCTTGACTCCTGCACAATTCATAAAATTCGTATTGTGCAATGTGTTGATAAAAGTTTCAAAAGAAAAATACCACACAATACCATCACAAATGGATCCGATGTTTGCTGATGACTCACTACCCATTATAATGTTGTTATGCACAATCACATTCTCATTTATGGAATGTCTCTTCATGAATAATTTCAGACGTTGCATGAGAACTTTTAAAGGTCACAACCAACAAGGGTCTGTTTGAATTAATGTGTACATACATGGGCAACCCATGTTAGGTAACTGGATTTTGGCTTGTAAAGACCTGCACCATTCATCTACACATTCCAAAATCTCTAGAACACCTTTAAGGGCTGCAGATAAGAAATACTGTGGGTCAGACTAAATATTCGAGAGAGAGAGAGAGAGAGAGAGAGAGAGAGAGAAAGAGAGAATAAATGAAATGCAATGCAGGAATTCCTGCAAGTTATTCAACTGGAAGGAATCTTAATATATTTTTCTTTTATGTGATTTAAAAAAGGTGTGGGGGTGGGGGGGAGGCAACAATGAAATTGTGCAAATTTGTGACAATGGCCATGTTAACTCCATCAGATTTTCAAAGGTCAGATTTTCTTGCTTCAGTTGCACACATGATGCTTTTTGTAACATTCTTAAATTATGCTAGAATAACATGGATTAACAGGTTTTGCACAAACTTGTGGGGTCCATGCCACTGTGCATGTCGAGTGCATGTTGTCATTAGAGCAAAACAGAGAGAAATGTATGTTAGTTGTAATTTTGTACTCAAACTGGTATTCTGAAAATATACTTTGTAATTAATTTTGTATTAAATTGGGGGGGAAAAATAAAAAATAAAATATTCATTTTTTATAGTTATATAAGACTTTAGGACCCCACTGTATACTCCATATATGGCAGATATGGGATGCAATTGTGCGAGACGTCTTTAGGAAGCCCAGCTGGGACAGATTATCATCTGTTCCGAGCACAGGCAAAAGAACAACAACAGCTGAGGGAAGTGGCTGAAGCAGTCCTGACCTTTCCATAAAGTGGGTCCCTTCTTTAATAAGAGCAATCACTGGACAACAGAGTAAAGGCAGAAAATGTCAAGTTTGTATTAATGTGACAGAGCGCAAAAATATTCATATAAACAAGTGTCCCTTTCTCTTATCAACAGCACAGGGATGTCACTCATTGGCCAATGATTAGGGGACCGTCTGACAGGGAAGGGGCAATACTGGGAATCTTGTGTTTACTGACTGTCCGTGGCCTTATTGAGAAGCGGTCACCTAATTCAGAGAATGACCTATATATACTGAATGTGACAGGCCCTAATTTTATAATTTCCTCTTGCTGCTGTGCTGGATATGCAGTTTTTCACAAAGATATGCAAAGTCCAGAGGTAATTTTAATTATCAACCTTTCTGGTCTCATCTTATAGGATCCAAAATTCTAAAAAATAAAATCGTATTATTTCTGAACGAATAGATTTTGGAGGGCAACTTGTTGAAAGGGCCTCGTTCGGTAGACAGGTGAAACACAGAAGGTGCTCTTGTGTTTCCATCAATAGCATATACAAAAATGGTCCAAGGCACTTCTTCTGGTGTAAAAAATTTAAAACCCTTTATTTTATTTGGCCCGTCACAATGACATTGAAAAGGTTAACTGTAACTGATTAGAATCCTGACATACTCTGAGGAAGGATCTGTTGGCCGACATGCATCAGTTAGCAGCTACTGATTTTTACTTTTTTAATGACAAAACGAACCAAATAAAATAAAGGCTTTTTAATTTTACACTAGAAGAAGTACCTTGGACTATTTTTGTATATGCTTAATCTTATTATTATTTACTCTGCCACATTGCAAAATTGCAAAAATTGTTTTTTTGGTTTTTTTGCAGTCTCGTAGAGCAGCATTTTAAGATGCAGAGTTAAGTAATTAGTTCAGCTTCGAAAAACGTTGACTGTTTAAAATGCACAAATGCTTCCTGTGTCAATGGCACCTTATGGATCCGTTTCACATTTACGAGTTTGGAACATGGAAGTTAACTATTGCTGGGTCAACTTCTATAGCAGTGAATGGGAGACAACAAAAAAAATGTTTTCACATTTCCAATTGGTCCAACAGCGAAAGAAAAAAATCCTCCATTGTGTTTCCATGTCTTTCCAGAAGAGGAAAGAATTATAAAGCATTCATAGCTGAAAGAGTTCTGATTCAGTTTCGAAGCAATGTTTTGACTGCCTATCGAGACATCTGATGTCCATGTAGGATGGAATTCCTCACATTAATTAGTCATTTTGAGTCATACTGCATCCCATCTTTATGTGACCACTGACAGAACTCTGTGCAATTCCCCTAAAACAGAGCTGCCTTTGAAAATCTGTGAATTTTAAATGTAAAAATGTTCTTTTCAGCCAGTGCTGTGATTAATGCAGCAGACCACACACTCAGAGGATTTTTTCCTTTTAATGAGCATCTCAGGTCATAACAAGCATTTTCATTCATATTCATGTGTAACTGTCTACGCAACCAGCGTACTGTTATTTCACATCAGAGGCATTTCTTCAAAGCCAACAAGGGTGTTGTCAACAGACAGTAAATCTCTCACATTAATGATTTAAAGCAAACAACTTTCTCCACACTAATAATTATCTTTTCATATTTCTGTGAGCCCAGACGGTTGATTGACTGTAGAACTGCAGCAAAGTTGTGTGATCATAAACCTTTGTGATGAGATAATAACAAAAGTTTTCACAGCAATTGTATAGGACTTTACCAATATATAAATGTAGGGGTTTGAATGCAGACAGTACTGGAAAAACAGTGACCTAAGGCAGATTTGTTTCACCAACAGTCAGTTGAATGTTTATAAAAGTTGCAATAATTGCAATTCTTTTCAAATTAATATTTAGCACCCAAACAGCTAAGCCTTACACAGAGAAAAAAAAAGAGGTTGCAATTGTTGACATACAGTAAGAATACAGAACAAAAAAAATGAATGTGGATAGTTGCTGAGATTATCTTGTCTTTAATAAAACTTAAAGAGAGAATTTTGAGTTCACATAGAAATCTCAGAATTTTGAATTTTTATCTTGAAAAATCTGATCCCTGTTTGTGACAGTTGAAATCTCATCTGAATCAGGAAATCATATATCTGGAAAAAGTTAAATCTCAGAAGACTTCAGCAAAAGGCTTCATTTGCTGTCCATTTAATGTTGTTTTTGTCTTGGAGAAACAAATGGGATACTACAGCGGTCTCATCTTTGATTCTGGTTTTCTATTGGTAGTCTCATGAACAAAATCTCCAGAGGCTTACAAGATCAGCTGACCTCTCACAGTCCAAGAATATGCTTACAATCAAAGTGATGTAAACAATGCCAAATATTCAAGCAAAAACATGTCCCGTAAACAGGAGATGTCCAGTAACAAATAGACAGTAATTACACGTGCTTGGCATCAGACCTGAAGGACACCGGAGAACATGAAGGATACACAGAGTTATGGAGCACACACTGGAGCTCTGCTTTGTGTCCTTTGCCTTTGTGCTGAGTGTTTGTTTGGGCAGGACAGGATGTAGAGGGACGTCTGAAGGAAATCAGCCCAGTGTTTACTGCCAATCGAGGTTTGAGGTCTTCTCTGAGCATGGATGGTCATGGAGGGTAAACCACTGGCTCTGAAGCTCTGGTAATGGTAATATCTCTCTGGCATGAGATACTAAATGAACCAGAAGTCAAAGTCAAGGAGAGGAAAGCAGAGAGTTCAGCAACGTCATTGGTCAATTTCTTTCCAAATAAAGAGAAGGCACCACCATTGGGGTTTATGATGAAATATGGACCTTCAGGGTAGACGTCATTTTAAATGTGAAGTGATTATAAATGAGGCTGTGAGGGATAGAGATACTGAGTCCTTTCAATGGGTTGTATTGTCCTGAATAGCTCATGAAATCTTTTGCCGTGCACAGTTTTTTATCCTGTCTTCACGTATTTGCTATAGAGCACAACAGTGCCTGCCCACTTTGCCAACAGCCTTGGTCCATAGAGATTTCATAAATTCCACCATAAAAAAAGCGATGCGACAAACCAACTACCACCAATGTGAATGACAACATTACAAACTTTGATTCAAGGCAAAAAAAAAAAAGTTGAAAAAACAGAGGTACAAGACTGTGCACTAATGAAGAAATGAACTACAATCCCATAAAGCACTCCAAATGACGTACACTAATTAAACACAATGGAATATATAAAACAATTGTTTTAAATTTTTCAGCATAATATTCAGATATACAAATATATAAGTATTTGGAGGGTGCAGGGAGACTTGATTGTGACTTTCGCAGTGTGTCATGGACGTGGGCGGTTGCTGCAGAGTTCTTTTGCCGTGGTTTGTTTGCTGCTATTCTCTGATTAGTGGATTTTCTTTTCCACTAAAAAAAATATTAATCGCAGAAATTAATGCATTAAATTTCCCAGCTGTATTATTTATTATTATTATTGTTTTAGCAAAAATCCAACAAGATTCAGTGAGGTTTATGATACAAAGCAAAAAACATTTTTAGCTTAATTTACGATATATTCTCAGAAAAGATGTCTTATTACAGTGTCTTATACACTTTTGCTTCTTGAATCAGTCTCACCAGGATTTCGCAGTACTTTTTACTTGATTATTGCGGCCAAATTAATTTATTCACTGTTGCTTTGCACAAAATTGCGAAGCTATTTGTGCCATTTTTGTTATTGTTGTTGTTGTTTTGCAGGGAAAACTTACAAATAATCACAGGATACTTGTGTAATTTGTGTCAATGAAGGTATAAGTGAGATTGCCTATAATTATTTGATTGCATAATTGAATATGCAGCTAGCAAAAAATAAATAAATAAATATAAAATAAACACTAAAATGCAATCAATTTAAGAGGTGGAACCTGTGATAGGGGGGTGGTGGAACTGCTGTACATTGAACAAGCACTACATGGACGCGTTAATGCACCCTTCTGCCGCAATTATCACCTGTTGCCTCATTTGATTTAACCGTGATTATCTGAGAGAACTGTGAATATTGAGTGCTTCAAATTCAAATAACATTATACTATCCAAATAAGGGATTTTAAAGAATACATAGAAATGTCAATCAAGAACGAGTTTTTTCTCCATCAGGATCATGGGTACTGTAGTTTTTCATTAGGAATTCTGAGATTTAAAAACATTTTTTAAAATTACATTAAAATAACACTGATTGATGGTTTCAACAGAAGCAAATACCTTCGATTAACAACTTCAGAGCTCACAGTAGATCTGTCTTTAAATGTTTATAAAATTATTGTTAAAAATACCTGCAATGGGAAGATCAGATCATTTTACTGACTTGGATCTTTGAATCTCGTTCAGCAAAATGAATGAATCTTCTCACGACTCGGTCTTCAGATCTAAATCTTTCGTTCATTTTTCATGTGATAACTGCACAGGCTTAGAACAGGAAACAGAATTGATTAGTTCACCTTCCGAATGGGTCTTTGGATCTGAGTCTTTCGTCATTTGTCACATGACTGCTATAGGCTCTGCATAGAAGACAAACTATGTTAATTTTTCTCTTAACAGCTTACAGTTAATTGTGTTGCAGTTGTTTGTATCATAATAAATACATGTAGTATGACAATAAAATACATTTTAAAATCATAGGAATTGTCATGATTAACAATTTTCATGTATTTAATGCAGGAAGTGTTTACAAGATATTTTCTGCCAAGTGTAAAATTAAAGTAAAATGATCTGAGATGACTATCAGTAAATTCAAAGGGAAATTCTTTAAGCCATACTTGATCTGTGTCTAAAGTTCACAATAAGGACATAAATAATACTACAAGACGATGCTTAATGAGGGAAAAATAAATTACAGTTTATTCAAAATCATTTAAGTAGTCAAGTCAATAATATAGTGTTTTCTAGTAGCTTTTTATAGTCTTATGGAAAAGAACCATCATGACAGAAACACTCAAAGTTATACATTGCAAGTAGCCTAATAAAGAAGCTAATGCTTTGTGAAACTGTTAAGGCAAAAATACAATCAAACAAACTGCTTGTATTTAAAGGTGCTATATGTAAGATTGACAACAAGTGTTTGAAATGGGTACTGCAGTCCAAATTCAAAATATTGGAGAGTTGTCTTCCCCGCCCCAGACTCGAAGCTCATGCAGGTTGCCAGAATGTTGACATTCAAATTAGCCAAATCAGCATCTGTTTTAAAGGATTTCTGGGCTTTAAGCTACCTCCATCTTCCAAAAGGCATCTCCAATATTTATCCTTGTTTTACTACGCCTCTGGTCATGGTGGTTTTTAGACGGATGGTGAGGCTTTTTAGGTCGGGTGGAATCTGTTATCTCTGATCCTGTTCGTTTGCTGGTTTCCATGGCTGCAGCACGCTGTGTTGTTTGCCTGCAAACTTGTTCCAATCTGGCAACCCGGCAGTGTCGAAATATTATTGGTAAGTGGGCAGTGGGCGGGATCACACAGGCCAAAACATAAACAGAAATTCCCGCCCGGAATGGAAACTTCAAAGTAGACTATACTGGCTGTAGCATTGTTATCGGAGAAGCCAGTATTTGAACTTAGCATGTTTCCTAATTCTCTAATGACATATTATCGTCGTTTTATGATTTAGTACAGTAAAATAATACATATAGCACCTTTAAGGAAGGTTGGGAGTATGAACTAATTTCTGTTTCCAATACAGTCAATGCAGCAGTCACTTGAAAAATGGACAAAAGACTCATACCCAAATTCCGACTCGTAAGGTGAACTAATCATTTCTGTTTTCTGTACAGACTACAGAGCCTATGCGGCTGTCCCGTGTCAAATGAACAAAATACGAGCACGAAGTTTGCACATGCGCAGCCACGACAAAATGAATGAATTTCTCTCTGAGACTACTCGTTCTTTCGAGTCATATAAAAGATTTGTTCAAAATGAACGAATCGTTCATGAACGACCCATCACTAAAATACACTCACTGAGCACTTTATTGGGAACACCATACTAATACTGTGTAGCCTAAAACAGCCTTAATTCTTCATGGCATGGATTCCCCAAGATGTTGGAAACATTCTTTGAGATTCTAGTCTCAAATCAGATCCAGAGACTGGAAAGGCCACTGAAGAACAGTGAACTCATTGTCATGTTTATTAAACCAGTTTGAGACGACTTTTGATTTGTGACATGGTGAATTATTATGCTGGAAGTGTGAAGATGGGTAAATTGTGGCCATGAAGGGATGCACATGGTCAGCAACAATACTTAAATAGGCTGAAGCATTCAAGTGATGAATGATTGGTATTAACAGGCCCAAAGTGTACCAAGAAAACATTCCCCACACCATTACTCCACCACCTGCAGCCTGGACTGTTGACACAAGGCAGGTTGGGTGACTGGATTCATGTTGCTGGCCAGTAGCTTGTATGACGCCCTGTGTGACCCCCCCCCCCATGCCCATGTTGCCCATGCCTAAATCTGCCACTGCTGTTGCCGCCAAATTCTGACCCTTCCAACTGTGGGCCTCTGCAAAAATCGAGATTCATCATTCCGTCCACAAAACTGCCGCTCAATGGATGTTTTTTGTTTTTGGCACCATTCTGAGTAAACTGTAGAGATTGTTGTGAGTGAAAATCCCAGGAGATCAGCAGTTACAGAAATACTCAAACCAGCCATCTGGCACCAACAATCATGCCATGGTCGAAATCATTGAGATCACATTTTGTCCCCATTCTGATGGTTGATGTGAACATTAACTGAAGCTACTGACCTACACTGCACTGCTGCCACACTATTGGCTGATTAGATAATCACATGAATAAGTAGGTGTACAGGTGTTTTTAATTAAGTGCTCAGTGAGTGTACATTTGTTTATGGAGGAAATGAATGGGATTTTTACTTTCAGAACCAGACTGTTGCACTCTTTCAAGGAATTTTGGGTAGGTCAAATTGCAGGGCTCATCATAGTTTATTTGTAGTTACATCACAATCATAAACCATGATTTGCTTCTTGCTAGTGGATTAAAGGTGGTTTTAGGGGGAGGGACATTCTCATTCAAGAAAGCATTTGATTAGACAAAGATCTTTGTAGTGCAACATGAGTCATCAATATGGATTGTTTTCACAGTAGTGTACATTTTAAATGCATCTATCTGCTAAAAGTTAAATTGATCACCTTTTAGGAGTATACTATCATATAGATGGCTTCAAAGCTAATATACATGATCTAAAAGCCACAACCCAAGTTTAACCAGGATGCAATTGTTAGTCTAAGCTGGTTCATGCTGGTTATTATTGGTTTAGTGTGGATCAGCACAGCCATGATGTTCACCAGTATGTTTTGTCTGGTAATACTGGCCAACCAAGGATATCTTAAGCTAGTCATTAAGCCTTGTTTGAACAACAGAACACCAACATCCTGTGTTGTGACACAGCATACGCTGGTGACAAGCTCTGTTGTTGTTTTCAGCAGGGAAAACTCTAATTTAGATTTTTAAGGGTCAAAAGTGCCACCCATTGATCTGTATCTATGCCTCGTCTTCATTTGCGTTGAGTCAAATACAGTATGGCTTTTACCCTGGCCAAGGGCTGTTTTGGAGGGAAAATGGTAACCACATAAGCCTTTTTGGTTGACCTATTGGGATATTTTATTCTGAGTAATTTCATAAAAGTATAACAAAAGGCTTCAAGCAGAACATAAAGCCAAACTTTATAATACATCTTTACATCTTTTGAATATGTTACAAAAAGATTGTTGACAGACCAATAGACGAGCATGGTGGTCTATTATTTTAACTCTTTTCTTCCATTACGAGCATTTCAGAAGCTGGCATGTTATATTGCCTTGTTCTTCCACCAAGTAAGTGTCAGAGAAGCAGCAGGGGAATGTCTCTTCTCCTCGTCCAGCTCCGGCTGTTTCCATTTACCTTCCAAACTGATGAAAATATTTACTCCTGAAAACCAAGAGGATAATTTTCCCTCTCTGACTCTGTTCCAGAGGCATCTGGACTGTGTTAAAAGCTTTTGTATGAGGTGGGAACAGACAAAACCTGAGGAATGTCTGCTCAGTCAACTCCTAAACCCAGAATGACCCTTCATGACATAGAGACATCATTGTTTGCTTTACTTTACCAAGAAATTATGTGTATAATAATTCTAATACTGTGATATGTTCATAAAAGGCACTGAGCTGCCTTGAGCTCACAAAATGGCTGTTCTGGTGTGGCACAAAATTCATAGTATTGTTATAGTTTAGCATTACAACTGAAGTGTGTAATTTTCAATGTTAAAATATTCTCTCCTGCCTCCATTTAATATGCAGAGACAAACCCATGTGACTCAATTTCATTGCATTTTTTCCATGCAATAATAGTGAATGCAGAGTGAGGCTGTCATTCTGCCTAACATCCCCTTCTGTGCTCCACGGCAGAATGATGACAGAATTTCCAATTTTGTGTGAACTGTCCCTTTTAGAAATACAGTAGAAATATGTGGTTTATTCTAAGTTCAATAACATGCTAAGATTTGCAAAGCTGGCTGTCACTATCACAAACACTATCTAGTACAGTGTGTCCAAAAACACCCAGGCCTCTTCCTAGCTCCAGACTGTAGAACTGCCAATTCCACTTTGGACTGCACAGCAGCAGATATTAGATCTGATATGTTTTGTTCCTCTCAGTATGGAGATAGAGTCTCATCATCCATATAGGGCTATGCTTGCCTTGCCTTTGTCCTGGCTTGTTTAGTTCCCATGAAGATATCATTCACAGTCACATTTCCTATTATTTCCCCATTGTGGGAAATTTGGCACCCTGTAGCGATGTGTTTTAGTCAGAGAGGCAATTTACATAAGTTTGTTTTTGGTATCAGCAAGACCCGTCGGAAAGCTTTCGTCATCCTGTTTATAGTAAAACTAATCACATCATCAGCTTTGGGTAACATACAGTACACGGTGTGAAGAATGGGGGGTCTATTGTTTTTAGTTAACATTAACTAACAATGAGCAATACTTTTACAGCATTTATTAATCTTAGTTAATGTTAATTTTAACATATACTAATACATTTTTAAAAATTACAGGTTATATTTGTTAACATTAGTTAATGTACAATGATGAAATACAAATGAATAATTATATGTATTAACTAAAATGAACAAAGATTAATAAATGATGTTTTATATATGTATGTATATATATATATATATATATATATATATATATATATATATATATATATACACACACACACACACACACACACACACACACACACACACTACTGGTCAAAAGGTTTGAAACACTTATTCTTTATTATAATTTTATTTAATTTTTTTCACATTTTAGAATAATAGGACCAAAACTATGGAATAACATAAATGGAACTATGGGAATTACGTTGTGACTAAACAAAATCCAAAATAAATCAAAACTATGTTATATTTTAGCATCTTCAAAGTACTCACCCTTTGCCTAGAATTTGCAGACATGTACTCTTGACATTTTCTCAACCAACTTCTTGAGGTATCACCCTGGGATGCTTTTTAAACAGTATTGAAGGAGTTCCCATCTATGTTGGGCACTTATTGGCTACTTTTGTTCATTATTTGTTCCAAGTCATCAATTTCAAAAACTTTTTATTTTTTATTTTTTTTATTTTTTTATTAAATTTTAGTTTTATAATGAAATAAATTAATATGTTGGCACAATTATATTTTTGTCTACAAAACTAATTTCAAATATTTAAGCATATGCCTTCAGATCAAAATATTTTTAAGATCATGAGAAACATTTCAGTCAAGTGTTTCAAAACTTTTGACCGGTAGTGTGTGTGTATATATACATATATATATATATATATATACACTGGTGGCCAAAAGTTTGGAATAATGTACTGATTCTGCTCTTATGGAAAGAAATTGGTACTTTATTTCCCCAAAGTGGCATTCAGCTGATCACAATGTATAGTCAGGACATTAATAATGTGAAAACGTATTATTACAATTTGAAAAAAAAAAAATCAGAATTTCTTAAACTACTTCAAAGAGTTCTCATCAAAAAATCCTCCACGTGCAGCAACGACAGCTTTGCAGATCCTTGGCATTCTAGCTGTCAGTTTGTCCAGATACTCAGGTGACATTTTACCCCACACTTCCTGTAGCACTTGCCATAGATGTGTCTGTCTTGTCGGGCACTTCTCATGCACCTTACAGTCTAGCCGATCCCACAAAAGCTCAATGGGGTTAAGATCCATAACACTCTTTTCCAATTATCTGTTGTCCAATGTCTGTGTTTCTTTGCCCACTCTAACCTTTTCTTTTTGATTTCTGTTTCAAAAGTGGCTTTTTCTCTTCAATTCTTCCCATAAGGCCTGCACCCCTGAGTCTTCTCTTTACTGTTGTACATGAAACTGGCGTTGAGCGGGTAGAATTCAATGAAGCTGTCAGCTGAGGACATGTGAGGCATCTATTTCTCAAACTAGATACTCTGATGTATTTATCCTCTTGTTTAGTTGTACATCTGGCCTTCTACATCTCTTTCTGTCCTTGATGGAGCCAGTTGTCCTTTGTCTTTGAAGACTGTAGTGTACACCTTTGTATGAAATTTTCAGTTTTTTGGCAATTTATATATTTTATATAGCATTATATAGCCTTCATTCCTCAAAACAATGATTGACTGATGTTTCTAGAGAAAGCGGTTTCTTTTTTGCCATTTTTGACCTAATATTGACCTTAAGACATGCCAGTCTATTGCTTACTGTGGCAACTCAAAAACAAACACAAAGACAATGTTAAGCTTCATTTAACTAACCAAATAGCTTTCAACTGTGTTTGATATAATGGCAAGTGATTTTTCTAGTACCAAATTAGCAATTTAGCATGATTACTCAAGGATAAGATGTTGGAGTGATGGCTGCTGGAAATGAGACCTGTCTAGATTTGATCAAAAATGACTTTTTTCAAATAGTGATGGTGCTGTTTTTTACATCAGTATTGTCCTGACTAGACTTTGTGATCAGTTGAAAGCCACTTTGGTGAATTAAAGTACCAATTTCCTTCCAAAATAGCTAAATCTGTACATTATTCCAAACTTTTGGCCACCAGTGTATATAAACTCAGAAAAAAAAGAAACGTCGCTTTTTCAGGACACTGTATTTTAAAGATAATTTTGTAAAAATCCAAATAACTTTACAGATCTTTATTGTAAAGGGTTTAAACAATGTTTTCCATGATTGTTCAATGAACCATAAACAGTTAATGAACATGCACCTGTGGAACAGTCATTAAGACACTAACAGCTTACAGACGGTAGGCAAATAAGGTCACAGTTATAAAAACTTAGGACACTATAGAGACCTTTCTACTGACTCTGAAAAACACCAATAGAAAGATGCCCAGGGTCCCTGCTCATCTGTGTGAAAGTGCCTTAGGCATGCTGCATGGAGGCATGAGGACTGCAGATGTGGCCATGGTAATAAATTGCAATGTACGTACTGTGAGATGCCTAAGACAGTGCTACAGGGTGACAGGAAGGACAGCTGATCGTCCTCGCAGTGGCAGACCACGTGTAACAACACCTGCACAGGATCGGTACATCCGAATATCACACCTATGGCACAAGTATAGGATGGCAACAACAACTGCCCGAGTTACACCAGGAATGCACAATCCCTCCATCAGTGCTCAGACTGTCCGCAATAGGCTGAGAGAGGCTGGACTGAGGGCTTGTAGGCCTGTTGTAAGGCAGGTCCTTACCAGACATCACCGGCAACAACGTCGCCTATGGGCACAAACACACCTTCGCTGGACCAGACAGGACTGGCAAAAAGTGCTCTTCACTGATGAGTCTCGGATTTGTCTCACCAGGGGTGATTGTCAGACTTGTGGTTATTGTTGAAGGAATGAGCGTTACACCGAGGCCTGTACTCTGGAGTGGGATCGTGTCACAACATCATCGGACTGAGCTTGTTGTCATTGCAGGCAATCTCAATGCTGTGCGTTACAGGGAATATGTCCTCCTCCCTCATGTGGTACCCTTCCTGCAGGCTCATCCTGACATGACCCTCCAGCATGACAATGCCACCAGCCATACTGCTCGTTCTGTGCGTGATTTTCTGCAAGACAGGAATGTCAGTGTTCTGCCATGGCTAGCGAAGAGCCCGGATCTCAATCCCATTGAGCACTTCTGGGACCTGTTGGATTGGAAGGTGAGGGCTAGGGCCATTCCCCCATGGTATTTGCAAGTGCCTTGGTGGAAGAGTGGGGTAACATCTCACAGCAAGAACTGGCAAATCTGGTGCAGTCCATGAGGAGGAGATGCACTGCAGTACTTAATGTAGCTGGTGGCCACACCAGATACTGACTGTTACTTTTGATTTTGACCCCCCCTTTGTTCAGGGACACATTATTCCATTTCTGTTAGTCACATGTCTGTGAAACTTGTTCAGTTTATGTCTTAGTTGTTGAATCTTTTTATGTTCATACAAATATTTACACATGTTAAGTTTGCTGAAAATAAATGCAGTTGAAAGTGAGAGGACATTTCTTTTTTTGCTGAGTTTATATACAGTATGTTTGGAAGGAAATACAATTTTTGTTTTAGCGCCTCTAGTGTTTATTTTACAAGTCAACTGCCGGTACATGTACAACCATCCTCATAAAAAGTGAAATTCAAAATGTAAATCTATAATGTGTAATAATGAGTTACGAATTTGTCATGTTTTGTTAATATGCATAAAAGAAATGCTTGAGCTATTCAGCTGATAACACTGGTAACACTTTACATTAGAAATAAATCATTCACTCTACTATTATTCTGACATTTCACATTCTTAAAATAAAGTAGTGATCCTAACTGCTCTAAGACAGGGAATGTTTTCTATGATTAAATGTCAGGAATTGTGAAAAATTGAGTTTAAATGTATTTGACTAAGGTGTATGTAAACTTCTGGCTTCAACTGTATGTTTTGCCCCGTTCCTCACATAATGCTATCTTATGACATCAAAGCACTTTTACAATAGTGCATTACTTGTATGGCAATATATTTTAACAATTGCAATACAATAACCAGTTATATGTATAAGCTTGTTTGGATGCAATCAAATTGCGCAGTAACTTAACTCAAAGAGCGTTGCATTTGTGATGAGTCCTGTAGAACATGCAAGTCGACATGTGAGCTGAAAGAGTCATAGAAGCAGCACAAACTTATGTGTTTGCTGCAGCATTCACATTTTATCTCACATTTGCTTTTTATGACACTATCAGTTAGGTTTAGGTTTAAGGTATAGGGTAGGGAGGTGGGTTTTGTTACTTTACAGTAAAAGTCAATAGAGCATTAACCTTAAAAACCTCATTTGTTTGGGTGAAAATTTAACTCACTTTTAGCACCACTCAGTGGACATTTTAACTTGGAACTGCCATGATACAGAGCCATGCAGGGAGCCACGTAAAATCATTTTGCAAAAATGTCTCTACTGTCAAGTTTTCTTCATGAGATCAGGCTCGCAAATACAGAACAAAAAAGGCTAGGGTGCTAAAAGGCAATTTGTGTTGCGCGAGATAAGCCTTAATAAGTTGTGGGCTGAAAATTACCTACAGAAAGTCCTTTGAACCCCCTTAAAAATGTCGAAGCCTTTTAAAGACACTGTTTAATATGCACAATGGTGACATACAAAAAAAAATATGGCTAGTTTTGCTCTTTGCTCCTCATATGGCATGTGCATCTTTGTGTCCTGATAGTATCATGACTCAAGAGCTCTCGATTAGGCGGGTGAGAGTTCTGACAGGTCCAGAGAACAACAGCTGGTACATCAACATGCCAGCGATCCAGAATGGTGGGCATGACAGATCAAATTTGTATAACCCATTACCATTAATAATGCATGTTTCCTGCTCTTAATTACCTCCGCCAACATGCTAACATAACACCTTCCCCTTAGCAGCACTCGCTTAATCCACGCTACCTCAACAAGTACAAATCAGTCAATGACCCTGAACACAGTGCTGGCCAACACATTCTCACGAGTCCACGTTTATGGAAATAATGCTTGTGTATCCCTTCCACACCTCTGAACAAAGCTGGCAGGGGCACTTCTTTTGTACTCATGTTGAGAAAGAGCTAGGCTAAATGTACACCATTCTTTAGAAATTTGATTATCAAGTCTCCAGTGACATCACGTTTAGCTAGGTATATAATGACAGTGATTATATCCATAGGTCAACTGAAAGAAAATATAAGACATTTATATGAGAAAGAGCATGAGACATTTTTAAAGGGGAAGTGTGTAATTCAAAACGGAATTGCAGAAATAATGACTATTTTTAAACTTTTTTTTTTTTTTATACGCCTCCTGCCTGTCATTGGTCGGGAAAACAGATAGTCCCATCCCAAATTTACGCCATTGGTTGAGCAACTGTTACTATGTCAGGCTGGTCAGAATGCTCAAACAAACAGAGAAAATGTTTTTTCTTACTTATATATATTAGTATGTAAATTATATCTGGTAACACTTTACAATAAGGTTCCATTTGTTAACAACGTTAATTAACATGAACTAACAATGAACAATTGTATTTTATTAACTAACATTAACAAACATTAATTAATGCTGTAAAAAATATATTGTAAATTGTTTGTTTATGATATGTAACACATTAATGCACTGTTACCATATAAATTCATGTGTAAATACATATATATTTTAAAGCAATATCACACAGGCAAGAGTGCTGTGTGGCCCTACATCAGCACGGCTGTGATTCGGCCTTAACAAGAGCACAAGCCTCCATTACTAATTCAAAATCATCACTTTAGAACTAGTAAGGACGTCTTGGGCTGTTTCTAACAAGTCACTGGAGAAACAAGGAAGTGTGTGTGTGTGTGTTTGGACAGGTTTAAGTGGTTTACGAGGACTTTTTTTTAGGTTACAAACTGGTAATTACAAAGGTATTATGCTATAAATGTGGTTTATGAGGACATTTCTAGTGTCCTCATAATTAAATTAATTAAAAAACATACTAAACGATGTTTTATTGAAAATGTAAAAATGCAGAAAGTTTTTTGTGAGGGTTAGGTTTAGGGGATAGAATCTATAGTTCGTATAGTATAAAAATAATTATGTCTATGGAGAGTCCTCATAATGATAGCTGCACCAACATGTGTTTGTGTGTGTGTGTGTGTGTGTCTGTGTGTGTGTGTGTGTGTTTGAGAGAGAGAGAGTGAGAGAGAGAGAGAGAGAGAGAGAGAGAGAAAGAGAGCGATTGAGCTTGTGCAATTACCTGCGCCTGGCGTGACTCCCAAAAGATAATGGGAATTCTGGTCAAATACATCCTATTTTCTCAGTGTAAAAAAAGCCATCCGAGCGGGGTCCCCCCACACCACCAACCCCAATAGTTAATTACATTGTTCCCTATGCATACTCCAACATTTTCCTCCTGGTCTTACTTGGCGTCACGTCATGCCATAATGTCTACAAAATTATTGCTCTTTCCTTTCATGGTATCATTGGAGTAAATCTCCTCTGTTGCAGCACAATGCTGAGGGCCACTGAAATCCTGTTATTTGTGCATAATATGCTGCAATTAAATTATTTTTAAAATGCTAAGCTCTCTCTCCCTTTGATAATTTCAGTACTGTTGACTCACTCTCAATGACTAAAAGCTTTTGGAAGAATTCACACTAACGGACGCAAGATGAATGTAAACTCTAAGTATATGAACGATTGCTAAAGGTTCCTATTTCTTTGCTAAATGGGATTAAAATATCCATTAGCAAGTCCATCCTTTTTAAACCTGCAAAAAAGGATTAGCAAACACAATATGTAAAGGGATAGTTCACCCAAAAATTACAACTGTGTCATCATTTACTCACCCTCAAGGTGTTTCAAACACATATGACTTTCTTTCTGACATGTTAGGCAGTACGTTAGTTTTTACCATACAATGAAAGTGAATGGTGACTGAGGCTGCCATTCTGCCTAGCATCTTTTTATGTGTTCCATGGAAGAATGAATGACATACAGAATGTAAATCATGACAGAATGTTCATTTTTGGGTGAACTATCCCTTTAAAGTCCACTTCTCAGGCCTTACAGACATGCCCTCACCACTTAACCTCTCACTTAGGCAACAGTTGAGATTCTCAGCACAGCTCCACATTCCAAACCGCTTTCTTAAGGTCATACAACAGTAAGCAGCGGAGCCTTGCCTCTCTGAATGACTGTTCTTTTATTGACTTGACTGAAGTGGGAGACTGGCGTCTGCGTGGTGCAGAGAACTGCCCTTAGCCGCCACATCACCCTTTATTTCCTCAAGCTGACATGATGAGCTCTGAATCATCATGGCTTATTGTTGATGATAACACTTACCACAACAAACTCTTGGGTATTCTTTGGACTGGATCCTGAGAAACATCGAGTAAAAAGACTTTCAAAACACTATACAGCTCAGGGCAAAAGTTCACAGTAGGAAAACAGAAGCTGCATGGAAACTTAATGATGGTTCAACTTGGACTGTTTGAAATTTGATGCTGTTTGAACCGTGGAATGTTTACAAGAGTGTTTTAGTGGTGCTGATTGTGAGCCAATGTGGCTGAATGTATTATGTCTTGTAAACATGATTTCAAACTCATGCCACTTGAGATTTTAGTAGCCAAGCAGAAGATGTATTTTGCTAGGCGACACTTCAATAGTTCCTGCGCACAGCTGGGATTAACCAAAGCCACTGAAGAGGAAAGGCAATCTTCACAATCTGCTCACTTTAACACCTGATCTTCATGACCTCCTGACCTTCAGTGGAGGGATAACACTCTTTTACAGCTCCCAAGACAACTGTTCTAGACTATACTTCCAATACAGTTGTAACCATTAGAGTTACCATACATTTCTTTTACAGCTGTAACCATTACAGTTGAACAACAATGAAAACAATGACTTTTATTGACAAACCATGAGTAAAACAGCAGATTATCAGTTAATAAAAACGTACTTTGTGTTCAGTTCCTCATACAATGTTATTTTATGACATCAAAACACTTTTACTACAGCGTATGACTTGTAAGGCTATATACTGTATATTTTAACATTTGCATTACATAAAATACATTAATAAGCTTATTTGAACAGATTCAAACTGCACGGTGGCTCGACTGATCGATTGTTGCTCTTGCGATGCAAAGGACTTGGATACGAATCCAGAAGAGCACACGAGTTGACAAGTGAGCCGAAAGTAATGTGGTTGCTTCAGCAATCGTGTTTCTCACCTCACATTTGCTTTTATAACACTATCGGTTTGGTTTAGGTTTAAGGTTTAGGTTAGGGAGATAGATTTTATTGATTTAAAGGGACAGTTCACCCCAAAATGAAAATTCTCTCAACATTTACTCATCCTCATGCCATCCCAGATGTGCAATACTTTCTTTCTTCAGCAGAACACAAACGAAGATTTTTTGAAAATTATCACAGCTCTGTAGGTCCTTACAATGCAAATTAATGGTGATCAGATCTAGTAATCCATATAACTCCAGTGTTTAAATCCATATCTTCAGAAGCGATATAACAGGTTTGGGTGAGAAACTTACAGATATGAAAATGAAATTAAACAAGCACCACGTGTGACTTTCAGATGTAAAAGTGAAAGTGAAAGTGGGGATTTAGGATAAAAAATTACTTAAATATTGTTCTGTTTCTCACCCATACCTATTATATCACTTCTGAAGATATGGGTTTAACCACTGGAGTCTAATTCTGTTTTCTTTATGTGATTTTTGGAGCAACAAAGGTCTGATCACCATTCACTTGCATTGTATGGACCAATAGAGCTGAGAAACTTTGTGTTCTGCTGAAGAAAGAAAGTCATACACATCTGGGAAAGCATAAGGGTGAGTAAACGATGAGAGAATTTTCATTTTTGGGTGAACTATCCCTTTAAAACTCAATAGAGCATTAACATTAAAAACCCTCATCTAACGGGGCCTGGGTAGCTCAGTGAGAATTATTCACTACCACCCCTGGAGTCACGAGTTCGAATCCAGGGTGTGCTGAGTGACTCCAGCCAGGTCTCCTAAGCAACCAAATTGGCCCGGTTGCTAGGGAGGGTAAAGTCACATGTCGTAACCTCCTTGTGGTCACTATAATGTGTGGTTCTCGCTCTCGGTGGGGCACGTGGTGAGTTGTGCGTGGATGCCGCAGAGAATAGCATGGGCCACACGTGCTACGTCTCCGCAGTAACACACTCAACAAGCCACGTGATTAGAAGCGCGGATTGACGGTCTTAGACGCAGAGGCATCTGAGATTCATCCTCCGCCACCCGGATTGAGGTGAGTCACTACACCACCACGAGGACTTAGAGCACACTGGGAATTGGGTATTCCAAACTGGGGAGAAAAGGGGAGAAAGAAAAGAAAAAAAACCTCATCTGTTTAGGAGAACATTTAACTCGCTTTTAGCGCCACTTAGTGGACATTTCACCTCTGGACTGCAGTGATATGTGTAAGGAACCATGTGATGTCATTCTGCAAAAATATTGGGACAGTCACATAATTTTCATGTGATCAGGCAGTCCATTACATTTGTTACCATGCCATCTTACATGTTTTATAAGATGACAATTACGCAACATTTTTGAAACATTACTGAAACAATTCTTGATTGCTTGGAGGATATAATTTCTGTGCCAATAGTTTCACCAAATGTAGCTGCAAAAAATAACGACTTTCAAGCAGGTTTCCTGAACAATCCCCCATCAGAAATGTTTGGACTAACAGAGACTCTCATCCCAATGTAAGCATTGGCTGAGCCAATATTTCAATATCTGGCAAGCAGAGCCAGTGTTTACACTCTCCATGGGAATCAACCAACAAATGTCTTACTTATAGTTGTCTCTGTAAATTAAGCTAGGATTGAAGACAGTATTTTAACATCGAAAACAATTACACACATAACCTTCAAAAATAATATTTATGGGAAATTTAAACGACTGTTTACATGTCTAATTTTAGTCTTATCAATTGATTGAAGTTTTTTCCTTGCATGAGTAATCCTATGACTGGCTTTCTTTATACCTTTTGGACCATGTTTAACATTCACAACACTTCCCCATTTTGACAGTCACACGTATGGTTAAAGTTCAGCCACAATTATGATGAAGCATTCCTGTCAAGACCAAATTCACCAGTGACTTTTTTCCTTAAGCCTCTGTTTAGACTGTGTAAAAGCTATCTATGGAGCATTTACACCTGTTCCTGGCTGAGCTGTTTAGTGCACAGAATGATCAGTTCCTATTGTCTTTGCTACTGGCAATGAGTCAGCTAATTACAGTGGAAAAGAGTGCTGTTAGGACTCTCAAGCTAGAATGACCTCAAATAACCATGTTCTCTGAATTGCATGCAAACATAACACAAATACCGTCCAGTGTGGTCTCTGTGACACCTGTTTATGTCATAACAAAGGAGAAGTAGACATTTCCCATGGAGAGTTGGTTGTTTTACTCTAAAGGGAGAGGAAGCGCAGAAAACCTGTTCTGTTCCTGCTTAACAGCATGAAAAACTCACACATTAGATTGTGAGTCATCAGGAAGATATTCTACTGTCAAAAAAAGCACAAAAAAACATGGTTACTAAAAATAATAAGTCTTTAATGTTAAATCCTCAACCTGGCCATATTTTAACTCCAAACAGGAAGGCCTCGCCATCAGTTATACTGTCACGAATTCAGGGAAGCCAGACAGGAACAATATGTTCTGAAATAGTCCACGCTTCTTTGTTGGAACTGCAGGAACCTTCCTCTTGTTATAAAATATTGACAGTATAATGCAGCATCCCTTCAGAATAATATTAAAGGGCACATATTTGCCTTTTATTTCAGACTTTGATCATTAGCCCACTAAAAGTACCAGTTTATCTTTCTAATTAATACAGAATAATTACAATCAGATAAAGATCTTGTATTTTAAGCATCAAAAACTGTCTGCATTCCCTTGAGTATATTCTATATTGGGCTCTCTTTTTCTGTCTGGTTGAACAGGTGCTCGTTCAGCTACTCTCTACCAAATTAAGAGCAGTGACATGGGGGCAAAGGTTCCAGTAGTGAGTTTGTGAGACGTCCAGTCATATGTCCATGATTACAAAAAAAATTCTGGCCGCACAGTTTCTTTCTCCATCACGTATGTGTCAACTGTACTGTCTTGTGTGTGCCCTGAAGGCTAGTAAACTATTTCCTAACTTATGCTTATGGGCTGTAGGCAGGGGCTGACTGGGAAGAGAAATCGGCCCTAGGGGGGGGTGCTGGCCCACCAGGAAAAGTCCCGGTTCTCCCTATGGCCAGTTCACCCCAGGCTGTAGGACATGGTAGAGGCTCAAATTGATATTTGCAGTTTTGCAAGATTCCTTTTGACCTCTCTTTATGCATGACCCCCTTCAGTGTAAATTAAACAAACATCCCTTTCGTAGAAAGATCTACGGGTATTTTACAAAGGGCACAACCACTCCCTTGTCTTTCTCTTTATGGTGATGACTCATCAGCACATTAATAAATATGAACTGCAAATATAGAGTACAACACCCCGATCCCTGAGACACTGGTGTTTTTAACCAAGCAGTTATGGAGAAAAGGCATCAATTTGTCATTATGGTTGGAAGATGTTAGGTCTTTAACATTTTGGTGAGAAAACAAGCATATGCTTATTGCAACTCACTAATGAGCGCAACATAGCAGAATGTCGAAATAAAGCAAGTTAATCATTGCCAGACACGTGTTTTGATGTAGAGGAATGAAAAATATGAATAAAGATTACACAATGTAAAAAATATGGAGTAATTTGTACAATCACACAACATTTACAAGATTGTACAAGAATGTAGAGTCCCATTTTACATGAACGTGACTAAAACCCTTTTTCTGAAGGGGTTAAAAAGAAAGTTGTTTGATTCACTAGTGTTTTAGTTTTCGTCTGGAAGCGAGGTGAGTGGCATGTGCCCGTTGCTCAAGCGTCGACACTGCAATGAATGTGTCACTAGAGAGAGTCTCAACCGGGCGGTGTTCCAGCAGCATTGGAAGGTCCGATTCATTTTAGAGAATCGGTTCGTTCGAAAGGTTCGTTTAAATGAACTGGTTCATTGAAACCAATTCACCAATTCTTTTGAGTCATCCATCGAAAGTGTACCCTGAAGTCGAAGCATTTTGTTTCATTTTTGTAGTAAAATATATTTTTAGTTAAATATTGCTTTTTATCACTATGTTTTTGATTAGATGACCGTCACTGACACAAATGTTGGGTTGTTTAATAAATGCATCATGTCACCTCACAGTGGAGTGATTCACAAACGCGTGTCAGTTAGAACGAATCATTAAAATGTTTCATTTTTGTGGTAAAATATATTTTTAGTTAAATGTTGATTGTTATCGCTATGTTTTTGATTAGATAACCGTCAATTACACAAATGCTGAGTTATTTAATGCTTCCATCATGTCACCTCACGGTGGAGTGATTCACAAGCGCTGGTCCGTTCGAACGGATCATTTAAAAGAACCGGTTCAAAAGAACGATTCGTTCACGAATCAGATATTACCACGGCTGAATGTACGGCTCAGAAAACAGCAACAGTAGTTAATTGAGACGGATTGCCGTTCAGACTGGTTTTTACTCCACACAACTGCTTCATCCAGCATCTCTCCGATCACTATTCTCCAACGAGCTTTAAACGGATAAATGCTAAAGCTAAAAAGGCATGGAAACGCGGAACGGCAAATCCACTATTCACACACTTTTTGTGCATTTATTTCCATTGATAAGTAACTAGGATCTTTTCAATTTGCAGCGCGGGGCTCAAATCATTTTCTGGAAGATGCGCATGTAAGAGTAGTCGGATTGTCCGATTCACAGACGACTCTGTCAGAGAATTATCAGTTTTAAGTAGACTGTAGTTTGTAAGCATGAGTGTGCAGTGGATTCATAATCCGGTACAACACGGACACAAGCGCTTTGACTCGGACGAGCCAGTGGCCAAATGTCCCCGGCTCAGCGAGTCTTCGGCTGATGCGGGTCTCTTGGGTTCCTCGCCGGGATCTCCGGTCAGCGGAGCGCCTCTGAGCGTCACTCCAAACCACCAGGGTCCCGCTCGCATCGGCCAGTTCCTGCTGGTGCCCCTGACCGATCGACCGGGGGTGCACAGCGCTTTAGACATGGACACAGGAGAGGAGCTGGTCTGCAAGGTAAGTAACTGGATACAATAATGTAAATGACCCATTTTAAGTGTGGTCCTTTGATGCCTACCATGGTATCATTCTGAGACCTCGCAAAAATGTTTTTGTATATTTTTTTCTTCTTTTTTTTCACATCATTACAGTGCTTGGTACATACTGTAATAACGTATTACAAAGTTTATATATATATATATATATATATATATATATATATATATATATATATACCTGTGATATCTATTCAATTAACTGTCACACTGTTAAGCTGATTCAGTATCAACTGTTTTCAAAAGGGTCCAGCATTTGTTTCAGAAATATAGACAAAACAGAGCTGACATGGTGCTCAAAGAGATTTTTAAGACCACAAGTGAACCATTCAAATATGTTTGTTCTCTTATATCACCTCCATTCCCATTCAGCTTTCAGGAGTGTTTCACTGTCAGAGTGTTTTCATTAATCTGATTTGAAATTTCATTTCAAATCTGACTACTGAAATTAAGCAAATTAAATGTATTCACTTCGTCTTATATGTGACCTTCACATAAGTCCCGCAAAGGCAATGACAAATGATTGCATGCTTCATTTTAAGCACCAGTGTTGTGTTCTTGAATTTGTATGGCTGTTTCATTGACTTTACCAGATCAAAACTGTGCTTGTCTTATATAAAAATGCTGAACACAGATATTTTTTTGCCATGTGCAGGTGTTTGATATGGGCCAGTACCAGGAGAAGATAAGAGCCTACAGCATGCTATCAAAGCACAAGAACATTGCACAGATCAAAGACATAGTTCTTGGGGAGCACAAAGCTTATGTGTTCCAGGAGAAGGATTTTGGTGACATGCATACCTTTGTAAAGAGCAGCAAGAGGCTCCCTGAAGACCTGGCCTCCAAGCTTTTCTACCAGGTGGCATCTGCAGTGAACCACTGCCATCGAGTTGGCATCGTTTTGGGGGACCTCAAGCTTCGCAAGTTTGTGTTTCCAAATGAGAAAAGGTTAGAGTCATTGTTATAAATAAACGTGTGTGAACATATTGAGCTATAGTTTGGGGACAAAAAGTGAACTAAATTTGACAGAACATCAATTTGGGACATCCCCATTTGGAAAAACAATTAATATATCAAATATTTATTTACAGTGTGTGTGTGTGTGTGTGTGTGTGTGTGTGTATATATATATATATATATATATATATATATATATATATATATATATATATATATATATACACACAAATGCAATAAAGTGTACATTGAGGGTTAGGGTGTGGGTCAGGATGTAGTCTATAGTAATTATAATTAAATTTATATAAAAAAAAAAAAAGTATGTATTCAATAGAAGTATTCAATAGGAGTATGTCCCCATTTAGAAAGTCATTGTGATTGTGTTTGAAAGTGGGACTTTTTTGGGAAATGTCAGGTGCAGTACCTTGTGCATAATGCTGTGACATCAGCAGTGTTATATTGGGCAAATAGTGTCAGTTCTCGTTTAATTTGATTCTCACTTCCTTTCACCTTCATGATACATTGCAGGTGATTGATGCCGCTTCCTTAAAGGTTCAAAGGAACAAACCTAAAACATTCGCTTACTCATGTTTCTGTGTAAGAGGAACAACACAAGTAAAGAGATCTCTGGGTCTGTGTCACCGATTTTTCTGGTGAAAACGAGAGTCCTCTAAATTACGTGAGTGAATTATATATAAAAAGCAAATGGCCTAAATTCACAACATTTTTATCTGGTACCCAGTGGACAGAACATACTGCAATAATCTATGCCAAACCTGTTTAGTTTAGCACTATAAAATCACAATCCATCTGCACTCACATGTAGATAGGTTTGTCATTCTGGGGCAATATTTTAAAGGCTGACCTTTGGGCATGGACGTGCTTGTGAGTGAATGGAAATAGACAAGAACGTGTAAGAGGACGGAGCTGCCAGCGGGTGCAGCGAGATGAGTCATAACAATGCACTTACAGAGGAGAAATTTACCATTCAGGATCATGTACTTACAGACGCAATGCTCCACTCCTAAAGACGGCATCAGTTGTAGGCAAGCAGTCTGGACTGGCAGATGCATCTAGCGCAGACGTGAGCAAACCATAATGACATCTGGGTAGATGAGAAGCGCAAAGCTGCTGTCTCTTTTTTCTTTCGCTTTGTGCACCACCAAGAAGAATAACACACTGACAGGTTATGCAAAGTGACACAAAAACATGTTTTTCTTACACTGCGAAAAAAAGAGATGCAATTTTATGAGCTGAATATCCTCATGCAAAGGTTATTGCAGCTGTATTAATTAACACTCTGTAATACTTGATTCTGATTGGTCAGTTCTTCTATTTTTGTATAAAGACCACTAAACTGTATATATATGATCCTGATCTCATAAAAATTATGTGACTGTGGTGACATTTTTGCAATATTACATTATGTGGTGCGTTAAACGTTTCGATGTCCACTTTGTGGCACTAAAAACGGGTTAAATGTTCATCCAAAATAGTGTCTATGAACTGATAATCTGCCGTTTTCCTCGTGATTTGTGTAAAAGTCTTTGCGCAATGAAATAATTTAAACTCAAATCAGTATTTCATGTCCATTTATTTACTTATTTGGTTAGTAACCATGTTATAGTCAGTAAAATCTACAGTCAGAGTAATGTACAGTACAGATGATACAAGTCCTATTGGGGTTTATTTTGCGATAATGACCAGCTGACTGTACGTTATCCCTTATAAATACAGCATATAGTACTTTTGAGCTGAAACGCTTTTCCGTGGGCCAATGCAATTTCCATACCTGAAATATCTTTTGAAAAATGCAGAAATGATGAGTGATGGATAAGCGACAGGCAAATCAGGCTGAAACCGCGATAATGCTGAGATATGGTGCATGATCACATACATAAAGACACTCGCTAAACTGGAATGTGTCTGTAGTTAGATTGTGAAACAGACACAGGCTGTGTAGGGGCTGCTCATGCGTCACTGATGTAGTGTTCAGTGTTAATGGGTAATCAAGGGCTGGCAGATGCCGTGAGCATGAGATACAGGTGCGGCAAGAACACAGTAGACCTGCAGCACTGTGCAATTCAATCATTTGTCCTATCTCTCAGTCTTTCTGTCTGTCACACACACACACACACATCGGCACACACAGGGCTATGACTCATTCTCTCCAGCTCTCTGGCAGAATGCTGTTGTGTCATTTACAAACCCCCCAAACTGAGGCTGATAGCTGGTAATGAAACACAATACCATGCATAGCAGCTCATGTTTTACTGAAAGGGATATCAACAGACACACACACATACTGTACACATATACACACACAAACTCATGGGTCATCAACTCTAGCCAGTGTTAATTTCCACAGGGATATTCCTAGACTACTTGGGGATTGTGTCCTATTGGAAACTGAGCTAAACTTAGCCACTAGTCTACATGATTACATTAGCGAGCGCTACAGATAGAGGAAGTGTGTTTATTGTGTGTTTGTGCTGTGGAAACTCTGCTGCGTGCTTTTGTTTAAACAAAGGCCATAATTAGACAAAGCTCTGTCCTTTAGTTGTTGTAGTAGCCCTGTTTGAGAGTCAGAACACTTACTGTAGAGTGCCTGTCTTTTCCGCAATTTAAATGCCCTGCAATTTGTGATCTCAACAAAATGACAGAGAGTTATTTCAGTTCAATGCACAATAAAGGAGAGCTTCCAGACATCACTTTATTTAGCAATGGTAGAGCGAATTCTTTCAAGATACTAAATCCATCATCGGCAGACCACAGAACTCCTCAGAAAGCTCTGTAGATTTCCATAAAACTGGAACACCTGTCAACGGCTGTTGCGTTTGTATATGGAATGTTTTGGCTAATTTGATTGCACCTTCAGAGTGATTTTACCAAGTAAGACATATTTCTAGATCAACATTCTTGATCCTGGAATAACATTCATGTCAAAGGAACTCTGTCCTAACACTTTCCCTAATCCCAATTCTAACCATAACCAACCCTTAAAATAAGAGGAAAATAATAGGTTGATCAGAATGGTGTACATCCCCATGTTGTTCAGTATCATGGCTCGGGGGCTGTTCACACCAAACACGTTTTTGCATCCATCTGCACTGTTCTTGAATTGCAGTAGACGGAAGTTTTTGGCAGCTGCGCCACGTCTCGCTGTTTTTCCAGCATCTCTCGTTGTCATGTCAAGTTAAACAGAACACGAACCTTTAAAAATGTGTCTTGAGAGACCTGTGTTCTGTTCTATTCGTTGCGCTGCGTCTAGCTTTTTTAATGATGTTTTTTAGACTGACGTTTTTGACCGTTGCGCCGCGTCTCACTGTTGTTGTTTTTTTCAGCTTGTTGCGCAGGAGTGCAGAATTTTTTTGGACGCCTTGTCAAGTTAAAAAGAATATCAACTTTTAAAAAACACATTTCGAGACACCTTCATTCTGTTCTATTCGTCACTCTTCGTCAAGCTTTTTTTAGTACGAGAACATGCACATTCGGTATGACCAGCCCATCATCTTCAGTGCTATCAATAAGAGTGTTGTACTCTAAGCTCTGTTTAAAACATTTTAAAATGTTTAAATCAATTTTGATAAATTTTACAGATTTTCCCTCCAAAACTATTGCAGAAAATAAGAAAAAACTCCATCTAGGCCTAATCATTATTCAAATATTGCTGTATACAAGCTTGATTGCTAGATTTCATGCAGTCAAGAATGTGTCATACCGCATTTCATAACAGCCCAAATACGCGTTGCAGTTTCAACATTGCCGCAAGGGGTGCTATAGCAGACATTAGTGTGAACTGTCCACTTGTTTGAAGAGAATATTGCTAAGCAAGTATGTTGAAGTCAGTATATTTATAGCAACTTACCTGAATAATTACACACATCAGTTTAATGGCTCAGACTTTGGAAAGTAACTCTATCGCCCCCTTGAGTACTGAGGTTGGTTACCGCCACAGTAACACAAGAGCACATGTTAAGCATGTTCAACTGGACCGCTATGAATTTCTTTTCACCCATATCACAATGACTCTTATGTGCTACTCATTATTAACAATGATGTGTTTGTTTTAGGAGCCAACTGAAGTTAGAGGGTCTTGAGGACTGCCATATTCTTTCTGGAGATGATGACTCGATGTTTGACACACATGGCTGTCCAGCGTACGTGAGTCCTGAGGTCTTGAATGGTGGATGGAGCTACTCAGGCAAGCAGGCGGATGCGTGGAGCCTCGGAGTTATGCTGTACACAATGCTGGTGGGCCGCTACCCTTTCCACGACCCAGACCCCGCTACCCTGTTCTCTAAGATCCGCCGGGGCACATACTGCCTCCCTGAGGGGCTGTCTTTAACGGCACGCTGTCTACTTCGCAGTCTGCTCAGAAAGGACCCCAGCGAAAGACTCACCGCTGCAGAGGTGCTCATTCACCCATGGTTCCATGGCAATATACAGGACACAGGAAATGCAGGAAACGAAGTCAACCTCAGAGAACAGACAGTGCCCCAGATAGAAGTAGGGCAGGACGAGGATCTTTTCTCCTGAGAAAACCAATATAGCTTGAATATGGACCATCACTGTTCAACATTCTCTTTGTGTTTTGTTTTCTGTTCTGTTTCCAATACATTCTGTATAGATAAAGAAGTATACACTCAGTGAAAACTAGTGAAAGACTGATATATCAGCCAGGCCGACTAATCGTTATTTTGCCATTTTGAGATTATCAGCATCGGCCAATAACTTTGTCCATTTGGAAGCAATGGTTTCAAAATTCAATTTGAGGTATGACTGCATGTTATTTATTTTGTAGAACAAAATGTTAAAGTCTCTTCAAGTAATGTCAAGGGGTTAGTTCACCCAAAAATGAAAATTCTGTCGTCATTTACAGACCCTCATATTGTTCTAAACCTGTATGACTTTCAGCCTCAGTCACCATTCCACTTCATTGTATTGAACAAATATGCAATGAAAGTGAATGGCTGTCATTCTCCTTTTGCGTTCCACGGAAGAAAGAAAGTCATGAGGGTGAGTTAATGACAACAAACTTTTCATTATTGTGTGAACTATCCATTTAACCACAGACCCAAATAGACTAGACCACTATTCTAAAAACCCATTAGACATTCCCAAGCAAACCCATGGCGAATTAGCTTTCTGTGTTGACAAAAATTCTCTATTCATCGTTTTTGTGTTCATCTATTTTATTACCATTAAATTACAACGTGTATATTGGCATTATATTGGCTATTGGCCAACCTGCTCTCTATATATCGGTATCTGCCATTGAAAAAATCCATATCGGTCGACCACTAGTGAATTCTCGCTTAAAGTACTGTATCATCTGTGTCAGGTTTTAGGACAGCGTGCACAGCCAGTGTATTTTGAAATCAAAGTCATTTGGTGCTAGTAACCATTGTTGTGCTGTATAAAGTGAATGCTGAGACTTGTCATCACGGCTAATGTGAAAGTGAATGTCGCATGGTGACTAACCTCAGCAAGGTCTTGAGGAATCAGAACATATTAGTTGCAAAGGAGGGAGAGGAAGAGACATGCGCCAGACCTGTGGCTTCACTCTCACTCATAAAAAACCAGAAGTGTATGTTGACTCACCCATTCAATACTGTAGCACCATAGGAACATGTATCCTTTGATATGAGGAGAATGGAGACTAAAGGAAAAAAACACACTTTTATTCTCTCTGTACATGCTATAAGCTAAATCACTGATACTGTGTGCCATTCTGACTTGCGCTTCACAGAATTGCCAAACTGTACAGGAGAGGTGTTTAAAAGTGAAGTAAGACTCATGGTACTGTAAGCTATACTGAAATAATAGCCCTGTGCGACCACCAGTATCATAGATGTGATGGTAAAAGCCATAGTTCATTAAATTCAGCATGAATTTCAAATAAACTCAGGCTTTATATGTGTTTATGGTGAGCCTATAGATATTAGACTGAAAAAATAAAATAATAATAATAATAATTTTCTTAATAAGTATGTTGTCATTTGTCTTGTTTTGGAGGCAAAATTGATTAAGATATTAAGACTTGTTCATAGAATATATGTTGAATTATATTTATTTTTCTATCCTCGTTGTTTTAAGCAAACATTTAACAAACCTGGGTGAGGTTTATGTTTAAAATGGGAAATAACAACTTAATTGAAGATTGAATCTTGCTATGTTACTCAATTTTGCTTTTCTAGCAAATGTATCTTGTTTTAAGGATGTTCAGATATTTTAACTGGAAAACAAGACAAAAATGCTTCTTAAGAAATGGAAAGGTTGCTTTTAGTTTGAGGTAAATGTTCATTTCAGCAGACCCCTTTACCCCGTTGTATCCTGACATTTCTGTTTTTTTACTTGAATCCAAGGGTTTCTTTTCCAACACAAGGATTAAATATGGCAGTTCAGTTGATACTGCGGGTAATATATAAGATGACAGAACAGCTGGTTGTTGCTTTAAACCGAAGGCTGAGATTAGTGCATTCGGTATGACCATGTGTGTGTATCTTCCCTCACTCTTGAAAGAAAAGAGAACAGTACTACAAAAGCACTACTGTAAGGGTAGAGTTGCATTTCCCATAGAGGTCTGTTTTTTTGCTTCCCCATGTTGTGGGAATTGTATGTTACCTCTGAATCTGAGCATAATGGTTTAATGCGACTTTTATGGATTCTGAAAGGCTCTTTATAAACAAAGTATCTCTGAGGCTGGAGGGCATGCAAAATGTCTCATGCAGATAGCACATGGAGAAAGCTGACATGGGTGCACAAAGTTCATGTTGCACTGTGAATTATGTACTTGTGACACAAACCCAAGGCTTGACCACGAGGGTTTAACGGATAAAATTATTTGTAAAAATGTGTAAATATGTACATTTTAAGTGTGTGGACAAAATTTAATAAAGATCACTCTTTTTATTATTTAAGTTTGTGGTTGACTGAAAATATTTTCTGTGAAACATGACCAAACACAGAATCTTTCTAGATTTACACATTTGTCAGACGCTTTTGTTCAAAGCAATTTTCAGTCATTCAAGATATACATTTTGTCAGTATGTGTGATCCCTGGGCATTGAACCAATAACAAGCTAGTATTATGATCTACCAGTTGAGGAAAAGTACACCTTCCTGAAAAGTTGCATTATTTTTTTATTTTATTTTGCCCACATGTACCCTTAAAATAATATTTCAGTTTATTTTAGGCATTTAAGGTTTAAGATTTACGCTTTTCAATTTTCATCAAATTTCCATCAAACTCAGTTGAGTAATCTTATATAACATGTACTTACTGTACATATTGTGAACTAATGAAAAGTATTTCATTAAACTTATGAATTTAATTAAACTTAAACACACGGCAAAAACTAATTTTCTTTTAGACTAATTTTCCAGGAAAAAAAACAAGATCAATTTACTATACTTTGATATTTTGTAATTTTCAGAGAAATCTAACACAATTGAGTCATTTTTATGCTTATAACAAGAATTTGGCATGATGCTGCTACATCCATAGGGTAAATTTGCCATCGGGTAAGAAAAAAACATTTAAAACATTTAATTCAAAGGAAAAACAAGTTTATTTTTCTTACCCCATTGGCAAATAGTTTTTTCTTGTACTAAACATAAATCCAACTTGATTTTGTTAGATTTTTCTGAAAACAAGACTTAATATCTTACGTCATTCAGCTTCTGAAGTATTTTTAATTTTTTAAGTTTTAATAAGACAAAAATATTCAGTAAGTAAATGTATTTTTTTCAGTGCATTTATGATTAATTTATAATAATGTTGATTATGTAATGATAATTCAGTTTGATGGAAATTTGTCATACCATTGAAATGTGTAAATCTTAAAAATAGACAATAATATTTTTTTAGTGATAGCAAACAACATATGGCTATGGAAGAATTTTCACTGAAATTAAAATTAGCAGTTTAAAGATACACTTAAAAGGGGGGTTAATGAGATGAAGCAAGCAGGTTTCAGCTGGTCATTTTGATCAGCTTTATTAGAATGAATTGCAATTCTAGGCCACTGAGTCTTCATCCCATGTGAGCATCATCTTATATACATATATAGTTGTGCTCAAAAGTTTGCATACCCTTGGAGAATTGGTAATATATGTACCATGTTTAAAGAATACATGAGTGAGCAGGCAAAACACATTTCTTTTATTTCTCATGTGATTCATATTCAACTGTAGGTTATAACAGAATGACACAATCATAAAACAAAACATGGCAACAAAGAAAAAAATGAAATGACCCCTGTTCAAAAGTCTGCATACCCTTAGCTCTTAATCCTGTGTATTGCTCCCTTTAGCATCAATGACAGCGTGCAGTCTTTTGTAATAGTTGTCTATGAGGCCCCAAATTCTTGCAGGTGGTATAGCTGCCCATTCGTCTTGGCAAAATGCCTCCAGATCATGCGAAGTCTTTGGTCGTCTTGCATGAACTGCACGTTTGAGATCTCCCCAGAGTGGCTCGATGATATTAAGGTCAGGAGACTGTGATGGCCACTCCAGAACCTTCACCTTTTTCTGCTATAACCACTGGAGGGTCAACTTGGCCTTGTGCTTAGGGTCATTGTTGTGCTGGAAAGTCCAAGAGCATCCCATTCGCAGCTTTCGTGCAGAAGAATGCAAATTGTCTTCCAGTATTTTCTGATAACATGCTGCATTCATCTTGCCATCAATTTTCACAAGATTCCCCGTGCCTTTAGAGCTCAAACACCCCCAAAACATCCGTGAGCCACCACCATGCTTCACAGTGGGGATGGTATTCTTTTCACTATAGGCCTTGTTGACCCCTCTCCAAACATAACGCTTATGGTTGTGACCATAAAGCTCTATTTTGGTCTCGTCACTCCAAATTACAGTGTGCCAGAAGCTGTGAGGCGTGTTAAGGTGTTGTCGGTATATTGTAACCGGGCTTTTTGTGGCATTGGTGCAGTAAAGGCTTCTTTCTGGCAACTTGACCATGCAGCTCATTTTTGTTCAAGTATCGTCGTATTGTGCTCCTTGAAACAACCACGCCGTCTTTTTCCAGAGCAGCCTGTATTTCTCCTCAGGTTACTTGTGGGTTTTTCTTTGTATCCCGAACAATTCTTCTGGCAGTTGTGGCTGAAATCTTTCTTGGTCTACCTGACCTTGGCTTGGTATCAAGAGATCCCCGAATTTTCCACTTCTTAATAAGTGATTGAACAGTACTGACTGGCATTTTCAAAGCTTTGGATATCTTTTTATATCCTTTTCCATCTTTATAAAGTTCCATTACCTTGTTACACAGGTCTTTTGACAGTTCTTTTCTGCTCCCCATGGCTCAGTATCTAGCCTGCTCAGTGCATCCACGTGAGAGCTAACAAACTCATTGACTATTTATACACAGACACTAATTGCAATTTAAAAAGGTGTGGGAAATTAACCTTTAATTGCCATTTAAACCTGTGTGTGTCACCTTGTGTGTCTGTAACAAAGCCAAACATTCAAGGGTATGTAAACTTTTGATCAGGGCCATTTGGGTGATTTCTGTTATCATTATGATTTAAAAAGGAGCCAAAAAACTATGTGATAATAAATGGCTTCATGTGATCACTATCCTTAAATAAAAGTCATATTTTCAAAATCAATGCCAAAAGTTCAAAATTTCTGCCAGGGTATGCAAACTTTTGAGCACAACTGTATATATATATATATTCTGTGTGTGTATGTGTATAGAGAGAGAGAGAGAGAGAGACTAGTTCACAGTGGTTTGTTAAAAGCAACTTAAATTCTTGCATGAACACACAAGCCACTATGAACAAGCTTCTCTTTTAGCACTCATGTAGACAGAATGAACATTAATAATTTGGATTGTGCCTTGTATGCCTTCACAAGACTTGGAATATTTCACACAAGTTGCATGTACTATTTTTATGATGTGTTTGTGTCATTTTTGAAGCTTGAATCACTATTCACTGCTATTGTATTGAAAAGACAGTTTAATGAAGATATTCATTCAATTTTTTCATTTTGTGTTAAGCAGAAGAATTAAACTGACATGAGGGTCAGTAAACAATGACAGAATTAACATTTTGGGGTGAACTATCCCTGTAAGGATTAGGTGTAAATATAACCTTTTAATGATTGGCAGGTATAAAGCCTCCTCCTGTGCTAGATTCCGGGTAGGCTGAAAAGAAAGCTTAATGTGCATTTTGACCTGAGAGTCAGGTATCTCCGCCCTTCTGGTATGACTTCATAGATGCTTGCGCAAGCGGCTGATTGGGTATCAACAGAGTAGCTGGAGCGTCTCCATTGCTGGGCAGCTGCCAAGGAGCGTCGCACGCCACAGATGCAATTGCCAAACATGTCTGTGCCCCGGCCTTGGGTGACGCTCTGATAAAATGTGCCACTGTGCCTGAACTACTCATATGATGTGCCATCTTGACTCTTAACTGTCTGAGTGACATTATGAGTCACTACTGAGTGTGCATGCTGTTTAAAGTTGTCTCCAAATCAAAGGAGGATGATGTGATAGGATGGTAGGTAATATTTAAAGGCCTGTTGGCAGCTCAGTTGTGATATGCAGTCAGGCTTTAGACATGGGGGTAGATAAAGGAGTGTAAAGTGGCTTTGTGAGCAGCTTGCATCACAATGTGCCACTGTACAACTTCCCTAACTATTAATCTCTTTTGAGAGATGGTAATGTTAACAGACCTTAGTGGCAGCTAGAACTGTCTCTGGAGAATTCATTTCAAGATTTACAGGTGTGAAAGCACTCAAGGAGACCATATGATGCAAAGTATGTTATATTGACTTCCTGTATTATATATTACCATGGTATATTACCTTTATCTAAATCTACCTACAAATTCTTTATCCCACTGACGCCAATAATGTACCAGATTTGTTGTCAGTTATACAGTAAATTCTACATTTATGCATTTGGCAAATCAATTTGAAGATTTTTCATACAAACAGTGTGTTGTTACAGGTATCCTATTCTCATATTCAAACATTTCTTTACATTTCTTACATTTCTTTACATGCATTGAGGACAATTCATATTTGATTATCAATGTTATGTCGCAACCATGTGGATAGGCTAGGTACTGCAACAATTACTATCTCAAATAATTAATTGTTCTTTGAAAAGAAACTCAAATGGATGAAAGGAGGGGGAAAATCACTAGAATTAACATAATAATTAAGTGTTTTTTAAAATAACATCTTGCCAAATAAAAAAAATACAAAAAGAAAAACACAATTTTATGCTGTGATCCTAGCTATACCAAAATGAACCACCAGAGGCCAGTATTTCAGCAAAAAAACGGATCAAGTTGTTTTTAGGCCTGTTGAACAGATGGTTTGATGGCTCTCTATGCGAGTTTAAGTATCTGTTTTAAGGTCTGTTTTAGTATGCACATCACTTCTCAAAAAACAATTTGCCAGCGCCATTCACCCACACAAAATGGAGATCATTTTACACTGTAACAAGGCATCAAAGGAAAGTGATTGGATAGGCTGTCAACCTCCGTCAGATTTAATTAAGAGTGCTTACTAAAGCAAGCATAACAATGACGTTTGCTCATGCTTGCTCATGCTTAAAGAAATAGTTCACCCACAAAAATGAATATGAGGGTATTTCTCGCTCTGCATATGCTTCAAACCCGTATTTTTTCCATGGAACACAAAAGGAGAATTTTCGTCACACTGGCCATGGCTAATAATGCTAATGCTAATAATGAAAATAAGCATCACATCTGATTTCTTTGTTCAACAGAACACAAAGAAAGTTATTTGGGTTTGAAACTATATGAGGGTGAGTCATTTTTGGTTTCTTTGAACCAACCCCGTAAACATTAAACTTCTTTTAGTAACTCATCCTCCACCATGTTTTGCCACAAACATTAATGATAACTCAATATGTGCAGCTTGTTGAGGAGAGGTGTACTAGCCTATTACTTGACTTTGGGCAGTAGCCTACCTGAGAACCATCCATAACATTCTAGCAACCACATAGCCCTAGTAGCCTCCTGGAAAACTGTAGCAGTAGCAATCCCATAGTAGCACACTAAAAAAACACCATGAACACCTTAGCAACTGCATAGCAATGCCCTCCTAAATCATCCTAGTATCATGGCGGCAATAGTGGGCAAGGAACAATCATATTTTCTTCAGATTTCCTTCAGAAAATGTCAAATCTAGTTTTTTTGTGTTCTTTTGTTGGTAGAGTTGTTGGAATCTTTCCACACTTAGCAGAAATTTTGTCATTCATTACTACTTTGTACAGAATATGACAATTTTACAAGCTATTGTAGGTTTGAAAATGGCTGGGTCAAAGGGGGGGCTAGGGAGATCATTGCTCTCCTAGATTTGCCCCAATCTCGTCACCCCAGAATCTTCTAAAGCCCCCACCCTGACTGAGAGCAAAACAATCAAGGGACACTCTGCTCCTCAGACTGATGGTGAAACGATCAACATCATTTCAATGTCGTTTCACCCACCACCCCACCCCAAACAAACAAGTGCCCCTACAAGTGCCCTCCAAAAATCGTATCCTAGTGCCGGCCCCGGTTTGAACCAGCTTCCTTTGCATTTCAAAAGGCTTTATGTCCCCTGCAAGTGACAAATAACATGGGGAATGTTGCATCATATCTGAGAGCAAGCTAATCTTTTAATAATCTAAGCAATGTTGCTCTGAACCAGATCTGCGGTACTCTGTTCCCCCTCATGAGATCACATGTTTGTGTTTGCAATGTTATATCATTACTCCTGATAGGACGAAAAGCTTCAAAGCAGTCATAATTTCAATACTGTCACACTCACTCATCATTTTGTCACTGCTCCCTCTAAATGTTATTTTCATTCCAGCTCACTCATTCATCAGCAATCACATCTTCTAATAGACCTGCTACAGACTGGAAGTTTGCTCTGGAAATCATGTAATGTGTACACCATTGGGATGGTTAAATTGTATACAAGAAAAGAGCCTGTGACCCTTAAATGAAACTGCCAGAAGATATTTTGTAGTCAGTAGGAGGACAGGTTTTCAGTGGAAAGAGGTGCATGAAGCTACAAAGACATTATTTTCCCCATTTTGGAAATAACTTTCAAATGTTGTTTTGCCTTAAACAAGCATGCGATAAAATCATACATATTATGTATTGCATGTGATGCAGTAGAGCAAGAGCTGTAAGTAGCTTAGATTATTTCCAGGCTCCATCAGCAAATGCCTAATCAGCATTTTAGAAAACCCACGAAAAATAGCCAGAAAGATTCATTCTAATTAGATTTACACCACATTATGAGACGCTTAGCTGCAGTTTCCAAAAATTGACCATTATAGCCAAGAGCACCGGCAGCTTCAGTGAGCAAACTGTGGATTTTTGGGTGTTAAAATTAGTTAACACCTCCCCTTCTATAGAGCCATCAAAGAGAGAATCCTGTTTTGAGCAACAAGATTAGATTCTCAGCACATAACACCTATTGTATTCACTTCAAATCCCCCAGATCAGCCATCTCATTAGCAGCCTTGGCTGTTGTTCTCCCCATACGACTACAGGGCCATGGTGTGTTAACAGGAATGTAAATAAACTGTGGTTGACAAAAGTAAAAAATAATACTAATAATAATATTTAAAAAATATGGGCATATTAAATATGGGAATATTAGATTGGCCATTACATAATGTTAAGGTTGATAGATTCAACTTCTCTAAAAATACATTTGTGAACAACAGATCTGTTCAATGGCTGTATTGGTGTCTCTGTGTTTACATTTACTCATTTGGCAAATGTTTTACCATAGCAATTTACAAAGAGGGTATAAATGGCTTATTGCATTTTTTTATTGATATGGGGAAAAAAAGCGTTTTGTTCCATTATTCACAAAAGAGACTCTCTGTCAGGCAGAATAGTAAAACCTTAAAAAAAAATTAGATTAGCTTCTACTCCCACACATTAAAGTCTTGTCTTGCTTTTTCAATGTTGCTCTGTCAAATTGAAATCCATATTTAAAGGGACAGAGATTTTCAAAATAGACATGAATAAAAAAAATAGGCTTATAAAACAGATAGTTCCGCTTTCAAAGCCGTTGTAAAATGCATATTGTAAGTATACATACCCAGATATCTATTTTGATGGTTCGGAAACGTCAACCGCGTCGCCATCTTGGAAAAGTAAACAACCGCACCTGTTTTACCAATGCTCTGTTTAATTTGACATTTTTTATCATCCACAATACTGTGTGAAATTTATAGCAAATCAAATCTTAAGAAAATTGGCTGGAAAAGACTTACTGTTAATTCACTTGTTTATGGACGACTCTTGACCTTTCCAATATGATGGATGCACCGATGTATTGCAGTCCATAGGAACAGCTGCTAATAAAGTATCTACCTATGTACATCTGTGATAAAATGACTATAAACACACACTTGTAACTGCATATTCTACATTAATGTGCCAAGTTGCTACAGCCTATAGTTAGGATAATGAATTTGGCAGAAGAATTGTAAAAAGTAGAATTGTAACAAGAATTTTAAAGAGTTTAGAAAACAGACATCGTACACATAATAACGGACTCGAATACATGCGTTTAAGTGATTTGAAACCCCTTAACTGTGGTAAAAGTATTGTAATGTTTGGTTCCTTGCAGCTTATAGCTTAAGTCTGTTTTTATTTTAACTGCTTTCTTTGTTTAGTGCACAAGCCTTTGCTTTTGGTCCAGATTAGTGAAGTCTTTGTGAAGTATTTCTCTATGCACACGTGTATAATGTAAGCCACCTGCTCTTGTGGTTGTTGGTTGACTGAAGAGTGAAAGGCTGTTACGCACTCCTCCCTCCACCCATCTGTGAAACCATAAACCGTCACACCGCAACAGAGGTGGGTAGAGTAGTCAAAAACTGTACTCAAGTAAAAGTACAATTACTTTAAAAAAAATTATTACTCAAGTAGAAGCAAAAGAACTAACATAAATAATTACTTAAGAAAGAGTAAGAAAGTATCCAATTAAAAGAGTATTCAAGTAGTGAGTAACTCCTTAGTTTTCCAAATGACATAATGGACATTAACTCCCCTATATTCCATTACATAATACACATTGAACATGTAGTACATAATAATAATTATTATTATTATTAGTAGTAGTAGTATTATTATTATTAATGGAAATTCTGTCATCATTCACCATCATGTTGTTCCAAACCCGTATGACTTTCTTTCTTCCATGCAACACAATAAGGAGATTTTAGACAGAATGTTTAAATGTTGAGTCACTATTTACTTTCAGTGAATGTGTTTTTTTTTTTTTTCTCCATATTTTGAAAATGAATGGTGACCGAGACTGTCAGTCTCTAACATTCTGTCTAACATATTTTGTGTTCCGCAGAATACAAAGGGTCACACGGGTTTGGAACACATGAGGGTAGGGAAATAATGACAGAATATTAAACTATGGCTGAGCTATCACTTTAAAGGGATAGCTCACCCAAAAATGAAAATGATCTCATTATTTACTCACCCTCATGCCATCCCAGGTATGTATTACTTCCTTTTTTCTGCAGAGCACATATTATAATTTTTAGAAGAATATTTGAGCTCTGTAGGTCCATACAATGCAAGTGAATGGGTGCCAAAAGGTTGATGCTCCAAAAAGCACATAAGGGAATCATAAAAGTAATCCATAAGACTCCAAGAGTTAAATCCATATCTTAAGAAGTGATATGATAGGTGTGGGTGAGAAACAGATCAATATTTATGTCTTTTCTTTTTTCTTTCTTTTTTTTTTACCCAGCAGGGGGCGATATGCAGATGAATGTGAATCACCAAGTGTTTTTGGTGATTCACATTCTTCTCTGCATATCAGACCTTTCCTGTCTGAATCTTGGAGCTCCTGGTCCAAGCTCAGGTCATTTCAAGACTGGACTACTGCAATGCACTGTTAGCTGGCGAAGGGAGTGGCTGTGTCTGAAATCCTTTTTTTTTTTTTCAACCGAGCTGGGAGTTTACTGCTTTCTTCACTCCTGCAATGTTTTATTTCATGCTGAATGTATTCAATTACTTTTTGACAAATCATTACTTGATAAAAAATAACAAATAAAAAAAAAAGGATTTCGGACACAGCCACTCCCTTCGCCAGCTAACAGTGCATTGCAGTTGTCCAGTCTTGAAATGACCTGAGCTTGGACCAGGAGCTCCAAGATTCAGACAGGAAAGGTCTGATTTTCCTGTAAAGCGTGAACCTGCAAGACCGGGTGGTTGATGAGATGTGTTCAGTGAAATTAAGCTGGTCATCTACCACCACTCACAGGTTCTGGGCTGTTCAGGTTGATGTTAGTGTAGTTGAACCAAGATGAATAGTGAGGTTGTGGTCAACAGATGGGTTGGCTGGGATCATGAGGAGTTCTGTCTTGACATGGTTGAGCTGAAGGTGTTGTTCCTTCACCCAGGCCAAAATGTCCGAGAGGCAGGCACAGATACGAGCTGAGACATTAGGGTCATCAGGCTGGAACGACAGGTAGAGCTGCGTATCATCTGCGTAGAAGTGGTAGGAAAAGCCATGCGCCTCAATGACTGATCCGAGTGATGTTGTGTACATCCAGGATACCTTAAATGATCTGCCAGTGAGATATGACTCAAACCATCCAAGCGCAGTTCCTGTGATGCCCAGGTCAGAGAAGGTGGACAGGAGGATCTTGTGGTTCACTGTGTCAAAGTCAGCAGACAAGTCAAGGTGGATGAAGACGGATGATTTGGAATTAGTTCTCACCAGTGGCAGGGTTTCCACTACTGACAAGAGGGCAGTCTCTGCTGAGAGTCCTTTTTTGAAGCCAGACTGATGTCTGTTGAGGATATTGTTCTGTGAGAGTAAAGCAGACAACTGGTTGAATACATACACTCAAGAGTTTTAGACAGGAAGGGTAGGAGAGAGACCTGTCTGTAGTTGTCGACTACTGTGGGGTTATGTGTTGGTTTTTTTAAGCAGTGGGGTTACTCGAGCCTGCTTGAATGTATTGGGAAAGTTTCCAGTTGTGAGAGATGCATTGATAATGTGTGTGAGTGAGGGTAAGACCGATGGAGAGGCAACTTGCATAAGATGGGAGGGGATAGGGTCAAGTGGACAGGAGGTAGGACAGTTAGAAAGAAGCACTTTGGAGACCTCAGTCTCTGAGAGAGGAGAGAAAGAGGAAAACAGAGGATGGGATGTTGGAAGAGAGTAGCTGTGGGTGTTAGGTGTAGAGAACTGGCTGCTGATACTCACTACATTGTCAGTAAAAAACATGGCAAAGTCATCAGCAGTCACAGAAGTAGAAGGATGTGGTGGAGGACGATAGAGAAGAGATGAGAAAGTTGAAAATAGCTTACGGGAATCTGGGATGTTACTGATCTTGTTCTAGTAATAATCAATTTTAGCAGCAGAAACTCTAGAGGAAAAAGAGGAGAGAAGTGATTGATACTTACACAGGTCAGCAGGGTCTTTTGACTTGTGCCACTTTCTCTCCACAGCCCTCAGCTCAGTTCGGTGATCACAAAGTGTCTCCAACAGCCAGGGGATGGAGGGTGTGGCACGTGCTGGCCTTGAGGTAAGAGAACAGACAATATCAAGGCTGATGCAATTTCTTGATCATCTAGATTACACTGTTATGTCTCAGAATAGCTATCAACTGGACTGCAGCACACAGCAGGTTTTCACTGATGTCCAGCAGTGTCCAAAGCTCCACATGCTTCAATTCCACTCACCTGTGAAGACTGAAGGCCCTTCACCCTCCGGGTGAACAGCAGGCTTCAAACAGCAGCTGCAGAGCTTTGAGTGCATCACTCTCAACTCTGTCTCCAAGTCAGCATCTCATTGAGAGGTGCTTCACATTTCCACTCGACCAGCTCCTGGGAGACATGTGCTCTTAGGGCATCATTTGTAATGGACTTCAGATACAGACTTTGCCCTGGTAATACCAGCAAAAACTATTTACATCCAAGAGCAGATTTGTCTTAAGTAGTTTGACCATATTTGTCTAAAGTAGTTTGGATAAAAGCATTGCCTAAATTAATGAATATAAATGTAGTATAAATAAATTGTAAATGTTCTTTTAACAATAAAGATGTACACTATTTAAAATAGTTTTTAGGTGTTTGGGAAGCTCAAATCATATTATCCAGAGCTCCTCATTGGTTAAACATTCGAACATTAGTGGTCCCAAAAAGTATTTGAACACTTAAAGGGATAGTTCACCCAAAAATGAAAATTCTCTCATCATTTACTCACCCTCATGCCATCCCAGATGTATATGACTCTCTTTCTTTTGCAGAACACAAATTATGATTTTTAGAAGAATATTTGAGCTCTGTAGTTCCATACAATGCAAGTGAATGGGTGCCAAAATTTTGATGCTCCAAAAATCACATAAAGGCATCATAAAAGTAATCCATGCAACTCCAGTGTTTTAATCCATAACTTCAGAAGTTGTATGATAGGTGTGGGTGAGAAACAGATCAATGGACCCTTTTCACATATCCGGGTTTGCAGAGCGGAAATAGAATCATAGTTGGGTAAACTTGAATGCCGGTAAATGGGAGACCACAACAAATGTAATTTTTGCTCACCCGTTTGCTAAAGCAAAAGAAAATATTAACAATTGCAGTTTAACGGCTTTTCAAAGGAAGATATAAATATACTCCTGGGTAATATAATACAAAGTTCAATGTTATAAATTTACATCAAATATTTTTAAAATTGGAAGTATAAAATGTTTGATACATTTACGTTGTTAAATAAGTCATAAATGTGTCATAACACGTCTGTGAAAAGGGTCCATATTTAAGTCATTTTTTGCTGGAAGTTCTTCTCCCTACCCAGTAGGAGGCGATATGCAAGAATGTGAATCACCAAAAACACAAGAAGAAGAAAGTTAAAGTGGAGATTGACTGAGCAGGGAGGAGAATTTGTGGTAAAATATATATATATATATATATATCTGTTTCTCACCCACACCTATCATATCGCTTCTAAAGACATGGATTTAACCACTGGAGTCATATGGATTACTTTTATGCTGACTTGTGTGATTTTTGGAGCTTAAAAATTTTGGCACCCATTCACTTGTATTATATAGACCAAAACAGCTGAGAAGTTCTTCTAAAAAACTTCAGTAATTTGACTTCAGCAGATGAAAGAAAGTCATACATATCAGGGATGGCATGAGAGTGAGTAAATGATGAAAGAATTAAAATTTTTGGGTGAATTAATCTTTAAGCCACACTTTAAAATGCACAGATAACAAACTATCAAATCAAGTGGCATCTGCAAACAAATAATGCTAGACCTTTCTCAGAATTTCACTTTTCATAGTCCAGTGGGTCCAAAGGACATTTTTAGGGGATGCATGAAGTCAGTTCCCCTCAAGTTCACAGAGGTGTCCTGTGTAGGTTATAATTTTAACTATGGGCATGTTCCACTAATTTTTAGGGCTGGGAGTCGATTCCAAAAAGAACTGATTTTTCGATTCTGAGGCTTTGGGAATCGAAAGTTGACTGCGCTCAGGGGCGTGACGTGATCTTTTGTCATTTAGACACACATTTATAAATAGTGTGAAGTATGCTTTATATCGCACTGTTTATTGAAAGATTTCACTTTGCCTCCTGTTTTTCCTTAAGGATCGAGAAAATTATTTTTGAATCGATTTGATCAATTCTGAAAACCAAAAATCAGAGTTGATTCCAGAACAGCACTACTAATTTTGACAACCAGAAAGTGTCCAAATACTATTTGCTTTGATTTTGAACTCTGTTCTATAATTTACATTTTCATTTCTTTTTGTGAAATGTTTTTTTTTTTTTTTTTTTAAGTGTGCTTTTGTTATCTTTCTTTAAAATAGATGCAACTTGGTTTGGTATTTTGTAATCTAATGCACTGATATGCATACATTTGTAAGAGTGGTTTAAGTGTCCAAAGACAGTATATCTACATTAATACTGAAAGTGATACATCTTTAACAGATGCCTTCAGTAACACACCTGACAGTAATATCTAACAGGGTCTGCTTCAACAAAGCTAAATTGTCTTTTGAAGCCTCACGGCACCGTTCTGTCACAAGTGTCTTGCTAGTTGGTATTAGACCAGAAGCTTTATGGCTTCCCCTTCACGAGTATCTCTTGACATGTACAGGGAGGAGGCTGAGATCTGAAATTAACGTTCTGCTCTGGTAGTTCTGACCATGAACTTACTATATTCAGTGTTCCAAATACTGATGTATTTAAAATACAGTGGAGGCAACTTCTGGACACCGCTGAGGCTCTGTAAAAGAATCATCCAGACTACCCCCGGGTTACTGAACAGGATCAGTGATCAGATCATTCAAGCCTTACCTGCAGCACCAGCTATGAGTGTGACAGACAGAATTTTACAATTAGGCAGAGATTTTGTGTGTGGTATAATTAAGGGATGTATGATTTAGAATTTGGAATTTGTCACAGTGAATCCTGAAGTTAAGCTTAGCTCTAGTGCTCAGAGGAAACAAGTCTGCCCTATAGTTGCGCTGCAATTCTACCACTTGAGTTCTGAGTACTAGCAGAGTGTTCACATGACAACCAGCACAACAGACAGTCAGACAGGATAAACACGGTGAAGGTAGCATAGAAGCTTGCCCTGCTGGCATTCATTTTATTTATCAGGAATCGATTGGATCATGAAAAGTGGGTGTTACGCACCAAAATGGAGCCAGATGGTTGGGAGGAGAGGGGTTGAAAAGTAACAAGAAGGGTTTATTATGTCCGATGAAAAAGAAAGTTGTTTCATGGCAGAACAAGTTATTACATTTTGATAAAAGATTGCAAAGACATTTTTGTGTGCACCAATTAACCGTACAAAAAAAAGACTAGGAACTTGAATTAAGAAAGTAAATAGGGTCCATTTCAATTTCATTTTGACTTGATAGGTGTAGCAGAATAGGCTTGAGTGGTTCTGGCACCGCTTGTGCATCGGTTGGAGGCGTATGTCTGCCTGATCACCTCCAGTAGTGAATGGTATGTGTACACCCTCAAGGGAATGTGACCCTGGGCTGCGCTGCTGGTTTTGTTTTATTATTTTTTTTTTTTTATTATTATTTTTTTCTGGATTTATTCCATGCTTGTAATTAAGGTTATTTTGTTTTATGAGTGTTCAAAAGTGTCTAAATGTTGTTGGTGCAGTTAAGTCTTTATATGGAGTTATGGTTTTGATGAGAAATTTTCCTTAAATTCTTGTCATTAGTCTGTCCTTGATTAATTTTAATATTTCTTTTATTTCTTTTTAGGGGGTGCTGTGGGTTTGCCTCAGGTTGGCTGGTTACAGGAGATTTTGGCCCTTATGCTCCCTATCTGTCACTCACTCAACATTGTGTTGATGTAGTGACACTAGGGGTCACACTTGGGAGCCCCAAACACCTCTGCTTTTTTGAAAAAAGGCCAATGAGAATTGGCGAGTGGAATTTGCATGCCACTCCCCCGGACATACGGGTATAAAAGGAGCTGGTATGCAACCATTCATTCAGATTTTCTCTTCGGAGCCGAGCGGATCTATTCATTGAAGCTGAATTCATCCGCGAAGTTCATTCACCTCATCTGCTGGATTCTACAGCGCATTTCAGCAGTTTCTCCCCCTCTGCACCCGTGGAGTGAAGAGAACGCCCCTGGGCGCTTCGGCAGAAACAACTAAAAGAGTATATTCTAAAAAGAGTATATTTTCTTTCTAAAAGAGCGGCACACATGGAATGTCTTTTTAAAGATGCCTTTCTGTTTGTGTGTTATTCCTGGTTGCGGTCGTTATCTCTCTGCTTCTGACGGCCACGATCGTTGTCTTACGTGTCTGGGCGCTGCCCACGCGGAGACATCGTTCGTGGATGGGTCTTGTCCTCATTGCGAGAACATGACCATGGCAACGTTGCGGTCGCTGATGCGGAAATGACGGACATGCTTTCCCAGGTGGCCGCTATCATCGGGCTAGAGTGGAACCCTCATGAACAAGCACGCACAGTCAGTGCTGAACTGTCTGGCTCCTGGGGCATATGGCATCCTCAGCGGCGGCCACACCGCTCGGGTTGGTGCATATGAGACCGCTATAGCATTGGCTTCAGACTCGAGTCCCGAGATGGGCATGGCAATACGGGACACATCGCGTGGCCATCACACTGATCTGTCGCCGCCTCTTCAGCCCTTGGACCGACCTTGAATTTCTACGGGCAGGGGTTCCCCTAGAGCAGGTCTCCAGACGTGTCATGGTTACAACAGATGCCTCCAAGACGGGCTGGGGCGCCGTATGCAACGGGCACACAGCCGCCGGCTCCTGGACTGGCCCGCGGCTGCGTTGGCACATCAACTGCCTAGAGTTGTTGGCAGTTCTGCTCGCCCTGCGGAGGTTTCGGCCATTGATCCAGGGCAAGCACGTGTTGGTCCGGACGGACAACACAGCGATGGTAGTGTACATCAACTGCCAAGGCGGTCTACGCTCCCATTGCATGTCACAACTCGCCCGCCATCTCCTCATGTGGAGTCAGCAGCACCTCAAGTCACTATGAGCCACTCACATCCCGGGCGACCTCAACACCGCAGCGGACGTGCTGTCACGTCAGGTTACCCTCAAGGGAGAGTGGAGACTCCACCCTCAGGTGGTCCAGCTGATTTGGAGTCAATTCGGTCGAGCACAGGTAGACCTGTTTGCTTCCCGGGAATCCTCCCACTGCCCGCTTTGGTACGCCATGACCGAGGCACCCCTTGGTATAGATGCGCTGGCACACAGCTGGCCCCCTGGACTACGCAAATACGCATTTCCCCCAGTGAGCCTACTTGCACAGACCCTGTGCAAGGTCAGGGAGGACGAGGAGCAGGTCATCCTAGTAGCATCCTACTGGCCCACCCAGACGTGGTTCTCAGATCTCATCGCACGATAGCCCCCCCGGCGAATTCCCCTGAGGAAGGTCCTCAGGGGAATTCACTAGTGCGTAACGCGACCGGGCTATGTGCTCAAGGTTCCCATGACCCCTTTTAGGGATCAGGTGGTGAACCTGCAAGCGCCGCCTAGGATGAGGCAGACTCAGCCTTGGCGTTGCTGTGTCCGGTGCGAGCTTTACACATCTATTTGGATCGCATGCAGAGCCTTAGTAGCTCTGAGCAGCTCTTTGTTTGCTTTGGTGGACAGCGGAAAGGAAGCGCTGTCTCCAAACAGAGGATCGCCCACTGGGTCATTGACGCCATCGCGATGGCATATCAGGCCCAGGACGTGCCACCCCCTGCAGGGTTACGAGCCCACTCCACCAGGAGTGTGGTGGCCTCCTGGGCCCTGGCCTCTATGGCAGACATCTGCAGAGCAGCGGGCTGGGCAACACCCAATGCCTTTGCGAGGTTCTACAATCTCCGGGTTGAGCCGGTCTCGTCCCGTGTATTGGAAGGCACAAGCAGGTAAGTTCCGGGACAAACTGGCCGGGTGTACCGCTTGCGCATAGCGCCTTTCCCCTCCCTTGTGGTGAAAACGTGTGCTCTTGACTCCCAGTCGTGTTCACAGACTGTGATCCCTGGATGACGTTCCTCCTTAGCTCTCTGGCAGTTGAGTTTGCGGAGAAACTCGCTGACCAGCCCAGTACGTGCGCTAATGAGCCCCTGTACTGAGGTAGGTGCTCCACATGTGCTGGTTCCCCGAAGGCGACCCCATGTGATATCTTCCGCAAAATTGTTTCCCTGATGGCAAACTGCGTCTTCCTTGGGCAGAGGCCCCGCTGACCCCGGTCGCCATGCTCTGTAGAAACTCCTCCCCCTTCGGGTAGGACCTACCATGCGACCTCTCCACATGACATACTTCCGACAAGACTCGGTAAGACCATGTGACATATTCCACTCAGAATACCTCCCCCCCCCTTTTGGGCGGGGTGTGGTCTCCGCAGTGTCTTCCCCATGACACAGACACTTATGGCTCCCAGTCAGTTAACAAATTCCACTCTTTTTGGGGAGAAAAGAGAGGGAAAAGAGGCCTCGGCTGGGCTAGCCTGTCACTATAGTTGGGCAGCCAACTTGTTCCTAATGGACCGTTCGACGCTCATAAGAGCATTGAGGGAGGTTACGTGACGGCCTGGTGCACTGGCTACGAGGCACACAGCAGTCTGCCCGTCACACACCGCCAGTTCACGTAACACAGTTCAGCTAGTTGTGGCATTTTGTATAAGGACCCCTAGTGTCACTACATCGACACAATGTCAAGTGAGTGACAGATAGGGAATGTCCTGGTTACTTTCGTAACCTCCGTTCCCTGATGGAGGGAATGAGACGTTGTGCCCCTCTTGCCACAATGCTGAACTACCCGCTGAAATGGCCGGGACCTGGTCTCGGCTCCTTAGCACAAAACCTGAATGAGTGGTTGCATACCATCTCATTTTATACCCGTATGTCCGGGGGAGTGGCATGCAAATTTCACTCTGCAATTCTCATTGGCCTTTTTTCAAAAAAGCAAAGGTGTTTGGGGCTCCCAAGAGTGACCCCTAGTGTCACTACATCGACACAATTTCTCGTTCCCTCCATCAGGGAACGGAGGTTATGAAAGTAACCAGGACGTTTGCTGTGGTAGTTCAGTTGAGTACTGTTTTAAATTGTGCAGTGTGACCATGAGTATGTGGGTATGGTAAATGTCACTTTTGGGAAGGGTGGGCCCTTTCTTCCTAGTGTTGTTGCTTCCCTGGAGATCAGCCCCAGCCTTCCCAGCTTTTTAAAAGAGGTATTCTGCTTATGTGTGTAGGTAACTAAAAGGTATGTAAATTGTGTTCACATCAGTGACGCGTTAAAAGTTTTTATTAATGAAAACTAATTTTAAATGAGCAAAACTGTTTCCATCTTCACTGGGTATAACAAACCTGTGTTCTTGTGAGTAAGTGGTTTTCCTCTTAGAGTTAAGTCCTTGGTGAGAGTCCCAAGGTGGCGTAGTTGGCTACATCCAAACTCATTTAAGTCTGCCCTTTCAAAGTCCTCGACACCCTCTGCCACAGGAATAGTTCTCCCAAAAAGAAAATTCTTTCATTTTCTCACCCTCATGTTATTCCAAGCATGTGACTTTCTTCCTTTAAATACATAAGGAGATGTTAGTCAGAATGACAGCCTCGGTCACCATTAACATTGATTGTATGGAAGAAATATGCAATGAAAGTGAATGGTGACTGAGTTTCATGTTCCACAGAGGAAGACATGCCAGTTTGGAACAGTGAGTTCAGTGAGTGAGTGATAACAGAATTTTCATTTTTCGGTGAATTATCCCTTCAAGTGTCTTGTTTGCTCAGGGAGATATGTCCGAAATGTCTATTTTGTCTATCCAAATGTGGTTATTTATATATATTTTCATTAGGGATTGTGAGGGTCAAATTAAGACAAACTGTTATTTAAAATGTACACTTTGTACAGTTTACATAGAGAAAATTCAGTCCATAAATCTCAAAAACTATTATGTAGAGGCACACTGAATTAAGCTCATCCAGTGACTGATACACTGTTTGATTCAAGTTCATTGAGCAACTATTTCAACATTGTTCAAAACAAGTTGACCGCATTGTTTATGTTGCTCCTCCACTCATTCTGTCATTGTGTGGCAAGTGTGAAACGGGTTAGTAAGAAACAAGCTGTGGAGGAAAAATATGCTCCAATTTATTGTAACCATGTAATTAAATGCAAAGCAGATTACCAAGTGAATTCATCAGCGAGAAAGGCTTGATTAGAGCCTGAAATATGTGAGTATTTCTCCATTGCCAAAATAAAGCTTTTTCACTTAAGCACATACTTAAAAATTTGGTGTCAGACAGAGTTTTTGTATCTTGGCAACCCTTTAATCTCTCCTTAAACTTGTTGGTGTCGTAATGAGCCTCATTTCCCCGCAAACAACTTACAGGTATTGTCATGTCAAATGGTGTTATGGTTGCTAAGCCTGAGTAATGTTAGAAGTGTGTAGGTAAACATCCAAAAGTGAAACCACTTAAAGCTTTAAAAGATATCTAAAGTTATAGTTTACACAAATAAAAATTCTGTCATCTACTTACCTTCCTGTTATTCCAAACCAATTTGACTTTCTTCTGTGGAACACAAAAGGAGAAGTTTTAAAGAATGTTCATGCCGCTCTTTCCCATAAAACAAAGCATACAGTGACCAGGGGCTGTCATGTTCCAAAAAAAAAAAAAGACAAAAAAAAGCACTATAAAACTAAAATCAAAAGTAGTCTATATGTCTCATGTGCTATATTAAAAATGATAGCTTTGGGGGGGGGGGCTTAATTTGGAATGCCCAATTCCCAGTGAGCTCCCAATGCGCAAGTCCTTGTGGTGGCGTAGTGGCTTTCCTCAATCCGGGTAGCGGAGAATGAATCACAGTTGCCTCTGTGTCTGAGACCGTCAATCCGTGCATCTTATCACGTGGCTTATTAGGCGCGTTACCGCAGAGACCTAGCGCGCGTGGAGGCTTCGTGCTATTCTCCACGGCATCCATGCTTAACTCACCACGTGCCCCACTGAGAGTGAGAACCACATTATAGCGACCACGAGGAGGTTAACCCAACGTGACTTTACCCACCCTAGCAACCGGTCCAACTGGTTGCTTAGGAGCTCTGGCTGGAGTTACTCGGCATGCCCTGGATTCAAACTTGTGACTCCAGGTGTGGTAGTCAGCGTCTTTACTTGCTGTGCTACCCAGGCCCCTGCCAAATGATAGCTTTAATGCTGCCTTCACGTACTATCAGAATTATCGTAAATACGAGTTTTGCATTCTGAAGTTGCACATGAATGACCCCTCAAGTCGTAATTACAACTGGGAAACTCAAATACAACATGTGAGGAGTCCTAAACTTTCAAAATGGTGGAGGAGAGTACAGTTTCCGTAGTGAATGATAGGTTTTGTTAATTTTTCTAAGTACATCTAATTGTTAGTGCTTGCCATTTTGGTCATATTCATTTATGTATATCAGCAGCCATTCTCTGCATTTTGTAAATTTTTACACTGTGAAAATAGCTTGTAGTTGACCAAAATTCCATTATCGTCAGCAAGTTAAATGAGTGATACAGTATGTAATAGAATTCTCCTAATAGAATAGACATAAGAATATACAAATGTTTGCTAAATGTTATAAACATATATTGTCTCTTTATATGGCATACTGGCATTAACATATATTACAAAATTAACAAAGAAAAGTTACAAAGAATCTTCGTATATATATCAGGAGATAAAGGACACAAATTAAATATAAAAAATTACCCATTGTATATATTGTATCACAACCATTTATCAATAATATTCATTACTCAATGAAGAATTATTGTATGCACATAAATCAGTAAAGAATTACATTTTGAGGGGGACTGTGTAGCTCAACGAGTATTGACGCTGACTACCACCCCTGGAGTCACAAGTTCAAATCAAGGGCGTGCTGAGTGACTCCAGCCAGGTCTCCTAAGCAACCAAATTGGCCCAGTTGCTAGGGAGGGTAGAGTCACATGGGGTAACCTCCTCGTGGTTGCGATTAGTGGTTCTTGCTCTCAATTGGGCACGTGGTAAGTTGTGCGTGGATCGCAGAGAGTAGCATGTGCCTCCACATGCAGAGTATCCGGTGTCATGCACAACGAGCCATGTGATAAGATGTGCGGACTGATGGCCTCAGAAGCGGAGGCAACTGAGACTTGTCCTCCGCCACCCGGATTGAGGTGAGTAACCGCACCACCACGAGGACCTACTAAGTAGGGGGAATTGGGCATTCCAAATGGGGATAAAAATAAAAAAGTGGATAAAAAAAAAAAAAAAAAAAAGAATTACATTTTGTGTCATACATACATTATTCTTCGGGAAATGTCAATTATGTAAATACGAATGTTGGTCATGCATAATTCAAGAGCATGGGCAACAATCACCCAATATTCAAAATGTCTACACGTACACTGGCGGCCAAAGGTTTGGAATAATGTACAGATTTTGCTGTTTTGGAAGGAAATTGGTACTTGAATTCACCAAAGTGGCATTCAACTGGGGCCGGTTGCACCAGCTATATGTAAGTTACATATAGTTACCTATAGTTGTGACGTAAATGGGCACTAAGTCACAATTTACGCACAACTAAATATTTGAGCATTGCACCATTAAACTTAGGTAGAACGTAACCCTATATATAAACTAAATATTTATGGAAGCCTCCGATCAGGTGTAACGGATGAATAAAAAAGCAGACTCAATCACATCAATGAGCTCATGTTTCAGTTGACAGGCTTCAGTCCTTTCGACATATATGATGATGTTGGCATTTACACTCGTTTACATTTATGGGAGAAAACATTATGTAAAAACGTACTACTTCAGCATGAAACCGGTACACTTTCCTGTGTGCTCCGCCCAGTGTCAAGTTCCAACTTATACAAAATATATAAGATATTAAAATGAATAAATTTCTATTTTTCCAGCCTGTTGTATTGGAATTTATTTATTGCCCCTTATTCATTTTAGATACAGTTATTAAATATTGTTATTTACATAGGCTAAATATACCATTAATTAAATCTTGTTTTATTACATATCATATTTTAATGGGGATATAATTTATTACAGCTGACATTTATGTGAGCAAACAAGGTTTGAACAACAACCGTAACAAGATCAAACTGAAATTCACGGCTTTTTAACACTTCTGTATCAAATTTGAAGACTGCTTATTGGATCAGTACAAGTAAACGTTATATTATAGGACTACGCATTACTTTACGGAGAGCTTACGACCTACTAGTTAAGTCTTGCCTTCAGAAAAGGCGGTGCAACCAAATTAAGCACTGACTTAGTTACAAACTACCTAGTAGTTACTAAGCCCTTAGTGTGAACTTTACGTCCCAACTTACATGAGACCTTAAGCACAGCTGGTGCAACCCTGCCCAGCTCCTGTCTCAGCAGGAATATTCATTCAACAATTTTCCTCTCATCACTGTATCATGGGAAATACATTTTAAAAAGCTATATATACTCCCAGCACAGATGCAAAAATACAAATAAATTTCAATATGTCTAACTGAACCTCTTATGAAACTCCCAAAAATATTAAATGAAGTTTTTAAAAGTATAAATAATCACATTTAGTAATGAAACCAAGTCATATTATTCCATTTAAATTGTATTTACCTATTTTAATCAATTATATACAATTTACATTAACCCCACCATCCCAGTAAAAGATCAACAGACAGCAATATAGAACTCTGCAATAAACATTGTATTTAAAACTAATTATAACAACAGCATGTACATAACGTGGGCAGTGAGCACTACATTGAATATTTCAGCGCAGGTTTATAGACTTTAAGATGATGATGAGCAGCCATAAGAGCCATTACAGTTTAACAAAGTAAGAATATTAGTTACATTTATCAAAAATTTAATTTTTTATTTATTAACTTCTTACAAAGAAACAGTCAGGAAATTGATGTTTTTCCTGAACATTTCAGTCATGGTTCCATTCTTTTATTTATAAAGTTGATAAAATTACAATTAAAAAAAATATCTTTTACATTTGGGCTGTGTACTATAAAAAAGGCAGATGTACCTGTGTATCTGAGATGGCTTGGCTTCATGCTGTGAAAATCAAAGAGTTGAATGAATATTATCCCGAATGTCAACCCGAACATTAACTGTATCGCACTCAGTTTTATGACGGTGTGAGAAGCATGTGAATGAGATGTAATATCGGTGAGAGAGATAACGGAAGTGTCCGTTTATGAAAGTGTCCATGGTGCGAGTGATCAGATGTGCTACTTCTCCTTCTGGAGCTGTACAGGGAGGGAAGCAGGCTGGCGATGATTCTCCGCACACAACATGCTGTTCCCTAATGACTCAGTACACTTGACATTACGTTCTGTTAATGCATATGGGGAGTGTCCTTCTACACGACCTAGTTGAAACCTCTCTACAATAACGCCAATATTCTAATATTGGCTATGGTGTTTGAGCTTCGCCCTTTTAGGCGTGTATTCTTATTGTATTCTATAAAAGCAGGCGCGCAAACACCATTCCACAGAATTTTCTTCTTTCACAACAGCGATTCATCTGTTGTCTAGAAGCCCTTTCCTGCTTTGCCGTCGACATACACAAGTCAGCGGGCAGAATCTTCAGGGCAACGAGAAGCCTCTCCGCTCCCCTGTAGTCAGGGTTGGAAGGGTTACTTTTGAAATGTATTTCACTACAGATTATGGAATACATGCTGTAAAATGTAATTTGTAACATATTTTGTTAGATTACTCAAGGTCAGTAATGTATTCTAAATACTTTGGATTTCTTCTTCAGCACTGGTAGATTTATTCACTTGTTTTGACTATAAAAACTCTGCCAGTACAGTAAGACAAAATACACGTTAAAAATACATTCTCTGAAAAACCTAAATATCTTATGCAGTGTTGTTTCTAAAACAAGATTAATGTAATTGATCTTGTTTTAAAGATTTTTAGATATTTTTACAGGAAAACAATACAAAAATTATAATAAAAGAATAAGATTTTTGCCCTAATATCAAAGGTCTTACTAGAAAAAAGAAATTATGATCTAACATAAATTTTCTTGATAAACAAATATGATCGTGCCTGGTAACATGTAGATGTAAAATGGCTAGAAATAGTATTTTAGCTTAACGTAAAGCTGACAATTTACACAAGGTTTATTTCTATTTCTTCTGCTCCAAACTTACTTCAAACTTACTTCTCTGTCTGCTCGTATGAATGTAACACATCATAAGAAAGTGTTTCACCGCTGTTCAAATGCACTTTGGATCGCATCATTTATATGTATAAATGTTTTCCATCTGAAAGGACTAAATATTAAATGAAACAAATGACAATAAAATGCAAAGTAATCTCTTCAGTAATCAAAATACTTTTTGAATGTAACTGTATTCTAATTACCAATGATTTAAATTGTAACTGTAGTGGAATACAGTTACTTATAGATTGTATTGTAAATACGTATTCCAGTTACTTGTATTTCGTTACTCGCCAACCCTGCCTGTAGTGTTCTGACAAACATCACTCCGCTGTAAAATTCATGCTGAAATTGGGGTGATTCGCCATTGGCTGTTGCTGCACCTGTGCATTTACATATATTTGCATAGCTTATAATCGCATGCGGCGCTATGTGACCCACAGCAGAACTACAAACACCCTGCTGTGGGTAAGTAGCACTGATGATTGCTCTGTTAAATAAGAATGTATTATGTTGGTTACAAGCATAAGGATTATTGGTTGCCCCCTGCCCTCCCTTCAAGAACTATATACTTCCAGAGTGAGAAAAAAGGCTGGAAAAATCACTCTGGACCCCACTCACCCAGCCCACTACCTTTTTGAACTGTTGCCTTCTGGCCGACGCTTCAGAGCTCTGAGCACCAGAACCGTCAGGCACAGGAACAGATTTTTCCCTCAGGCTATCCATCTCATGAACAGTTAAATTGCCCCACTGAGCAATAATTAATGTGCAATACACAGCTTAGTCTTTTTATATTATCCAACAATACAACCTCTTCTGCCATTACATTCCCTTGCACTGTATATAACCGATTTGTATTTAGATTTGCACTACGTATGTGTATGTGTGTGTGTCTGTGTGTGTATGTATGTGTGTGTATATACAGTATATGTATATATATATATATATATATATATATATATATATATATATATGTGTGTGTGTATGTATGTATATATATATAGAGAGAGAGAGAGAGAGAGAGAGAGAGATACTGTATATAGATATGTATGTGTATGTATGTGTGTGTGTATATATATATATTCTATTGTGTATTCTATATATACTTAATTTTCTTTTCAATATTTATTTTTTATTCAATTTTTAATAATTTTTTAAAAGTCTTATTGCTGTTTTGTATTGTTGCACACTGGAAGCTCCTGTCACCAAGACAAATTCCTTGTATGTGTAAGCATACTTGGCAATAAAGCTCATTATGATTCTGATAAGTTCGATGCATTAATCACAAAAGAGTGTATTTCATTCATCTGTCATCATTTGATTCTGTTAGTGAGTCAGATGTGTGATAATTGCGGTGATTAAACTGAGAATATTTGATTGTGTAATTAATTTGCCCTCGAATCTTATTTCTTTTTATATCATTTTTAAGATAACTGAGCAACATTGTGTATTCTAACCAGCCTTTGGAGGTGATTGTCCCAGGTATGTGTTTTATGTGATTATATCAATGTTAAAAAAGAGAGAGTTCCAGTGTTAGTTGAGACTGACCCATAGAGTGCATGTAATTTGATCGCACATGCAGAGCCATGTGATCGCCACGATGGAGTCACAAGATTGGGTTTTTGCTGTTTTACGTTTTATTCATATAAATAAGTTTATAAAATGATGGTCATTTAGTATGTCATTTTGCTTGTGTAAAAATGTGATCATATTCTGCTAAAATAATAGTAAGGAAACACAAGACACCCAGTTTCGCGTTTTGTTTTCAAATGTATAATTTATTTTTAAATTTGCTGTTTTATTATCCACTATACGGTTGTGACCAATATGTAAGCTGTATAATTACCACAGCCAGTAGCGGTTTTAACCACCACGCAAACCACGCAATTGCATGGGGCCCCGGACGTCGGGGGGGCCCCCGCCCCGGTAGGAAATCTCCGCAAAAAATGCTTGATGGGTGACATGTTGTTCTGGGCAGTTCACATTAGAAGCCGCTGTGGTCGAGACAGCTGAGTTTTTTAAGCAGGGTTCGGGTTTGTAATTTATGAAAAAATATATAGGCCGTCCGAAATTGTTTCATGCATGCACTCTCACACACAGATACGCGCAAACAGATGAGTTAGGGGCTGTTCACACCGAACGTGTTTTTGTCTGTGTCTGCTCTGTTTTGCCATTGTTTTCCTGTGTAAACGCGCTGGATGAACGTCCATATCTGCTGCACCGCGTCTCGCTGTTTCTGCAGTGTCTCACGGAGGACTGGCACATTTTTAGACACTGTGTCAAGTTAATAAGAGCTTCAGGTTTCAAAAATGCATGCAGAGACACTTGCGTTGTGTATCAGGCGTTGAACTGTGTCTAGATTTTTTTTTTTTTAGCACTGGTGTCACAAAGATTTAACGTTCTGCTCTAGTGTGCTGAGGGGACGCTGTGCTTTGTATGTTTATTGTTAGTTATGAATTTTGCCTACAATGCTTACATAAAATACAGCCTCAGCGTCAGAATATAAGCTCCAGGTGAAAGTAAAGTAAATAAGACAGGAATATATTACTATTGTATACAACAAATCCTCAAAGTAATAAAAATACTGTATCATATTATAATGGCAAACTGGACAACAATAAATAATTGTTGGGTTATAAAATTAATAAATAACAACTGAATTCCAAAATGTTACTGGGTGAAGTAGTAGGTTTTGCACACCCTGTTCAAAAAATTGTTTTGTATACATTTATGTAGGTAAATGTTGCTTTTTTATCACTGTATTGTGGAAAAACTGGAAAACATGCATTAATTATATTTAACTAGATTTTTATTTCATTAGACATTTTGAATGTACTTGGCTACAATCGTTGATAGGATGAATTTAAAATTATGATTTAAAATACATTTTATGTAATTTTTTAAGCAAACATTTTCAAAATGGGGTCCCAGCTTGGTCGGTTGCTTGGGGCCTTAGAAATCGTAAACCCACCCCTGACCACAGCAGAACTACACACATCCTGCTGTGAATAACTGAGCAACACTGTGTATTCTAACCAGCCTTTGGTTGTGATTGTCCCAGTTGCCCTAGATATATCTCCCTGTGGACCCAATAAAAAGAAAGCTGAATCTGCCTTAAGAGTGAATTCATCCATGCAACCAGTCACATATATATATATATATAAAACTAAAAGAGCTGCTTACATGTTCGCGTCTTTTTAAAGATGTTGTTCCGTAAGTGTTTTCTTATGCAAGATACACATCCTGCTGTTAGATCAGCATGAGAGCTGCATTCACTGTCAGCCCCGACATGGGACCTAACTTGGTCCTAAAAGTGCTCGCAGGGTCTCCCTTTGAGCCTCTGGACTATGTTGAATTACATGTGCTTTCTCTTAAGACCGCATCACTGCTGGCTTTGGCCTCAGTAAAACGGGTAGGTGATTTGCAAGCACTGTCAGTTGACAATACATGTCTGGAGTTTGGTTCAGGCCTTTCAAAACCACTGTCAAACCCAGAAAAGACTACGTGCCTAAGGTTATAACCACACCCTTCAGAGTGCAAGTGGTTCACCTTCAAGACTTTTTCCCTCCTGCATTTAATTCGGATGAGGAACAGTCCTTGCATTTGTTATGCCCTTTGCGAGTGCTACACGTATATGTTGATCACGCACGCTAGTTCAGACTGTCTGACCAACTCTTTTTGTGTTATGGAGGACGCACAAAAGGAATGTCCGTCTCCAAGCAAAGACTTTCTCACTGGATCGTTGAAACGTTCACCCTGGCTTACGAGCGCAGGGTGTGAATTGCCCAATTGGTGTTAAAGTACACTCAACTAGAGGCGTGGCCTCTTCATGGGCATGGATGAACAGTGTGTCCTTACAAGACATATGTTTTGCAGCAGGATGGTCTTCTCAAAACACATTCGTAAGGTTTTACAACCTAGACATCTCTGAAAACAAGTCCTTTCTGTCTAGAGTGCTTGCTATTTTATTGGCCAAATATATAATTATGCCTCTCTTTTTAAGTACGGGCTCCCTGTCACTTTACACAACTGCCTGCAATTCGGACCGTTGTGCTCCCAAAGTTACAGGCACTTCATTATAAATGAACTTCCTTTCCGACTGGGTTTGTGAAAGGGTTAATCCATACTATATGACCATAGGTAATATATATATTCTGAGTGTTCCCCTCCTGACTGGCCATGAGGGTCATTCACTTGCAGCATACTCATGTCGGCCACCATCCCACGAGACTGCGGTGTCATGTTTCCTCTCTGGGAAGGTTGTGTCATGTAGTGCAGCATGATGGGACTCTGTTCCCCATAGCAGAAAAGAGTAAGGGAACTTCTCGGTTACGTACGTAACCTCGGTTCCCTGAGACGAAGGACTCAGTGTTCTTTGAGGTGCGAGCGATGCGCTCTTTGTCCCTCAGTCAGAAACTTCTGAGGAATGGTGTTTGCGCACCTGCTTTTATAGCGGACAGCTTCGTGCCTAAAAGGGCAGGGCTCAAACACCATAGCCAATATTAGAATATTGGCATTATTGTAGGGAGGTTTCAACTAGGTCATGAAGAAGGGCACTCCCCATATGCATTAACAGAACGCAATGTCTCGTTCTCGTCTCAGGGAACCGAGGTTACATACGTAACATTTTCACTTGCGATAATGCAGAGCTGACCCAAACAGACACAGAGAATGAAATAACAGAGAATTCAAAAGTTGTTTATTACCGGTGTAGTCTAGGGCTAGTAGCAGCTCAAACTTCTCACTGAATATGCTGGATTCAGTCACGTTATGCCTTCCTCAAAGTTGTCAGAATGTTCTTTTACCATAATCAAGCTCCTAATTAGAGCTCTGTAGAGTTGGCAACAAAGCAAAAAGTCAGATCAAACATTTACACGCTATTTCATTTGTGTCAAGACTTTGGTTTCAGCAGATCTTGCTCACATTTCAATGGCCGTTGTTGATACCGGAAGTAAGTTTACCCTGCGAGGCACACCCCCGGATGTGAGAAATGCAGAAGTGTGAAAAAGGCCTATTAGCTTCCCCTCTGCAGTAGCTTTCAAATCTCGTTTGCATATGGGTGTCAAAATGTGTCACAACAGGTTTCCTGTCAGTGACACCAAAAACCATTGAGTTTTGTGTGTCTGCAAATCGAACACGATGCGCCAAGTTTGAAAATGTGGAAGCACAAATTATATTTTAATTATGGTGGAGGGCATAATAAGCTTTTCAGTGACAAAGTTTGCATTTGGCTACAGAGTGGAAAATATTTATCTGGAGTACTTAAATGGTGCTGTAATGTTTTTGTGTGTTTTTGTTCATGTTTCATATAATGTCTTTTATATTTAAATTTAGTTCAGTGTTTCCTTGTCCTTGTTTCTTGTCATGTGTCTTGTCATGTGATTTCTTGGACTTATCATGTGACCCTCATGTTTCATGTGTTTTGTTCTTATTGGTCTTTAGTTTATTAGTTTTGTCTCGTCGTTGGTTTATGATTTATTATCTTGTTATTAGTTCAGTCTTGTGATTGGTTGTCTTGTAAACATGTTACCTATGTCTGTGTATTCAAGCTCTCATGTTTGCCATAATGCCATTGTCCTTGATGTGTATTGTTCATGTAATGTTGTTCTTGGATCGGTCCATTGTTTCTTGTTCTCGGTTTCTTAGTCTAGTCTAGTCTAGTCTAGTCAAGTCTTTTGCAGGTGCTTTTTTATGCTTTTATGGAGTTTGACAACCCCTGGTCACTGTATATGATTTAATTATAAGGAAAAGAGCAGTTTGAACATAATTCTAAATTTCTCCTCTGGCGTTCCACAGAAAAGAGTAAGGCATATGGATTTGGAGATACATGAGAGTGAGTAAATGATGACAGAATTTATATTTTTGGAATAAAACTGAATTTTCTATTCCTTTAAAGGAATAATTCACCCAAAAATGAAAATTCTCTCATCATTTACTCACCCTCATACCATCCCAGATGTGTATGACTTTCTTTTTTCTGCTGAACACAAATGAAGTTTTTTAGAAAAATATCTCAGCTCTGTAGGTCCACACAATACAAGTGAATGGTGACCAGAAATTTTTTAAAGTAAAAAAAGCACATAAAGGCAGCATAAAAGTAATCTATACAACTCCAGTGGTTAAATCCATGATTTGTTTGTGTTCTGTGGAAGATAGAAAGTCCTACAGAGAGACATACATCTAAGATGGCCTGAGGATAAGTAAATGATGAGATAATTTTTTATTTTTGGGTGAACTATTCCTTAAAGAAAATGCAAAATTATATTTGACCAACATTTGTCTTATTTTGGTCAGCGCTTCCAGTGTATACAGTATGTAACACATAAAAAATAAAAAAAATAAAAAATAAAAAAAACGTACTTTAACTTTTTAATATTAAAGTACTTCTCTATTACTTGGATTTCTTGCTATAAGCCATCTTTCTTATTAAATGTGAGTGGTTTATGCTTATCAGTTGAAATTGAACATTTCTGTGAAAACAAGATGTACAGGTGTCATAATGTATGTTGTTACCAAACTTCCATAATTGTAAACTGTAAACTCCATAATTGTAAACTATTGTGAATGTGCACAAGAATGTCTTACATTTTATGACGTGAAGAACCAACTTGGTACCCACCACTCTTCCTTGTTTTAATGTACTCATGTCCACAGTCCTTTGTGCACAGCAGGCGGTCTAGAGTTGAGCAGGAGACATTTCATACCAATTACCTTCCTTTAGCCATTTACTTCTCTGACATATAACTTCATGCACCCACCACTGGATCTTAGCAGTAAAGGTGTACTATTATGGATGGCAGGTTTGGGTTGGAGGAGACCTGAGTCAGACAAGAGTAGCGAGAGCACTTTAATGCCGGATAAGGGCAATCCTACACAGCTCTTATCTATATGAGGCAGACCTCAAGACTCCCTCTTCTCTTAGATGTATTACTCAGTGCATAAAAAATTCCAGTCTCCCCACTCTGAGAGAAGCTTCGATTATTCCCAACACATTTAAGGCCTCTTACAAATCCATTAGGCTGGTGCACAAAAGCAGTTAATTGATCATTATGTGTAATGGACTGGTTCTGATTTTACATTGGACATCAAGTGGCGACCCAACAGTGTAGCAAAACAGTTTATCATTGTAACAATTCGGGAAAGGAGGAAGCTAGGACCGGCTTGACAAAACACGTAGACATTTATTGTTGCACTTTTCAGCGTCACACAATAAAGCTTTTCAGCTGAAACATTCACTGCACGTGTTGCTTTTCAGCAGACACGTTCAAGACAACGTCACACACACAAAGACACCGCTCATACGTCTCTCTCTCTCTCTCTCTCTCTCGCCGTCTGCTGCTGTCTCCTCTCCTCAAATACTCCCTCCTGGAATGCCAGAACGGTGTGGCACACAGGTGGAACTCATTCACTGCTTATCTTACCGGCCTCGCTCTGCCCAGATGCCGCTCGGCCTCGCCCTGCTCGACACAATCATAGAAAAGTAAATGACAATGTCCTTAAAATAAACATTGAGTATATGCTATAACTGCTGTTAATATGCTGATAACTGTCAAAAATCAGTTCATTCTAAAACACCGTTCAAAACGTTCAACAGAAATTCACATTCACGAAATAGGAGAAATTGGCAAACAGACTACATGCCAATCTGTCTTTGCTTAAAACATATGGCTTTTCTCCAAATAAAGAACATGGTTTATGGTGTTTCATGACCTTACATGTTGTCGGCTTAATCAGTGTAAGATCGTGCATGTAAAATAGTTCATAAAAATGTCTTAATATTACCATGTATGCCCTATAAAACATGTTAATACGTTAAATGATGTTCCACTGAACATAATGAGCTCATCATCCTATTCCTAAACTTTTATCTACATCATCACGTTTAACAGATTAGCTCACAATACTGACAAAGGCATCTAATATGTTTGGTATGCTAATCTTTAGTCTAACCCAGGATAGACTCTTATCATTACAAAGGCATCTTAGGAAATGTGTATTTCCAAATATGTCACACTTAGCTCACCAAAAAACTACATGAATGAAATTAGAATATGGCACTCACGTCTATCAACACCCAATGCAGTGACATTCCATTGTGTACCCAGCGTTATGATGCTGCCCAGCATTACAATGAGGTCTCTTGAAGCCCTGAAATTTCCATTGCTTTGATTGATTCAGCAGGTACTCAAGCCCAGAATGATCAAAATATACAATTGTGTGCTCACTTTTGTATTACTTACCCAGAATAAAAATGCAACTCATGGAGTCTGGATAATTGACAGGTATGTTTGACATGGGCAAAGATAGAATTTTTATATCACCACGTTAAGCTTCAGGTATCAGATTTAGAAGCAATTTTATTCTTTAAAGCTGAATTGTGTTTCTGTCCCACTAGGGTCACCAGTTGGTCTTCCATTGGTTGTTGAACAGATGGTCCCACCCCAAACTCAGGCCATTGCTCGAGCTAATGTTTCTGTGTCAAGCTGTTAAAGATGCTCAAACAAGCAGAGGAGTTTCAACAATGCTAGTGTTACACTCTTTGGTGAAATCAGTCTACAAATGGCATACATATATTTGTCTCTCTCTGTATATTAAGCTGGGACATGAGAAAGAATATTATACATATCAGCTTTAAAGTCGGTGTCTTTACATCATCTTTAAAAGGCAGTTCTGAAGGACAAACTCTGAAACCTTTAAAAGCTTTCAGAAAACATAACAGCATTCTTTTCAACGTCTGCAATGCAGTAAAGGGACCAAATTCATAAAAAATGAACTGATGTTGTCATACTGAGACAGAGAACAAAACTACAATTCATGAGTCCAGCAGTGGTTTTCATGTTCTTATATGACAGCTTTTGAGTTGCCGATCAAATAACTTTTTCTGAGAAAACACAGTGGTTAAAAGAAAAGTTAATTTTGCTGTCAAGTTGTTTGCCTTTCATGTGGTAGAAAAAGTAGTAATTACATGCAGGTTAAAACTAAGACAAAATTAACTAAACTAATTCAGATTCAGTCACTTATTTGAAGCATTATCAGGAAAAAATAAGTGAGCATATTATCATCACCAGAAGCTGGCATAATTTCTTGTGTTGTTCCAGTATCTAACTGCAGCAAACGTGACACAATTTTACAAGATGCAGATTTGTGCAAATATTTTTATCTTCTTAGGAAAACTGTATTCAGCTACTGTAACGAATCAGACTGAGAGGCAGACATAGGATCCATATGCAGGTTTAATAGAGTGATCAAACAGGCAAAAAGGTCAAAAACCAGCAGTCCAGTGAGGCAGACAAATCCAAAAGAAGAAACACAGAGGCAAAATCCACAATAAACAGGCACAGGTCAAAAATCCAAAACAGGGATAAACGCTTAGAATTACAGACTAAGAAAGAACTGGCAAGACTTCGCACAGAATGATAGAACCTCAGGGCTTAAATACACAGATAATGAGTAAAAATGAACAGGTGTGAGAGATAATGGTGGGAGGCAATGCATGACGGGGGTTGTAGTCCAGTGAGGGGTTAGTATTCAGGGGATGAGGATCGTGTGAACTGGCTAGGAGAAAAGACAGCTACACTTAACTAAAAGTCTTTTGGGTGGCATCCAAAAGAATCTAAAAACTTTGGAATACAGCTCAAATACTAGACACAATTACCTGGTAAATTGCTATTATTACTGTTTTTAAAGATTTGACTGTAACATGATAGGTTTATGTAAAATGAAATTAAGGTGTAAAATGATTGTGTATGTTTGAAACATTGCAATAAACAAACAAATAAAAACAAAAAAACTTTCTTCTATCCTAATTTACTATGCTGAGTCAACTACAAGTGGCCATTTCTAGGTAGATTTCAACAAAAAGTGTAAATTTCTTGGCTCTGTGGTGCTATTACTATGAAATATTGTTTGTTTGTTTGAGTACCCTGAATAGGCAGACATTTGCTTAACCAATGGAGTGATTTTGCGATGGGATTATCTGTTTGGTGACCAATGGCAGACAGGGAAGTGTTCTGTGAAACCTGTTTGAAAATAGTCATTGTTTTTGTAATTCCATTTGGTGATGGTAGTGGGACAGAAATTACACACTACATCTTTAAATAAAAAAAATGCTTGTTCTCTCGAGGCAAAAAAACTCTGGCACAAGCTTATATCTTAATTAGTCAGTTAGTGACTGTCCTCACATAACATATTACGATTTAGCTATACTGAAATAACTATCAGTTCTTATAGAAATGCCCAGCGGAATGGTAGATCTAAGGCCACTTGCCTCTGGACAAAATGCCTTTTCATCAAGGCAGTCTCTTATGTGGAATAGCAAGCAAGGATAAAAATGTTCAGAAAGCCCTTGTCTAAGATCTCCCTAACAAGAAGACCAATAAAAAAGTTGTTTCAAAATTGTGATAGGAAAAGGATGCATAAAAGCGATGTGATGCCATGCTCTAACCCACCCAATTGGGAACGTTAACAGGGAACAATTTTGGCTGTGTTATGTAAAGGTAAGGACCAAACGTTAAATAACATTCATGAAACATCATTGCGAAGTTCTTACAATGTTAGGAGAACACATTCTTAGTGCAACATTGCATTATTACCATAAAATGACTGTGAGAACTTGCACTGTTTTTAGCAGTAAAAACAAGTCCTTTGCAACTTATTGTAAAAGCAAAGCACAACCTAGACACTACTACAATCAGTCTGTCCTACCATACTGAGAAACTGATCTAGAAGCACAATTTTCAGAGAAGTGACTGAGAGGCAGTTTATAGCACAGAGTTGCAAGTCTCCTAATAGAAGAAATGGAAGTCCACAGACATCAGCACTCTGTTCAGCTCTTCACAGATTCTGTGTCTTTGAGAGTGGCTAGAAGGAAGCCACTTCTGAGAAAAGGACAACTCATCATGCCTGGAGTTTGCTCCAAGCCATGTGACAAAACCTGAACACTTTTGAAGAAAAAATTGTGCTCTGATGAGACTACAGCTAAGCTCTTTGGCCTGAGAGTGAAGCGCTATTTGGCGCAAACCAAATACAGCCCATGGCATCATGCTGCAGGGTTGATTTTCTGCAGGAGGAACTGTGCATTGTGCATATGTTGTCATCAAGGGCACTAAATATGGAGTAAAATACAAGAACATCCTTGAAGAATCTGTTTAGTTAGCCAGAAATCTGTGTCTAGAAAATTAATTTTCAACAACTGCTGTCCACCGAAGCTCTCGTCTAATCTAGTAGAACACATTTTTATTGAAGAATGGGCAAAAATTCAATATCTAACTGTGCAACGCTCAGACAGACATACACTAAAAGATCCACAGCTGACATTAGGAATTTACAGCGGGTTATTATAGTACGAGAGAAATGTTGTTTTTCGTTGCTGTTTTTGAATCTATCTATCTATCTATCTATCTATCTACACTACCGGTCAAAAGTTTTGAAACACTTACTCATTCTTTATTATAATTTGTTTTCACATTTTAGAATAATAGTAAAGTCATCAAAACTATGGAATAACATTAATGGAACTATGGAATAATAGAAATTGAACAATGGGAATTATGTTGTGACTAAAAATCCAAAATAAATTAAAACTGTGTTATATTTTAACATCTTCAAAGTAGTCACCCTTTGTCTAGAATTTGCAGACATGTACCCTTGACATTTTCTCAACCAACTTCTTGAGGAATCACCCTGGGATGCTTTTTAAACAGTATTGAAGGAGTTCCCATCTATGTTGGGCACTTATTGGTTGCTTTTCTTTATTATTTGGTCCAAGTCATCCATTTCAAAAACTTTTTTTTTTTTTAAATAAAATTTTAGTTTTATAATGAAATAAATTGATATGTTGGCACAATTATATTTTTGTCTATAAAACTAATTTCAAACATTTAAGCATACGCCTTCAGATCAAAAGATTTTTAAGATCGTGAGAAACATTTCAGTCAAGTGTTTCAAAACTTTTGACCGGTAGTGTGTGTATATACTGTGTGTGTGTGTATATATATATATATATATATATATTATACAACCCAAATTCCAAAAAAGTTGAGACAGTATAAAAAATGCTAATAAAAACAAAAATGAGTGATTTGTAAATTATATTCACCTTTTGCTATATTAATAATATAATAATTTTATTTATCACACATTTGCACATATACAGTGAAATTCTTCTTTTTCACATATCCCAGCTAGGCTGGGGTCAGAGTGCAGGGTCAGCCATGATACAGCACCCCTGGAGCAGATAGGGTCAAGGGCCTTGCTCAAGGGCCCAACAGTGGCATCTTGGCAGTGCTGGGGCTTGAACCCCTGACCTTCTGATCAGTAACCTGGAGCCTTAACTGCTGAGCCACCACTGCCCCTAAAGCATTCTTGGCCAGTACGGGGATCGAACCCACGACCTTGGCATTATTAGCACCATGCTCTAACCAACTGAGCTAACCGGCCAATTGAAAGCACTACAACTACACATTATATGATGTTTTACCTTGTGAATTTCATTGTATGTTTTTTTTAAATGTACAGTAATTTAAAATCAGACGATTGCAACATGCTCCAAAAAAGCTGAGATGGGCAAAAACAGCATTCATCTGTAATGGATATCATGAACATGGGCTTGGGATTACTTTAGGAAACCTTTGTTAGTCAACACCACTTGCTGCTGTATCCACAGATACAAGTTAAGACTTTACTATGCAAAGCAGAAGCCATACTTCAACACTGTCCAGAAGCACTGCTGACTCCTCTGGGCTTAGTCTCATCTTAGATGGAGAATAGAACAGTGGAACCGTGTTTTTGGTCCGATGAGTCCACATTTCAAATAGTTTTTGAAAAACACAGCCATTGTGTTATCTGTGCCAAAGAGGAAAAGGACCATCCAAGCTGTTATCAGCGTCAGGTCCAAACGCCAGTCTGTATGGGCCAGGGATGTGTCATGGCATGGGTAACTCACACATCTGTGAGGGCACCAATAATGCAAACAGATATGTACAAATTTTGGAGCAGCATATACTGCCATCCAGCACCATCTTTTCCAGGGACATCCCGGAATTTTCAGCAGGACAACTTCAAACCACCTCCTGCCCGGATTACAAGTGCATGGCTGTGTAAGCAGAGAGTGTGGGTGCTAGATTAGCCTGCCTGCAGTCCTGACCTGTGTCCAACTGAGAATGTGTGGCGCATTATGAAGCACACCATACGGCAACGAAGACCCTGTACTATTGTGCAGCTGAAGACCTGCATAATGGATAAATGGGGGAAAATTTAAACTTTTGTCTTCAGTGCCCAAATGCTTAATAAGTGTTATTAGAAGAAATGGTAATGTTTCACAGTGGTAAACACTCGACTATCCCGACTTTTTTGGAGCGTGTTGCAATCATCTGATTTGAAATGACTGTACATTAAAAAAAACAAAAAAAACTAAAAAACAATGAAATTCACAAGGAAAAACATCATATAATGTGTAGTTGTAGTGCTTTCAATATAGCAAAGGGTGAATATAATTTACAAATCACTCATTTTTGTTTTTATTAGCATTTTTCATACTGTCTCAACTTTTTCAGAATTGGGGCTGTATATATTATATATATTTGGTTCATAAATGTGTTGAATTTGTTGTTGAAAGACAAAAAATGGAATGCGTTAAGGTATAATGGGAACAAATCTTTAAAGGAATATTCAGTGTTCAATACAAGTTAAGCTCAATCAACAGCATTTGTAGCATAATGTTGATTAAAAAAAAATACTAATAATCAAATAAATAAATTCGGCTTGTCCCTCCTTTTCTTCAACAAAAGCAAAAATCTGTGTTCCAGTGAGGCACTTACAATGGAAGTTAATGGGGCCAAGCCATGAACTTTCAAATACTTACTGTTTAGCCACAAAATGTATACAGTATGTATGTTAACATGATTTGTGATATAATCGCTCACTAACCTTTTCTGTGTAAATTTATATCCAATTTTTCAACTGCCTTGCAATGAACGAGTAACGCTGTAAAAAAAAAATGGCGATTTAAAACTTTACAGCTTAAATAATACACATGTTGTAACAGAAGAATTATGGTAAGTGCTTTTATAAAATTATAAGCTTCACATTTCTGCCTTTAAGATGTCCAAAAATTGGCCCCATTCACTTCCATTGTAAGTGCCTCACTGTAACCTCGATTTTTGCCTCTTCTCTTTTTTTGTGCCAGTCAACATCTGCCACAAATGCTGTCAATTGAGCTTAACTTGTATTGAAACCAGAATATTTATTTAACTTCTTCCAAGCAGTTGGCCCATCTATGTAATGTTCTTCCTCAGTTCCAAGTATCTTATCTATTAATGAGAATGTTATGTTAATACTGTAATATTTTTGTCTCTCTCAGTGATATCCTTCACCTGTTTAGATCTCTATAAAACAGTGCTTTATACTCTTGTTGCCTTCTATGCATTGTGCAGGGACTTGTTTTGCTAGTAGAAGACATGACCAACCTGATCTTGAGCTTATTCTACATTCGGTTCAATAATAAAAGTAATGTTTGCTCATAATTTGGCTCATAAAATTTTGGAAAAAATGTGGCATACGCTGAAACAGGCTATCAATAACAGTAACAGCAGCTGCTTCATGTTTACCTCTTTAAAACAGAAAGACTCAAAAGTATGAGAGGTGAGAAAGCAAATTGACTGCAACTACTTCCTTCCTGCTTATTGCTGCACTTAAACTCGTATCCTCTGTAGCCTCTCATGTGTGTCTAGTGAAGCACATGGGAGGCTGGCGTTAGTGTTATCAAAATACAATCATGCAAGAATTCTGAGTCATTTCTTTCTACATTTATGACAACAAATGCAGGTGTTATAAAGATGGTAGCGGCTTAATCTCCAATATTTGCATAATTTAAACATGGCTTTAAAAAATGTAAGTGGGCACTTTGTAAAGCCCTAAGGATATCAAAGGTATATCATTAAAGGACACACTGGTACCTTGCATGGTAATTTGCATGAAAATCTTGACTGCAGGACATAATTAAATATTATAAAATTGAATACTTCAGACAATGCAGCAAATAAAAGTGGATTTACATAATGACTCAGGTGTGAAGAGATAATGGGAAGTGAGAAAAAGGTTTTGGTGTGGGTTACGCATGTTCGACAAAGTTTTCAAATCATTTAATAAATGAGAAATGAGTCACTCAGGTTCACCTCAACCCAGGTCATCTGATGTGAAGGTCTGCCAGATACCATGCAGGTAGGCTAAGGACAAAGTGATTTGATGAATGTGTCACTGGGTGCGCATGACTACTTTTTTTTTTTTTTTTTTTTCTTTAAAGGAATAGTTTACCCAAAAAAGACTCACCGTCGTGCAATCATTATAATTGTGGGGGAGGGCATGCCCCCTCATTTTTTGAAATAACTAAATTCCCCACCCCCTTTTTGAGATATTTACATTTTTATTTTGCTTCATTTTAATTACAATTATTTTGCATAATCGTAGTGCAAGGGCAAAAACATTTTGCCGTTCACATGAAATGACGCCTTTAAGACCCAGCAGAAGCCTCTACCAGCTGATTGCTTCGGCAGTGGGCGGAACTTACTCAAAAGCGGTAATCCCATTGGCTAGCCCTCACATGTCACAGTCCCCGTTTTGATTCAGCAAATCAGTTCGGGTTAACGCAGACAACGTGATTAATATTAATGAGACCAACAGCCTGCCATGCACTGAGCTATTGATAATACGCAATCCACCTGAGACAAGACGTGAGTACAAACAAAAGTAATCTTTGACCGTTATAAGTTAATGTTGTTAAACAAATGAAAACATTTTACGTTTTGGTAACTTTTAGCAAGTTTTTAATCTCGGACCTCTTTATGACCTATTTATTGTTAGTCTTTTTCACTGAAACACTGAATGACCAATAGGGGAGAGTGGGGTTTGATGAGCCTGTGGGTAAATTGACCCACCCACTGTATCTAGGCAACTGTTCATACTTTTTGTCATGTGAACTTGTAAGCAGGAAGTATCCATGATTTTCTATCTGGCTGTGAAGAGAAGCACATGGGAAAGAGGAAAGCATATTTTTTATATAAAAAAAATTAAAAAAAAAAAAAAAAAAAAAAGAAGAAGTGTTTTTTGCATTCGAGGTTTAATGACTGTTGTGCCAAAGCAACTTTATTTAGGTACAACATTACATATGCATGTTGGTGTATATCCAGTGTATAAATACTCATGCTTTTCTTGCACAAAATTATCCTTTAAGTTCTAAGCTGGTTGCCAATATGAACTGAACAGTATAGGGAAAGTTGAGCCACTGTTTTTTACTTAAATTTGTTCTAAAAACAATGGCTTTTTTATAATGTTTGGAGTTAAAAGAAGAGATTTTTTTATTTCTTCTGGCAAAGACTTTATTTACTGTAGGCTATGCTAAGTGATTGATCCAAATAGTTTAATTATTTACATGCAATACAAATCCACTGTGTTAAAGGAAACAAGGTTGGAAGTGGAAGATTCTAATTAAATTAATAAACAAATTGATTATAGATTAGAAATTTTACATGAAAAATAATTTGTTGAATTTTATGCAGTGTTTCACGTGAAAAAAAAAAATCAATTGGTCAGCTTACCCCCAGATGGCTCATCTTACCCACTGACCAGGAGCAACATACCCCTAACCTGGGGCAAGTTGAGCCAATGGATAATTGTTTTTAAAGGGCCATATATTTGTGGCTTTTTATCACAGACTCATTTTTATAATATCAATGGATAGCAGACACCTTGAAATAAAGTTAGCTCTATTCATTTTGCCTCTGTCTAATTTTTTCTTGTATAGGAGACAATGTATGTAAAACTCGGCTCATCTTACTCAACTCTCCCCTAATGTCTCATGCACAACAACCAGCCAAAAATCTGAATGGGACAGACATCCTGGATTTCTTTCATTATGGTCATGTGTGTGACAACAATGACCATGTCGTTGTCTAAAAGATGATAGTGTTCTTTGGCTTAAGGAAATATTTTTATGCTTTGATTATTTGGTTCTGGCAGACAGGACTAATGTTTGAAATGTTTGACTGCAGTCAGACTTTTTTGTTTAATATGAAAATGTTAATTAATTCATGGTTGCTACATTTTAGTTCTAATTATTAAAGTTCTATAATAAGAACTGCTTGATTGACTTATGTTTCTTATAAGTTCTGTTGATATGCTTTCAAATTATATCACATATTCTAAAAAAAAAAAAAAAAATCACATATTCTTAAAATTCATTAAAATTCAGTAGTTCACAAGTTAAACTAATCCTGCAATGAGTATAGCGTAAACATGTTTGGCTCACTGTCCCTGGCAGAGGTCTCGAGGCTTGAGACGTGTCCCGAGCTCAAATACCCCCACGGACTTAGTTTAGTTATTAATGAATAGACAGGGGGAGATGGGGTGGTGGAGGGATGCCGGAAGAATCGTCACAACACGGAGGTAAGCAGCTGTTATATATGCTTACTCTGGCAATCGGTCGGATTAAATGAACATGTTCCTCCATCAGTTTGGCTGATGAGATTTTGAATGTTAATTTTTCTAGGGAACACAAAAGTATTTGATATCTGGTCATTTTGGACTTCAGAGAAACATGAAGGCTCTCCTCAGTATCCAATCTGTATCTGTGGACTAATATTATACTGTACTTGAAACATGCAAAGCAGTACTGGAGCAAAAATGAGAGCACATACTATTTGGGAAATATCACCAAACCACACAGATAAAGCAAGGGGACAGAAACTCAGTGCACAAAGGACAGTGTCATTGAGTCAGATCACATTTAAAACATAATTGACTAAATACTCATCAGGGGGCTGTTGTCTCAAGCTTTCCAGTGACTCACAAAGAGTGTCTTGTTGCCATTGTGGGCAGCCATTATTCACTCAAAGTATGGCAGTTGTAATTACTTCCCTGTTCCCCAGCATCACTTTGTTTACCCAGTGTGGCCCTGTAGCAGTGCGATTGGGCGTAAATAATAAAACACCGTTTCCTCCTCCAACAAAACACGTCATATATGGTGTATTTCAAAGGCAAGTCTCCTGTTTAGTGAGATAAGTCACTGTGACAGTATGTGCCATTGTGTGTTGTTGACCATTCAGAATGTCCACCTGCTGCTTTCTCATAAGCAAAGTTGGAGGTCAAAGTCCAGTTTGGACAAAACATTTGACTGATCAACATCTCACGATCTCACGACTGAATGGCTCACTTCTGTGGCACTTCTCAGGAATCGTATTTTTGTGTTTTGAAGCAGTGATGAAAATATAAGCCATTATATGACTGATTATTAACCAGTTTGATCAGTAATCTCTAATTCAGTTAACACACACAGGCACAGATTCAACTTATCACAATATTCAACAAGTGGGAGGACCAATCCAACTTTGGCAGCTTTGCAAATAAATGTTTTGGAGAGTTTGCAGAGTACTGACGAATCCACTTGAGCAAATACTGTTTTCTCTGGCAGTAGATTTCTATGTTCATTTCAAATACCTACGTCAAAAAACACTTATATTAGAATTTTATTTTTTATTTATTTATTTTTTTTGTGAATTCTACCCTCCAAAGAAAATTTTCAATTTTAGATTTTGTTATAGCTCTCTTATGTAAACAATCAAACATGATAAAACCACTGGCATACATTAAGGCGTATTATGAAGGCAGAATTTTACAAAAAGATTCAATACAAGTTAAGCTCAATCGACAACATTTAAGGTATAATGTTGATAACCACAAAACTAAATTTTGACTTGTGCCTCCTTTTCTTTAAACAAAGGCAAAAATCGAGGTTACAGTGAGGCACTTACAATGGAAGTGAATGTGGCCAATCTGTAAATGTTAAAATACTCACTATAGTTATAAGACGCAAACAATTTTTGTGTTATAAAATCGCTTACTAAACATTTCTGTGTTTTACAGAATTATTTTCAGTTTTACAACTTTGTTGCCATGGTGTCTTAACGCTGTAAACCCTTAAAGCCTAAAACAACTGTAAAAACGTTGATTTAAAAAACTTTACAAATCAGATAATACACACGTTTTATCAGAAGATCTTACGTAAGAGCTTTTATATATATTATAACTAAGCTTCAAATTTCTGCTTTTAAACCCTCAAAAACAATTGGCCCCATTCCATTGTAAGTTCCTCACTGTAACCTTGATTTTTGCTTCTTTTAAAGAAAAGGAGATGAGTCAAAATATTTTGTGGTAATCAACATTATGCCACAAATGCTGTCGATTGAGCTTAATTTGTATTAAACCCGGAATGTACAGTACCTTTAATGTCAGATCGGGGCAGGATGTCACATGTGTTTTTAATGTCATAAATTGATGAAATTTATCAATTACAATATCTGTTGGCCAAAACAATGTTTTGATATTTTTGTCATTTCATGAATTGTAGTGTGCCTCATAATTTTTTTACCTTTCAAATTTTGCTCAAAAGCTTAAATTAGGCTGTTCAATGCAGCAGTTTTAAAGAGAGGTGTAGATTTGGTTTTGGTGGTGGTGACGGAGGGGAGGTGATGTCCTCCTTCCCCCCAATGTTCACACTGTGTCAACTTGCCCCATATAGTCTGGCAACATGTTCTGCTATTGGGGCAAGTTGGCACAAAAGGTAGTGACCACTTTATTATGTACACCTACTTATTCATGCGATTATCTAATCAGCCAATTGTGTGGCTGCAGTGCAGTGTATAAAATCAGGCAGATACGGGTCAAGAGCTTCAGTTAATGTTCACATCAACCATCAGAATGGGGAAAAAATTTGATCTCAGTGATTTAGACCGTGGCATGATTGTTGGTGCCAGATGGGCTGATTTGAGTATTTCTGTAACTGCTGATCTCCTGGGATTTTCACATGCAACAGTCTCTACAGTTTACTCTGAATGGTGCCAAAAACAAAAAAACATCCAGTGAGGGGCAGTTCTGCAGATAGAAATGCCTTGATGATGAGAGAGGTCAACAGAGAATGGCCGGACTGGTACGAACTGACAGAAAGGCTACAGTAACTCAGATAAACGCTCAGTACAATTGTGGTGAGAAGAATATCATCTCAGAATGCACAACAAGTCGAACCTTGAGGCAGATGGGCTATAACAGCAGAAGACCACGTTGGGTTCCACTTCTGTCAGTCAAGAACAGAAACTAGACCAGGCTATGTTTTGCCAGTCTTTAACTGTCCAGTTTTGGTGAGCCTGTGCCCACTGCACCTTTCTATTCTTGGCTAAAAGAAGTGGAACCCGATGTGGTCTTCTGCTGTTGTAGCCCACCATGGTTCGGCATGTTGTGCATTCTGAGGTGCTATTCTGCTCACTACAATTGAACAGAGGGGTTATCTTAGTTACCGTTCTCCGTTGACCTCTCTCATCAACAAGGCGTTTCCGCCCACAGAACTGCCGCTCACTGGATGTTTTTTTGTTTTTGGCACCATTCGGAGTAAATTCTAGGGACCGTTGTGCGTGAAAATCCCAGGAGAAATACACAAACCTGCCCATCTGGCACCAAAAATCATGCTATGGTCGAAATCACTGTGATACATTTTTTCCTCCATTCTGATGGTTGATGTGAACATTAACTGAAGCTACTGACCCGTATCTGCCTGATTTTATACACTGCACTGCTGCCACACGATTGGCTGATTAGATAATCGCATGAATAAGTAGGTGTACAGGTGTAACTAATAAAGTGGTCACTGAGTGTATATTCAATGAACTGTAACTTTATTCCTGGGCAATAACGTTGAAAATGTTCAACAGCTTTTTTTGTAGCCATGTTGCTCTACAGAAACTGATTTAGAATATAAACCTACCCTGAGAAATATTCACTGGAGTAAAAAGTGTGAAAAAAGGAGATGAGAAAAGGAGGAATAACTCAGTAGGAGGGCAGACTTGGTGGATTCAGTCATGATTTACTTTCTTGTGCTAAAACTTTCAGAAAGCATGGTCCACATATGCTGATTTACGGAACTCATAGAGCCTTTTACATAATTAACAGTTCTTGAGAGCCAGTTTATTTTAAAGTCTAACTTAAAATACACTTTTAAGACTTAAAATGTATGCATTTATCATCATAACGCGTGATGTCAGAGATCAGCACACTGAATGCTCCATATCTGTCCTCAACCTGTTGCATGTCAATGGATTGCTTCACTCCTGCTGCTTCCGCTGTTGCTCAAATGATGAGCCAGTTCTTGAATAACAGCCGCTTTACCGATCTGATCGTTTCTCCTCTTTTCCATGATCACATCCTCCAAACTCTGAAACTCCAACACATGCGACTGCTTATCAGACAAGAGCAGCTTTAATCTGTACGGTTGTTTTCCGATGCGTATCTCTCCTCCCATCTTAAACTCGCGTTTACCGAATTTGCACCAGGCGGCGAAACACTCCGAGTTCCTCCAACTCAATTCTCCGTCTTTCGCCCCGACCTGCTCCATCGCGTTCTGCACCACCACATCGGGACTGAGGGCTTTGAATTTATACAGCTCGTTCACGATCCTTCCCCTCCTGCCCTGGCTAGCATCGGTCAGGAAACTGTTCTTGACCTCCGCCCGGTGCAGGTGCGCCACCTGAAAGTCGCCGACGTACACAGCCCAGTGCGGGTACTGCCCGGTGGACACGAACTCCAGCAGATCCCCGGGCTTACACTTGTTTAATAAATTCTCCGGGCTGAACGTCTCTGTATCTGCAGCCTTGACGCTCTTCTCGTAAATACACTCGTCGCGATGATAAACGGCGCAGTCCAGCTCGTTTCGTTTGTCGTAGTGCTTCTCTTCCTGATTCTGCTCCGATCCATCGACATGATGATCGTCCAGTTCGTCGTCGTCCGTCGCGAAAATGTATGAGACCCCGATCCGCGGGACGTCTTCTTCGGCGTCGAATCCGTTCGGGTCTGTCGTGGGAACTTCGGCGTAACTTAGGTGTGACAGTTTGTCAACCTGGTTGCCCATATATGCCACTTCTCCGGCGGACGGATGGAGTGAAACGAGCTCCACCTGTTACAAGCAGACCGACATCGACATTTGGAAGTGCACTGCGATGCTCTGGATATGCGGATACTTTAATAGTAAACCTGCATCTCTACTTCCGATCCACATATGGCAAGCCGTTTTAACATGTATTGCTTTAAACTTACTATCCAGATGAGATGGTTGGTGTACAGTAGTGTTGTTTGTCTGTAATCCACGCAGTTGGTAGTCTGTTAACACCTGATGCCTCCAAGCAGAAAGTTCTTCAAAGCTTCATTTACAAATGGCTGGAATTAATAACATGTTGCTTGCGAGAAAGATAAACAAGAGAGTGTCTGTGCCTTGACTAAAACGCATTGCTATTCTGAAGTGTACTTGCAGTGTTTGTCGACTCCAACAGGCAGAGCTGGATGAAAACCAACCACAGCAACACTACACATGCTCCCTCATTTAAAGAGATAGAGCACTTTTCATCGTCATCAAGAGCCTAATACAGAAACCAGTTTATGAATATTTATGTTACAGTTCATGTTACACATATGTTAATAATTACATAATAAAACATAATGGCACACAGTAGGCCATAAAGTAAATGCTATTCATCAGTATTACACAGGCAGTGTTGGCAAGTAATGGATTGCATGTAATCTGGATTATGTTATCAGATTACAAAATGAAGTACTTGTAATTAGATTAAATTACATTTTAAAATACTCAATCAGATTACAGTTACTTTTTGAAGGATTAAACGATTACATATTAATCATAAGTAATTTTTTCATAATTTATTGATCCCTCAAATTCTTCTTTTTAAATACTGAAAAATGATTCATTCTAAATCGGCCTACAGCTGATAAACATTTGGGAAGTCGGTTGCCAAACTTGTGTTTAGTTAGTTTTAGTTTTGTGAATAGCTTTTGTATTCGTCTTCAAAAATGAACATGAATGCGCTTTTGCTTTTGTGACAACTTTTGAGACTGTTTTTTTTTTCTTTCGTCCCTAATACACAAATATAACTGGTCTGATGTTGTGTTACCACACATGGATGGTGTCTGTAATGCCAAAATTGCCAGAGTAAGACCATTTTAAGTGCCTTAATTTCACTCAGAAACAGACACATAGCGAGTTAACAAAAAATAATATCAATTCTCATATTTTGATTAATTAAGTTTTCGGTAGCACTTTATAATAAGGTTGCATTTGTTAACATTAGTATATGCATTACGTATCATGAACTAACAATGAACAATATATTTTTTACAGTGTCTATTAATTTTTGTTCATTTCATTCAATAAAAATACAAGTGTTCATTGTTAGTTCATAGTGCATTAACTAATGGTAACATATACAACTTTTGATTTTAGAAATGTGTTAGTATGAAGAAGGTAACGTTACCCTGAAGAATTTAACGTTAAGATTAATAAATTCTTGTTCAGTTTTAGTTCAAGTTAATGTAGTTAACGATAATGTTAACAAATGTAACCGTTTTAAAGTGTTGTCAAGTTTTCTTTAATGGATTTAAGCAACATTGTCTAAATGGTACAGGCTTATCCTACTCAAATGCATGTGACATTAAATAAAAATGAGTATCCAAAAGCAATCAGATTAGATTACTTTAAAATTATAATCCAAGAGATTATGTTAATGATTTCAATTTTAGTAACGTAATTTGTAATCAGTACCAGATTACAATTCAGAAGTAATCTGCCCTGTACATAGGCTACTTTTGTAATTACAGTACACTGTAACTTGATTACTAATCTGAATTGTGACCATAAACTGATGTAAATGCTTCATTTTAGTGATGTTTTCAGTGAAAGAGTTAAATGCTTTAAAATATCAACAAAATATTTTGTTTTGGTTTTATGGTAAAATTAGCTGGTAATAAATAAGTGTTTAAAAAATGTCCATAATTTGAATGAATGTAAAAATGCTACAGTAACAAAAAAATGCTTAACAGGTATATAACCATAACACAAATGTAATTTTTATGTAAAAACTATGATTTTACCATATAAATAATGGTAAACAATTATATTAGGTTTAACAAGAGAGTACATGTACATTTACGGTAAACTTAAAATTACAGTGAAAAACAATAATAGTTTTTTCACAGAATCCCTTGTGTGACCCATCACATTTCATTATATTTTATGGAAGTAGTTATGGTTCCTCTTATTTTTGATATCAGTTCTGTACATTGAGGTGTTCTGTGTTATATGTTATGTAATCAAGTTAATGGTTATGGCATAATGTGTAATCCTGATGGTGTTTTGTGTGGGTAACAATGTGTCTTTTAATTTGTATTGTTCATTGCTTCTGGAGGGGCCACTCTTGATGAAATTTAAGTAATCATGTGGCCTTCTGTTGTTACTGTCGTGCAACAATACATTTTAAAGTGAAATGCAGATTTTTTTTGTTCCAGAAGGTTGTTATATTAAGTTTATATTATTCAATAATATGAACAGTATTGTGAACTGTAAAATATAAAGGCACCAAAATGGCATCCGTAATTACTGAAATATGGTCACTGTATTCTTTTTTGTTGTTGTTGTTGAGATTCTGGCAACCACAGCTGGCAGTATTTTAGAGTAAAATAACAGGATTTTTATACTATGATAATTAGGTCCTTTTCATAATAACACAGTGAAAGCAAATGTGTACTTATGAAAACAAGACTGAAACAAACTACAACCCCAATTCTGAAAAAGTTGAGACAGTATGAAAAATGCTAATAAAAACAAAAATGAGTGATTTGTAAATTATATTCACCCTTTGCTATATTGAAAGCACTACAACTACACATTATATGATGTTTTTCCTTGTGAATTTCATTGTTTTTTAGTTTTTTTTGTTTTTTTTAATGTACAGTCATTTCAAATCAGATGATTGCAACACGCTCCAAAAAAGTCGGGATAGTCGAGTGTTTACCACTGTGAAACATTACCATTTCTTCTAATAACACTTATTAAGCATTTGGGCACTGAAGACAAAAGTTTAAATTTTCCCCCATTTATCCATTATGCAGGTCTTCAGCTGCACAATAGTACAGGGTCTTCGTTGCCGTATGGTGTGCTTCATAATGCGCCACACATTCTCAGTTGGACACAGGTCAGGACTGCAGGCAGGCCAATCTAGCACCCGCACTCTCTGCTTACACAGCCATGCACTTGTAATCCGGGCAGTTTGTGGTTTGAAGTTGTCCTGCTGAAAATTCCGGGATGTCCCTGGAAAAGATGGTGCTGGATGGCAGTATATGCTGCTCCAAAATTTGTACATATCTGTTTGCATTATTGGTGCCCTCACAGATGTGCGAGTTACCCATGCCATGACACATCCCTGGCCCATACAGACTGGCGTTTGGACCTGACGCTGATAACAGCTTGGATGGTCCTTTTCCTCTTTGGCACAGGTAACACAACGGCTGTGTTTTTCAAAAACTATTTGAAATGTGGACTCATTGGACCAAAAACACGGTTCCACTGTTCTACTCTCCATCTAAGATGAGACCGAGCCCAGAGAAGTCAGCAGTGCTTCTGGACGGTGTTGAAGTATGGCTTCTGCTTTGCATAGTAAAGTCTTAACTTGTATCTGTGGATGCAGCAGTGAGTGGTGTTGACTAACAAAGGTTTCCTAAAATAATCCCTAGCCCATGTTCATGATATCCATTACAGATGAATGCCGTTTTTTTAAGACAGTGACAACTAAAGGATCAGAGATCACACGCATTCAGAAGTGGTTTTCGTCATTGCGTGGGTAGCTCAGCGAGTATTGATGCTGACTACCACCCCTGGAGTCGCAAGTTCGAATCCAGGGTGTGCTGACTCCAGCCAGGTCTCCTAAGCAACCAAATTGTTCCAGTTGCTAGGGAGGGTAGAGTCACATAGGGTGACTTCCTCGTGGTCGAAATTAGTGGTTCTTACTCTCAATGGGCGCGTGGTAAATTGTGCGTGGATTGCAGAGAGTAGCATGAGCCTCCACATGCGGAGTCTCCGCAGTGTCATGCACAACAAGCCACATGATAAGATGTGCGGATTGATGGTCTCAGAAGCGGAGGCATCTTGTCCCAGATTGAGGTAACCACGCCACCACGAGGACCTACTAGGTAGTGGGAATTAGGCATTCCAAATTGGGAGAAAAGGGGATAAAAGAAAAAAAATGTGGTTTTCATCTTGCTCTTTACGCACTGAGATTTGACAAGATTCCTTGAATCTTTTAACTACATTGTTCACTCTAGAGGGTGAAATGCCCAAAATCCTTCCAATTTGTCTTTGGGGAACATTGTTCTCGAAGTGCTGGATTATTTGCTGAAGCATCTGTTGGCAAATTGACAAGTCTCAAATGATCCTTGCTCTTGAAGGACTAGGCTGTTTTTGGAGGCTCCTTATATACCATGACATGATTGCCTCACCTGTTTAACCTCTTGTTTCACGTCACCTACGTTCATCGTCAAATTGTTATTAGTCTTAAATTGCCCATCTCAACTTTTTTGAAGCGTGTTGCAATCATCTGATTTGAAATTACTGTACATAAAAATAAAAAATAAAAATATTTAAAATGAAATTCACAAGGTAAAACATCACAATCTGTAGTTGTAGTGTTTTCAGTTTAGCAAAGGGTGAATGTAATTTGCAATCACTACTTTTTGTTTTTAATTAGCATTTTTCATACTGTCCCAACGTTTTTGGAATTGGGGTTGTAACATACCTTATGTTTTTAAGTACAGTGTAAAACACAAAGTCCTACTCACATTGGTCTCTGGATGAATAACTGAATAAAGGACGTCAGTGAGATAATAATTCTCAACATGACAACATACAGCATGACAATCATTATCTGTCTTATCGCCTAAATATTGCTGTCAGCCATTGCTCAATTTCCTTAACAGATAACACATCTGTTAAAGGGTATCACAAATGAACATTAATATTTTGTGAATGCTAGTGTGCTGTATGAAACTAAAAAATTATCTACAAAAAATGGTTAGGGTAACCACCCACTGTGACAAAGTTCCTCTCATAGTCACATTTTGTGAAATTCTGAATGTTCCTGACTTCAGTTACTGACCTAGTTTTAAAGAACAAGTCTCTTGATAAAACCTATTTCAATTATTAAGCTACAAGAAGATTAATTATATAATTAGTAACAAAGATTCAAACCACTAGACTGACCCAGCATACTGTATAATAATGAAATATTAAGAACATCCCAAATGTTAACTGGCATTATTTCTTCTAGCTCAGGCTGGTTGATGTCCTATTCCTAGGATGACATGCCCCATTTCAGGGCCTCACTGCCCCCTGGTGACACCCTGAATTTGTGTTACTATACAATAGTAACTACACTCGCTAGGAAAAAGCAAAACCAGTCTGCCTCTATGAGACATCAAAAACCTGAAGAAAACAGAATGAACTTCAGACTTCCTAGTGAAAAACTGCATCCTAACACCTTTAAAGGGTGTTTATGTAACATATTTATTAGTCCTTTCATATGCTTTTAACATATTAATTTGTTATAACATATATTTTGGTGAATAGGATGGCGTGAGAGGGAAAATGTAACTTTAATACTAATTTCATTACAAGATCATTTTCCACAGTCCCATCAAGTACACTACAACAGAGAGTTTCTAAAATGCAGGGTGACTTAATAAAACTATTTTTTATTCTTTCCTAACACTGTGACAGGTTCAGGCACGGGGCTGGTGTTGTTTGGATTGTATAGTTGCAGGAAGGATTTAATGGAAAAGGTAAAACAACAGATGAGGAGAGAACGGCGCACAATACACACGACTCTACACACTCATCATGCAGCACCAAGATCTCTAATCCGTCTTCATCATAATTATCATCATCATCATTGCCAAACACTACGAGGTTTGATTGGGAAAACACTGCCAGCAACCTCAGTAAAGGCAAGAGGAAAAAGATCAGGCCACTGAGGGATCATTGTTTAATGCTGTAGTACTGCAAATTCTCACAATAAACTATAAACTTCTACTGATATTCAACACATCTAGGTATTGATGGAGAATAGATGACCTTGTTGTCACTACTTGCAGGTTTGTGTGTGGCTGTGCCCATGCTGTCATTCCCTCTTGACTAAAGGAGATCCTGTTATTGTAAAATTGTGTATAACTGCTGTTAATTCAAGCATGAACTCTTTAAACTGGCCAAGTAAATTAGCGCCACACTAGTGTAATGAATGTATTCAGTGATACAGCAGTGAACTGGGCACAAAGCAAATAAGGCAGCAAAAAAGTAAAATAATGGTTAAAATCAACATAAAAAACAACCAAAAAATTTGGTCTTTGGTCTCAGTGAAGCAGAAATGCTCCTCTGCAGAAATGAGATGGACGTTTTCCGGCTGGAATACGACCCAATAACTAAGGCCACGTCCACACAAATATGATTTCGTTTCCTAAAGTCATATAGTTTTCTCAAGTATGCAGTACTAATGAGTGCTTTCTAAATTATAAACGTGTAAAAAGCTAAATAAATGCGTTTTCAACCAAAAATGTATTAGTGTGGACATGGGCTGATTACACTTACTGAATTTAAAAAAAAGAATAAACCTGAAAGTCATCCACAGGCTTTGTGCAAAATTAAACCTGAACTTCATATTTTCAAACCCTGCTGATTCAGTCAAGTAGTTTTTTTTTTGTTTTGTTTTTTTTAGATTTTGTGCAATGATATCATGCATCAGGTCACAAAACATGACAATACAAGTTGGCTAAGGTTCATATACAGAAGACCTGGGTGACATCATCCAACCACAGGATTGGTCCTTGGATGTTTTCTCAAGCAAAGTCTATATACACATTAAAGGTCACAATAGGATCTTTTTGTAAATATTTTTCTATTTATAATTAACCATTTTGTACTTTAAGTAAAGTGATATCTGATGAATGAAAGTGTGGAAAGTTAGGACAAGTGTTAGAACCCGTCTCAGTGAATCAGGACTATAAGTGCTACTCTGGATTCTTGATCTCTGGACGCTTGCATCCACTTGATGGCTGTGTGATTGAGGGCCACAGAGGTAACATGGTAATCCATGACATACACAATCAGAAGTAAGTGGAATATGGTGTGGGGCTGAATGCTGTGATTTTGAGGATGATATTTTATGTGGGTTGATCTCTCTGTGGGGCAGAGATGTGTAGGGCGGGCGGTGCTCGCCCGCTCCATTCCTTCAGCTCGCCCTCTTTGAAGAGCAGGTTGGTTGCGGGAAGGGGTACGCCAGACTCTGCCGGAGGTTGACTCAGGGGACCCGAAACCCCGCTGTCAGGGTCTGCAGGCTGTTTGCCGTCCTGTGAGAGATGAAAAATAGTAAACCCATGACAAATTCAAAGAACATCTAACAGAGAAACAACGCCAGGGGTCCCACATCTTTAGACCGATGAATTTCCATGAGGACTTTTCCAGTGGCTTGTGATTAATGGATTGTTAAAATCATTTTATAGAGATTGCACTCACGAAGAGCAATTTCTAGCTGATGCAATATTTTAAAGCAGAGCATAACTCAAAACATTTATATTCACATCAGAAATTACCATGACTTTTACCATTACATTTCTGTTCCAGGCCTGGAATTTACAGTTTTAAAAATTCTCTGATATTTGCATGACCATGTGAACACTGAAAAACAGTTGAATGAAACCTTTAAATTATGAACACTAACATAGCTACTATCAACTAAACCCACTATATATTAGGAACCATACAAAAATGGTGAAGGTTTACCTGGAATGATTGGACAAAAGTGAGAACTCTTAATGCCAGTTTTCGACTGGAATGTAGTAACCCTTGAAGACTGCAAAAGAAACAGAGCATGTTCAATATTGTTTAGTCCAATTACAGTATTGCCATAATGTGTTGTATATATTGTAATGTATCTATATCGATAAAAGTGGCAAAAAGGCCAATAATGGATGGATGGATGGATGGATGGACGTACGTACAAATGACTATATGTGTTTTAGATGTCACCTGTCTTTGCTGCAGAGTTTGTGGGAGACAATCCTCTGACACACTTTGCGGTTAAGCTCAGAGCTGAAGAGAGGCATTCCGAAGCACAGTTCCAGAGGAACCCACTCATCCTCACTGGACAACCCTGTGTACAAATTGATTTTTCTGAACACCTTGTATTTACTTGATAAAATCAGTTGACTGGCTTTCCCATTAGCATAGGCATAGAAATTCTGTGAGCCTCAGTAGAAAGCTCTGAAGATTTACATTTCATTCACATAGTTCGTGTTCCTTTTACACATTTTACCATCTTTAAACATAGCAATCAGCTAAATAAATGCAAAAACAAAACTCTCCAGACTGTCTGGGCCCATTAGTGCAGGAACACATACCTTCTGTTCCCTGTTTTTTAATGCCATCTCCATTATTCTCCTCTGTAACCAGCTCGAAAGATTCATTGCTTCCATTGACATCAAGCACTCCACTAAGCTCAGGGTCTCCTGCGAGGAAAGTAAAGAGAGTTAATCTGATGTTCCTTTGAGACCACAGAGGTAGCATACAGCTTTCAGTCTGATTAGTGATGCAATCAAACAAGCAGACAGCAATTAAAACATTAATTTAATTATAGTCCAAAAAAACTGCTCTAATAAAACACAGTGGTGAAAGCTTGGACCGGTTGTTCTCGTGGTCTCATTCTAATCTAATTGCAGCACTTATCAATACAGCCCAGAGTGGCTAATGATCAGCATAGAGGCTGTTCTTATCGGGCCTCTCAGTGATTGGTTAAATAGGCAGTGTGCATTTGGAAGATGCTCTTAGCCTGACCGTCGGCGTCACTGGGTCGTCTGCGATGTCTGTTGTTGTGGTTGAGCATGGTGATGTAGCCACACTGGTGCTCCAGATCCACTTTGTCCCGCAGGATCTTAAGGGCTTTGTGCGCACACATATTGGAATACGAGAACTCTGGGAGAGGTAACAAAAAGAACTGGCGGTTAGAATAGCTGGGTCATTCAGACTGTTGCATTGAAGGACGAAATCAGATCTATGTAAAGACAGTTGAGATTTTACCTGCTTTAAGGTCTTCCTCGTCAAATGGGAAGGGGACATGGACAGTTTCACCATGTCCATGCATTCCATGACCCTGAAAAGAGATCATAAAACTAGTCATCATCAAAAATGGGGGTTTTAATGGCCGACATAAGGTTGATACAAAATTGTATATATATAATACAATTTAAATGATCACAAATAAGTTGTACTCAAAATTGCTGAATTCAATCTTTTGGTTACATTTTCTATGAAGTCCACATTTCTTAATGTTGTAAACATTATAATGCATTTGTAATGTCTCATAATATTCCTTTTATGTTATAACTTCTCATAACTAATTGTAACCGCAATTACAATACATGATAATACTTACCTATTCATAGTTGTATGTGATACATTATAACATGAACAACATCACATTTTATCTACAGATGTTATAATGTATTATATATTATGTATTGTGTATATGCTGGGTATGCTTTCAGTAAAGTGATAAAAGCAATGTTACCTTATAAACATACATTTAGATTTTTTTTACAAGTCAAGCTTGTAAAATGGAAGTTATATACAACTGCACAGAAAACAAAGGAACACACATTCAGTGTACATTATTTACATAAAGAAAAACACTTGTAAAGTTACAAGGTTAAAAGTTATCAGTAGCTCTCCTTTGAAGATGCATGTTGACCCCATATGTTGCCAGTTCTTTATTAATTCTTATACAAAACACACCCAAGAATCGAAAACTCAAACAGATTCTACTGGACTCTATTCAGATCAAATCACTTTATTGTCACTCAACCATATACACAAGTGCAACAGTGGGTGAAAGTCTTGGGTGCAGCTCCGAGCAATATAGCAGTCATGACAGTGATGAGACATATACCAATTTACAATAAACATCAGATTTACACAACACAAATTACATATCTAATATACACATAATAATATACAATGTACAGTATACAATACATACAATATAGAATACACAGTATACAATAAAAAATAGTATATATAAAATATACAGTAGGTTGTATTGTACTGAATTGACATTCAGGCTGTCGGTTGATAGTCAGTTGCAAGTGTGTTGTTAAAAGAGAATATAATTTAAGACAGTCCATTGTGAGATAATAAGATTAATAAAGTGCAGTGTTGATGTATATCGATCGTGAGAGATCAAGAGTTCCAAAGTTTGATTGCTTAGGGGAAGAAGCTGTCATGAAGTCGGCTGGTGCGGGTCCTGATGCTGCGATACTGCCTGCCTGATGGTAGCAGTGAGATTAGCCCATGGCTCGGGTGGCTGGAGTCTCTGATGATCCTCCGAGCTTTTTTCACACACCGCCTGGTATAGATGTTCTGGAGGGAGGGAAGCTCACCACCGATGATGTGTCTGGCAGTTCGCACCACCCTTTGCAGGGCTTTGCGGTTGAGGGCAGTGCTGTTGCCGTACCAGGCAGTGATGCAGCCAGTCAGGATGCTCTCTACATTGCTGGTGTAGAACTGTGTGAGGATGTGGTGGTTCATTCCAAACTTCCTCAGCCGTCTCAGGAAGAAGAGGCGCTGATGAGCCTTCTTCACAATGGCCTCAGTGTGGATGGACCATGCGAGTTCCTCAGTGATGTGGACACCGAGGAACTTGAAGCTGTTGACTCTCTCCACCGGTGCTCCATTGATGGTGATGGGGCTGTGTTCTATGTCTTTTCTCCTGAAGTCCACCACAAGCTCCTTTGTCTTGCTGACATTGAGGGAGAAGGTTGTGCTCCTGACACCAGCATGTCAGAGTGTGCACCTCCTCTCTGTAGGCTGTTTCATCATTGTCAGTGATCAGACCTACCATCGCCGTATCATCAGCAAACTTAATGATGGCATTGGAGCTGTGTGTTGTCACACAGTCTACCTGACAGGAAGTCCAGGATCCAGCTGCACAGCGAGCTGTTTAAGCCCAGAGCCTCTCATCAAGCTTGGAGGGCACTATGGTGTTGAATGCTGAGCTGTAGTCTACAAACAGCATTCTCACATATGTGTTCCTTTTTTCCAGGTGGGAGAGAGCAGTGTGTAGTGTAGATGCAATGGCATCATCAGTGGAGCAGTTGTTGCGGTATGCAAACTGCAGTGAGTCCAGTGAGGCAGGCAGCACAGAGCAGATGTAATCTCTGATTAGTCTCTCAAAGCATTTGCTAATGATGGGGGTCAGAGCAACAGGACGCCAGTCATTTAAGCAAGTGATTTTGGATTGCTTTGGAACAGGCACAATGGAGGACGTTTTAAAGCATGTGAGGACCACAGACAAGGAGAGGGAAATAACACCAGCCAGTTGGTTCGCGCACGCTCTGATGAAGCGGCCCGGAATACCGTCTGGACCCACGGCTTTACAGATATTCAATAAACTCTAATGTTTGTGCATCTTATATGGAGACATAAAAACTACAGAACAGATGATGTCCTGATATGCACAAATGTTGTTAAATACACTAGCTTAAAAAAATAAGTACGGTACTGTACAGTCCAAATAAGACATTAAACATTACCACTTCAGCAGAAAAATTGGATGTTGTTTTGTTATAATGCATTATATACTCTTTAAGGCATAACTTATGAATAGGTTATGTATTATAATGTATTTTAACTGTGGTTATAACTATTTATGAGAAGTCATAACATATATCTTGAGACTGTATGAATGCATTATAAAGTATTTACAGTTGAAGTAAGAAGTTTACATACACCTTAGCCAAATACATTTAAACTCAGTTTTTCACAATACCTGACATTTAATCGTAGAAAACATTCCCTTTCTTAGGTCAGTTACGATCACAACTTTATTTTAAGAATGTGAAATGTCAGAATAATTGTAGAGAGAATTATTTATTTCAGCTTTTATTTCTTTCATCACATTCCCAGTGGGTCATAAGTTTACATACACTTTGTTAATATTTGGTACAAATCAGATTGAGGTCAGGGCTTTGTGATGGCCACTCCATTACCTTGACTTTGTTGTCCTTAAGCCATTTTGCCACAAATTTGTAGGTATGCTTGGTGTCATTGTCCAATTGGAAGACCCATTTGCAACCAAGCTTTAACTTTCTGGCTGATGTCTTGAGATGTTGCTTCAATATATCCACATAATTTTCCTTCCTCATGATGCCATCTATTTTGTGAAGTGCACCAGTCCCTCCTGCAGCAAAGCACCCCCACAACATGATGCTGCCACCCCCATGCTTCACAGATGGGATGGGGTTCTTCGGCTTGCAAGCCTCACCCTTTTTCCTCCAAACATAATGATGGTCATTATGGACAAACAGTTCAATTTTTGTTTCATTAGACCAGAGGACATTTCTCCAAAAAGTAAGATCTTTGTCCCCATGTGCATTTGCAAACTGTAGTCTGGCTTTTTTGGGGCAGTTTTGGAGCAGTGGCTTCTTCCTTGCTGAGCAGCCTTTCGGGTTATGTCGCTATATGACTCGTTTTACTGTGGATATAGATACTTGTCTACCTGTTTCCTCCAGTATCTTCACAAGGTCCTTAGCTGTTGTTCTGGGACTGATTCACACTTTTCACACCAAACTACGTTCATCTCTAGGAGACAGAATGCGTCTCCTTCCTGAGTGGTATGATGGCTGTGTAGTCCCATGGTGTTTATACTTGCGTATTATTGTTTGTACAGATGAACATGGTACCTTCAGGTGTTTGGAAATTGCTCCCAAGGATGAACCAGACTTGTGGAGGTCCACAATTTTTTTTTCTGAGGTCTTGGCTGATTTCTTTTGATTTTCCCATGATGTCAGGAAAAGAGGCACTGAGTTTGAAGGTAGGCCTTAAAATACATCCATAGGTACACCTCTAATTCAGTACACCTCCTATCAGAAGCTAATTGGCTAATTGTCTATAGGCTTGACATCATTTTATGGACTTTTCCAAGCTGCTTAAAGGCACAGTTAACTTAGTGTATGTAAACTTCTGACCCACTGGAATAATGATATAGTCAATTAAAAGTGAAACAATCTGTCTGTAAACAATTGTTGGAAAAATTACTTGTGTCATGCACAAAGTAGATGTGCTTAACCACTTGCCAAAACTATAGTTTGCTAATATTAAATCTGTGGAGTGGTTAAAAAATTAGTTTTAATGACTTCAACCTAAGTGTATGTAAACTTCTGACTTCAACTGTATAATGTCTTTACAATGCATTATAAGTATGGGCTTCATAGAAAGAAATATAAAACTTTTCAACACTTTTTGAAACAATACTCTAAATTTATCAAAAATATTTTTGTTAACTGACGCATCTCACACATTTATAGGCAGAAGCTGAAGCTGATAATCTTAAATTGGTTAAATATTGTCTAATTAATTGACCTGGCTAATATACGAGTCTACTACTAAATGACAAATAATTTAGTGAAAGGGTCAAGAGAGGGCCAGTGATTTTGGCTAAGCTGCAGATAAGGATATGTTATGGCCGTCCGGTGTCCTCCTCCTTTACCTGAATGAGTACAGCAGAGTGGGTAAGGGCATCATTCAGCATTGTTAGCACATTGGATGTCAGGACGACCCCTGGGTCATGACCCCATGATGTAATAAGCAGCCTGTCATAGGCCTGAGTAAAATACCAAAGGATTATTTAAGTATAATTTTAATTACCAAAACTCAATGCATTATTTTTTATATGAATAGCAAGGCTGACCTGAAAGATCTCTGGAAGCTTGCGAAGCCTGGAGCCCTTGGACAGCAGCAGTGAAGGAGGCCCTTGACCAGTGACATGATACAGGTACAGTTTGAACCAGATGGAGCTCACCTCAGGAAGGGCTGGGCCAATGTGCTGGAAGACAGACAATTTATCAGATTTTTACAATGTGTCCTAAACGAGGTGCGATGCCATAGTTTACAGTGAAAACTATTTGTCTGTCCACACCAAATGCGAAACTGTTGTGCAATGCGGCACAATCACAGCCAGTCAGAAGATATTTTATGTTTAATCTACAGTTATGAGCAGCAGATTTCACAACAGACGGGGCTACCCAGCGTGACGCCACAGAAATAGAAACTAAACAACTGATAAAATGTACTTTTGCTCATCGTGGTCATGGCTGGTTTTATCGCTTGTTGGTTGGGACACAATAAAGAGACTACAACATAGATTGTCAACTTGTAACAAAGCATTGCAAACAATAAAGTAAAACGGAATAAACATAATTTTAAGATTTATCCCCCTGGTAAAATGCTAGCCTTGTTTGTGCTTTTCAAAAAGAAATAAAATACACGTGAACAGCATGTTAAAGACCGTGCAAATCCAGAGATGTAGCCGGTGGGTAATGTTTTATAAGTGGTGCAACATTCATAAAGAAACCCAGAGGCACTGAAAAGACCTATTTAATTTGAATCATATTCTCGAGAGAACAGCGATCTGTCTGCTCACTGAGCATGCACACAGTTCTGTATGTCCAAGCGATCGCGCCTCCCTCCCTACGGGTATGAATACAGTCTCCTGGGTGAGCTGGGGCTACCTGAGGCGTGCAGCTGCTGATTGGTCGGATCTCGTTGCTGAGTGGCGCCATGGAAACGAGCAGTTTGTAGTTCTTGTTCAACACACGGCTGCAGGTGGCAGGGTCCAATCCCAGCAGGCTTTCACAGCGGAGGAGGTCCAGAGGCAGGCCTGAAGAGACAAACAGACCCACATATTACTGCCAACCAGGACGTGGGAACATGTGTGTACTTGTATCACTCCATACTTAAGAAGACAGGTAATTAATAAAGATCACACAGTGATACATTTGAAATAAGGACATAACAATGACATGTACTACCAATCAGAATTAAAAAGACATGACAATTTATCTCTATAATAAGAATTCGTAGAATTAGGTCTGGGCAATATAGCTCATTACATTTTTTTGCCTTTTAACAATATTCTATTTACAATATATCTCAATATTTATGTATATGCTCTCTGTAATTCTGAAATAGTGACTCTTTTCAATCCATAATTTTGACAAAGCAGGCATTATTTCAAAAAAGATTCAAACGTCGAGCCTGGGTAGCTCAGCGAGTATTGATGCTGACTACCACCCCTGGAGTCGCGAGTTCGAATCCAGGGTGTGCTGAGTGACTCCAGCCAGGTTTGGTGGTTAAGCAACCAAATTGGCCCAGTTGCTAGGGAGGGTAGAGTCACATGGGGTAACCTCCTCGTGGTCGCAATTAGTGGTTCTCGCTCTCAATGGGGCGTGTGGTAAGTTGTGCGTGGATCGTGGAGAATAGTATGAGCCTCCACATGCGGAGTTTCCACGGTGTCATGCACAACGAGCCACATGATAAGATGTGCGGATTGACGGTCTCAGAAGCGGAGGCAACTGAGACTTGTCCTCCGCCACCGGAATTTAGGTGTGTAACCGTGCCACCACGAGGACCTACTAAGTAGTGGGAATTCGGCATTCCAAATTGGGAGAAAATGGGATAAAAAATAAAAATACAGTAAACAAAACAATTAATGCATGTTGTCCTTTAGTTTTTTTCAACAGAAAGAATCATATAAAATTATTTTAAATTATTTAATTATATTTAATGTATTAATACATACATCAGTTTAAAATACATAGTAATATACAGAAATATTTACCTTTATTTAATATTGTAAAAAAATGCCACTTCTGGAATTCGGTGAATAAGCAATGATGCAAACGAACTGATTCATTGAAACGGACAGTTTGAAAAAACGGAATCGTGGAAATTCAATTCTAAATAGTGCTGTCAAGTTGATTAAAATATTTAATCAATCGCATGTAGTTAATCACGATTAATCACATGATTTTTCAAAGTTAATTGTGTTTTTAAAGCACTTAAATTTTACTATATACTGTGTATACACCTTTTTGCTGTCAAATTGCATTGAGTTCCTCCTAAGAAAAGAAAAAAACAATATGCAATATTTGTTTGAATTCTGAACTTTGGTTTGCTTTTAGCACAGACACTGTCCACGTAATGACACTTCATCCAAATGGTCTGGAACGCGAGGCCGGGGAAATGCTGATGCTTCAGTCCAGCAAGTCGTGTGAAAAAAAATAGGGTTAAAGCTGCTGTAAGGGATTTTAGCATTCTGGAATTTTCACAAGACTGAGCCGTTGAATTAGCCATGCCCCCTCTTTCCAAAACCCTGCCCTCCTAAGATAACGTTGAGACCGAAACAGCAGTACAGCAGCATTGTGTGTTCCCATGGCTGTCAAAATACAACAGTAGCACAATAGCGCCCTCGACAGACAAATATTATAAATCTGAAAATGGCATTAAGCCTTCATGATGCTTCAACTACAACACTATGAGAATGTGCAAAATGATTGACAGGTAGAAAGGGTCAGAGACCACGGCCCGCTGACACATTTTTGTATGCTGTTGACTAGAAATGTGCCAGAAGCCGAATACCTTGTTCGGAAAGGCATGAATAATGACTTATACGAATAACGGATTCATCCGAATAATATAAAAAATATTTGTATGACTGATTATCCAAAAAACACAAGGATAAAGCGACATTTTAAATAAACATATACAAAATTACAAAGGATTTATGAATCTGTGCAGCCAGTATATTTCTAAAGTGTAAACCTTATGAATGAAAATGCGCACGTTGTGATTTCAGATCGGATGGGCGCTGTCTCGACTCATTTTGCGGAAATGAAATGTCTATGTTAACGTATCACACAATTCACACGTGATTTCCATGTATTCATTTATAGCCTAAACATGAGCACGATGTTAAATTCCTGACCTGAAGTGATTTAACGTCAGAGCTCGTCTATCCGTCTTTTAAAGTTGAACACGTTTATATTCACATCAGCGATTAAGGAAATTATCTGGTTAAGACTTTATTCTGAAAAAAGTTAAAATGCTTCATAAAGATTTAAATGCTCCATAGAGTATTCTTCTATTAGGAATATTCTTCTTTATGTAAAACGAAGAAACTGAAACTCCATATTTTTTCTTCTTCTTCTTTAAACTGTGCAAAATTTGAAAATGCTGTGTTCTTGAACTCTGTAAGGCGCTATATAAATGTAACATTATTATTATTATAATTTAACTAAATAATGGTGTCCTTTCGTAAAAATTCCTGATAGACATACTTATTTATTATTCACCGCAAAATGTGTGCTTGAGATATCACATTTTGCTTGACACCTCCTGCCTCCTGAATAATGTTGTTATACATGCACAGACAAACGAAAATACTGTTTCATTCAGATATTAATATCTGAAATACCACGAGAAACCAAACTTAACAACATATTCCACAGTTAATGTAGCCTACAAATTCAGCTTCATCTGGTAAGAAAAAAAAGAATAAAATAATATTTATTTATATAATAATAATAAATATTATTATTATTAGGCTATTATTATGAAAAGGCATATTCAAGGCGTATTTTATTAATAGAAACTATAAATGTAAGAGTAACAGTTAAAATTGGGCATTTCATTTAGTTTTGACGCACTTCCGGTTTAAGCCCCGCCCACACCCAGTTCTATCCGAATACAGAGACAGATATAGATAATTTTGACATATGAACAGATACAGATACAAATATAGATAATGCCTTCGCTGCACACCCCTAATGTTTACAGAGTCTAGTGCTGTCACAGAGACCGGTGATATATCTCAGGACACTTATTTCATAAATATCTTCCAGGGAGTAGGACATTTTTTTCCATACCTTTCCATGAAAACAATTGCTTACAGCGCATTTAAGAGGACCTTTCTCTATTACTTGATCACTGACACGGAATCGCTGTTGTGTGTGTGTTTGTCAGTGTGATGACCACAGTGCAAAGGTTCCACCCTATTCCAACCAGTGTTTAGCATTCACACAGATCTGAATAAAATGTCAGAATCTAATGTGAAAATTGGTAAATGTGTTAATTGCGATTTAGAAAAATTAACGCGTTAAACATTTTAAATGACTCGCATGCGTATTGCGTAATTGCTTTAACTTCGACAGCTCTACATCTAAACTGTATCAACATTTTAATGAGGATTAAATCACACATTTAATCAATGTGATATTAATGATGTTGGTAAATTTTCTATATCCAACAAAACAACATTGGATGTATCACAGATATACAATACATATTGACCAGACCTCCAATCATGACACATACCTATATTTGGTACATCAGGGCCCTGGTCAGGGGTGAGATCTTTGTTGTAGCGCAGAAAGAGTATTGTGTTCCTGAGGGTCAGCGCATGGTCAAAATATCTCTGAGCCTCACCTTCTGCGGTGCTCTCCACCTTAGAACATAAAAGCATCCTTATCACACAGAGATGGTCAATATGCTTGTGTGAGAACATGTGAAAAAAAGAAAAAATAACTAAAGGCTGGAAAGATATTAAGGGACAAATGCAGTAGCCTTTATGCTTTTGTGAGTGAAAGAGATGAGAGAGCAGTGCCACAGAGAAATGTGAGTGTGTGTGTTGTATAATCAGCCCATGGCAGTGGCCCATTTCTGTCTCAGTGCAAGCACAAAGACTGAGATTGTCTGTCCACTGTATGTCCCTCAGCTTCTTTGTGTCCTATAATAGGGATATTACCTTCTCCAATTCCATGAGAAAACTGTCCAGGGTCTCATCAGACAACTTCCCCACCTCAAACATCGTGACTGCATGGCTCTTCAAGTTCTTAGATGAAAAGAGAGAGGGAAATTTACCACACAACAACCAGGTACAGTGGCCCCAAAACTATGCATTATGTAATTATGTATGAAAGTCATTACATAGATGACAAAATATCAAACCACAGGGTATCTGCAAACAAATTTTGTTCCTTATAACAAGCAAACAAATGACCTTATCTCAGAACTAACTTGTTTTTATTCGCCATTTTTGCAATTACTTTTAACCAATTGGTTCCAAAGTGATTTTTAGTGGATGCAATGTATGAGGAGTCACGTGACGCTATGCGATGTTCGGATGTGTGAACGGCGAGCTCTGCGCACTTTGCTAGTTTTAACACTATTAATGTCATAAACCGGTGAGATTCGATACACTCTGTTCCATAACTGTTCTAGGAGGACAATGTCAAATAATTCAAAATCCTCAGGCTCTGGCACAATAAAAGACACTTACGTGATCAAGCTGACACCCCTGTGGAGGTCCCGAGCCCGGGAGTCGATTTGGTCGGAGAAATAAGGGAAATTCGGCAAGAAATGTTGAACATGTTGGCAATGCTGACGAAGGTCATTGCTGACTTGGAGGATCTTGCTGTAATACGTCGATCGATCACTGCCATGTAGGCGAAATTCACTGAGGTGGTTACAAGAGTGGGGGATGTCGAGAAATGAAACGATTATCTGGAGTCATCGGAAAGGGAATTAGCTGCTAATCCGCTAGCGACCAAGGTGGATTTGGAGCATGTCTGGGAGAAGTTGGAGGACATGGAGAACCGTAGCCGGCAGAATAACGTCCGCATTGTTGGAATTCCTGAGGCCGAAGAGGGTCAGGATATGGTGAAATTCCTGGACGGGCTCTTTCCGAGTCTGCTTGACATAACAGGCCATAAGCTGGAAATCAAGCGGCTCGGCGATCCACTGAGGGAAACAGGCTCCCGATCAATTCTGGCCAAATTTCTGAGAAGATCCGATAAAGATCACGTGTTACGCGAGCGAGGAGTAAAGGAAGGCTTTCTTGGAAGAACAACAGCATTTTCTTGTTCCCACACTTTGCGAATTCGATGAGAGAAATGTGATCGATTCAAGGAATGCAAGAAACTCTTACATCAACGGTAGGTCGCTTTTGCACTGATGTTCCCCGCCAAATTGTGAACAGATGGTAAGGATGGCCGTAAAACATTTACATATCCCCAGCAAGCGATGTCCTTCATAAAGTCAATGGAGTAAGTTGTTTTGTGGTACTCACGTTGCAGCCGAGTGGAACAACTCACTGAACATTCACTTGACTGTCCGAGGAAACTGAGCGCCTTTTTTGTTTCTTTTTGTGCTGGTTCCGCCTAGTGGCTTGAGTTTGTTTTGTGGAGTAACACTCCTTCGGGACAGTGTTGTGGATGAATCTGCACGTTCTTTGTGCTTATGCATCCTATTGGCTGGAGTTTGTTTTGTGGAGTATTTCTTGCAAGTCATTGGAGTAATTAGGTAATTTGTTGCACTTATGTAGCAGCCAAATTGGCCTGCTCACTGAACATTCGTTTGACTGTCCGAGGAAACCAAGCGCCTTTTTTGTTTCTTTTTGTGCTGGTTCCACCTAGCAGCTGGAGTTTGTTTTGTGGAGGAACACATCTTCAGGACAGTTATGTGGATGAATCTACATGTTACTTGTGTTTATTCCGCCTATTGGCTGGAATTTGTTATATAGACTATCTTTTGTTGTGTACTTCTGTCTCAGAAAATTTTTATAGAAACACCAGACTTGAACAATCACGGGGGCTCTCGTAGGCGTACATGGACTGTTTGAGTTTAGAGGGATGGATGCCAGTTGGCGCTGTCGTGCACAGGGTTAATGCGCACATTTTTATTTTTTCTGTTTGTTTGGTTCGGGGGGAAGTTTGGGGTTTGATTGTTGCACTAATGTTGGAATCTGGTTTTATAATTTTGTTTTTGACAAACAATCTATTTTTTCTAATATGTCAAAATGTCAAATGTTAATATGAGTGGATTGTCTCTCTCCACGTGGAATGTGAATGGGTTGGGGCACCCCATAAAAAGGAAAGAAGGTTATTTCTCTTCTTAAGCGTAAGAAATATGATAGTGTTTCTTCAAGAAACACATCTTTCCCCACAGGAAGCTGAAAAATTTGGGAAGATATGGGGTGGACATGTTTTCTTTAGTGCTGGCTCAAGTAAGAGCAGGGGAGTCATTACATTGATAAGCAAGCATCTACAAATTACTCAAACAGATTAAAGATAAATTAGGAAGAGTCATTATTGTTTAGCATTGTGAATTTATAGCAGAAATTCAGGGGCAAAGTCTTGTTTTGGCTAATATTTACGCACCTAATGTTGATGATCAAGGCATTTTTATAGATCTTGAAGGGATGTTGCATGCCGCTGGCACCCCTCATTATATAATATTGGGAGGAGACTTAAATTTCTTTCATCAGTCCATAAGATTTATTCTAGAATAGATTTTTATATATATATATAAGTCCCTCATTTCATCTGTTTTTGATTGCTCAATTGGAAACATTTTAGTCTCAGATCACGCCCTGGTGAGTTCAGAGGTGTTGCCACATACGGAGAAAAAAAAAATCATATAGTTGGCACTTTAATCAGGGTTCCCACTCTTTTCCAGCCACAATTTCCCAGGACATTTCCAGGACATTTTATGTGCCCATCAAGTGTAATATTTAAGCAAAAACACATGTCCATTTAAATCGAGCTTTTATTTTGCCGTTTCTGTGTGTTTTTGACAGAAGTTTCTCACCTCCAGATAAGCAGTATGCTCCATGGCATAGTGTGATTATTAATCCCCGTGAAGCAGTAATTTAATTAAATAAATACATAGTCTGTATGTGCTGTGCACTTCAGAGTGCTCTCTGTCTCTGTCATCTTACACAGTGTATGAGCGGCCGGCTCTACACATTCATTTTGATCATTGATGTGCGCATCACTTGCAGTCAATTAAATCATACACTTTTTTAGTTTAATTATCACACTAGGACATATCACAATTTTAAATGTACATTCAAACATTCATTTTCATCCAAATACAGTATGTCATATTCCATGACATTCTGCAGTTTATTGCTAATGCCATTTTTATGACTATATTCCATGTTTTCTGCATACTGCATGTTGTAACCGTGGAATAAGCTGACTCCGATCGTTGAATTACTGAAAATTAATTCACATTCCGAGATTTTAAGGCTGAATCATCACGCTACGAACCCAGTGTAAATTTTATTATTTATTTTTTTTAATCAGTGGTCCAACTGTCATCATCTTCTAAAGTTTATAACTCACAGGGATGCAAACTTATAAGGGTCCAAAAAGTTGAGACAATCACTAATCCACGGACATGTTTTCCGGGGTTATTTTCATAAATTACATGCCTCCCATTGGAGACAGCCAGAACTTCGGGTTAACAGGAAATTTGCACCAGTAGACCGTAGAGTAGGAATGTAAGGGCGAAGCAACTCAGTGATGTACTGAGGAGCAAGTGTGTGAAGTGCCTTGAAAGTCATCAACAATATCTTGTATTAAATGCGATAGGTAATTGGTAGCCAATAGAGCTGTTGCAGAATGGGGGTGAAGTGTTATGGAGAGGCGAATTTATGAGCTTGCCACGCAAGAAAACAGGAAGTGTGCATAATAAACACTGAAAAATGAAATTACTGTAGTTCAATAACTGGGGTCTCTGGATACTCGGAAATTATAAGGTAAACATTTATTAAAATAAATTATGAGACGTTCAACATCTCTTCATAAATTTCAACCAGCTTAAAATATTTAATGTAGCTTTGCACTCTCAAAGACATCATTTGTGAGGCAAAACATGTGTGAAAAATACTTTGGTGTAAAGTTGAAGCCAAGGTTGTGCTGACGTGTCACTACATAGACTTCAATGTATTCAGCAGCACTGACACAAGTCATGTGAAATCCCCTCAACGTGTAGAAACATCAGTCACTTTTACTCATTAATAGCTCTTCCACCCTTTTCTCTCCATGATGAACAAGTTAGACTCACATGCCGATGCTGAAGTAAACGAACAACATGCCCCTCTCATTCAGTCGGTTGGTACAAGTACCAGGTCATTCAGTTTGTTTATGAATGAGATGTTTCACAAATGCCGCTTCTTACTTTGCATGCGCCACTGAAGCAAAGCACGCGATTGGTCATAGCTGTAACCAATCAAGAGATCTGCCTCGGTTGGACCACAATTGCCAAGCACATGATTGGCTGCTGCTGTAATCAATCATGAGGGTGTAAGCGCCCTTAAACGCTGATGTTGTTTCAGAATGCGCAGCTGCCAGCAGTGAAAAAACCTATACAAATTTGTGTATTTGACTCCTATTCCGAGTCAGATCATTACCATGTTTTTGTGCTTGTAACGGAAACCTTGCTAGCAACACAGTCAAATGGTTATATTAATATTTTCCAGGAAAAATCATTATTTTTCCAGGACATTTAAGTATTTTTTTTAATTTTCCATGACTTTTCCATGACTGGAAAACTACATTGCAAAATTCCAGGTTTGCCAGGACGTGTGGGAACCCTGTTTAATGTATCCCTTTTGCAAAATCCTGAATTCCAACAAATGTTATAGGCTGAAATCAATGTTTATATGGAGACCAACTGGTCCTCAGTATCCTCTGTGGGCGTGACTTGGGAGGCACTTAAGGCAGTTCTTAGGGGCCAGATCATACAGTATGCCTCATTCACCAAAAAATCCAAAGCACGAGAACTCGTAAAGTTGGAAGGGAATATTAAAAGTGCCGAGGCAGAGCTGAAATGTCGAATGTCGTCTGATGGCCTCAGAGAATTGACCCGATTAAAATACAGATATAACACTATTTTGTTGCGGAAGGTGGAGTTTTGGCTATTCAGGGCAAGACAGTCATACTTTGAATCAGGGGACAAAGCAGGGAAGCATTTGGCTAGATATATAAAGCAGAAAGTGTCTTTTTCTACCATTCCCTCAGTGAAATCTGCTGGTGGTGAAATATTTACCTCGGCCATTGATATTAATAATGCCTTTAAAGAGTTCTATCTTGATCTTTATAGCTACATGTCTTCGTCTACTGATGAAGATATTAGAAACTTTGTGGAACCATTAGAACTCCCTAAACTGACGACTGAGCAAAAACATTCTCTTGATTCTGAGATAACCTTGGAGGAGATTGGCGAGGTAATTAAGGCCTAACGCTCCGGGGACAGACGGCTTTGCCACTGAATTTTTTTAGATCTTATGCTACAGAACTGGGTCCACTTTTGTTAGAAGTTTTCAGGGAATTATTAAAGAATGGAAAGCTTCCGCCAACCATGACACAAGCCCGGATCAGTCTGATTCTTAAAAAGGACAAAGTTCCAAACGAGTGTAAGAGTTACCGTCCACGCCAAAAAGGCACTTATATGGTAGAATGGGATTATCTTTTTAAGATTTTGGAAATATACGGGTTCAGGAATACTTTTATTGGATGGATTAAGTTACTTTATAGATGCCCGGTAGTGGTGGTACAAACAAATGTATTAATTTCAGGTTATTTTACTCTGGATTGGGGCAACCGGCAGGGTTGCCCTCTTTCCCCCTTATTGTTCTGTCTTGCCCTGGAACCATTAGCAGCCGCGATAAGAAAGGAGGATGATTTTCCAGGGGTGGTGGCGGGAGGTGGGGCGCATAAGATTTTGCTTTATGCAGATTATATTTTATTCATCTCCGACCCTACTAGATCTACGCCTTGCCTCCACAGAATTATTAATTCCTTTTCTAAGTTCTCAGGATACAGAGTCAATTGGTCTAAATCAGAAGCTTTGGCTCTGACAGCGTACTGCCCAGTAACGGCTTTTCAGCCGGGTGCCTTCCAGTGGCCCAAACAAGGCATTAAGTATTTGGGCATTTTATTCCCAGCAAATTTGTGTGATTTAGTTAGAGTTAATTTTGACCCCTTAATAAAAAGGTTTGAGCGATGTGGGCAGGTGGGCTTAATTACATTTATCTATGATTGGGAAGGTTAATTAGTTATTAAAATGAATTGTATTCCAAAATTCAACTACCTGCTGCAATCTCTCCCTTTAGATGTCCCCCTCTCTTATTTCAGGCAATATGTTAGCATAGCGAAGACCTTCATTTGGAATGGTAAACATCCCAGATTACATTTCAATAAGTTACATAGGCTGATTGACAAAGGTGGGCTAGGCCTACCCAAGATTTAGTTTTATTATTATGCGTTCGGTCACAGACATTTGGCTCATTGGTCGCTTCCACCTGAGAGAGTCCTTCCCTGGTTTTGTATTAAACAGGAAGTTCTTGCCCCTATTTCGCCATTGCAAAGCCTTTCTATAAAACTAATCGGAGAAGTTACACCCCGTTATCTCGCATTTGCACTTGATATAGACAAAAGTATCCAGAGTGTTTAATTCGGACATTTATTTAAATGTTGCCTCGAGCCCAAAATTATGTAATATTAAGTCCCCTTTCTGCTGGTCAGAGTGGATTGTGAGGGAGGTTAAAACGCTCGGTGACCTATATGAGAGTGGAGTGTTGAGATCCTTTGAAAATATGGTTCAACATTTTAGGATTCCCAGATCTCAGTTCTTTAGGTATTTACAGTTGCACCTCCTGCTTTGTACTACTTTTGGGAGTAGCATACACCCCCCTGAAGCGGCAGATCATTCTTAAGGGATGGAAGTCTGCTGGAGCACCCTCATTTCAGGAGTGGTGCACAGAGATGTGCCGGGTGGCATCATTCGAGGAGGTTATATATAGAAGGCTGGGAAAATTGGATTTGTTCAATAGGAAGTGGGGTAGATATTTGGCCTTTTTGGAGGGTTCTCAGGGAGGGGCAGTGGAGAGGGATTTGTAGTTTTAAATGTGTATGTGCATTCTTATTGTTTTTTTGAAAGTATAATTTATGTTGTTGTTTTTTATGTTCTAAATAATTGCACTGGAGTGCGTGTTTATGTTGGGTGGGATGTTTGGGGGGAGAGGCTTAATGTATATAATTTGATTCTGTATTTTCTGTATGTTTATTTAATTTGTGAATGGAATCAATAAATATGGTTAATAACAAAAAAGATATACTGTATGAAATCAGTTTCCCTCAAGTTCACACAGGCTTCCTAGCAGAGTAACCACAGCTGGAGCTCATCCTCATCATATTAACTATAGACATGTTCACTAAGTTTTACATCAGAATGTTTCCAAATACGTTTTGTCTTCATTTTGTATAGTGTATCAATTATTTTATCATTTAAAAAATAACAAATGTGTCTTGTGAAACGCTTTGCTCGAGAAGTGTGCTTGTGCCATCTTTCTTTAAAATAGATGCCACTTACTTTGATATATTTTTCATCTAATGCGATGACATTCATACATTTGTAAGTGTTAAATTCTTATTGGGGCCATAGTTTGTATAGTCAATCTCCAAAACATTTTCCATCCTGGCAAATTAAAGACAATCTTGGAACATCCTTACGCATGCATCCTCCTCGTAGCAGTTTTAAAATACACTGGAAAGTCACATGTAGAGTATCACATATCCATTGGGTATGAAATAGGAATACTTTAATCTGCGAGCGAGACACTCACAGGGGAGAGGTTGCCCATCATAAGGAATGCGGTGAGGGTGGAGTCAAACAGGAAGGCGATCCTCTTAGTAGGGGCCGCCAGAATACTTAGACTGCTCACACTAGCGGTGTCTGGACAAAAGGGGAAAAAATCAATTAAAAGTCCATTTAATCCCCACTATTATGATTTATGCACTGCTCAAAGCCAGACTAATGTTTAATAAAACACTGCAGGAGAGTGAGTTAATGTCTAAAGGTTGAGTGGAAAAGCTGTTCATGACATAATGAATGCTCTGTTCTCACCCTGGTCCTCCAGGCTGGTGGTATCTGTATCAGTGGCTGAGGAACCTGCTTCCATCACCGGACTGCCACCCTCCCATGATAACAGCATCTTCTGGGGGTCCATAGTGCTCCTGGTTGAAGTAGACAAATGGAGGTGAGCCCCAGTCTCTTATGTATAAAACCCAAAGAAACACTAGACTTTTTTCTTTCTTTCCTTTTTTAACGCCATGCAGGCTTCTATGGCTATATTCATGGCGAGAGCCAGTTTAGTTATTCAAGAGTAAAACTAAAAAAGGTGTTTAAGATACATTTTTTCTAAAAACTTTGAACTGGATTTACTTGATTAAAAACATTTTCAAAAGTGTCAACAGAATAATACAGGTTCCTCAAGTGTGTAGAAGAATTACAGTCCAGTAAGACATGTTTAATGGATAGTGGGCTCTGACAGGATAGGCACTTTGGTGAATTTTCTCCAGATAGTAAAAACTGGTGTGTGAGCCTTGCATGTCCTATCCAGCATCGAGTGTAAGTGACTTGATCCCAACGATTATTAAAAGGGAATACGTGTCTTGTCCCAACAACAGGATTTATTTCCCGTAATTTGTTGGTTAAACATTGATCCATTCTGACTGCCATTTGTTTTTAGTGTATGCGTTTAAAGTTGGTTTTAGGTCTGTGAATGGAATAGAGCATTTTACTGGTTCTGATGATAATGCTTCTTTGGCAGCTCTATCTGCTTGTTCATTTCCAGAGATTCCTGAGTGGCCAGGTACCCAGCAGAAAATAATACTAAAATTCTTTGATTCCAGAGATTACACTTTGTTTAAAATCTTCACGATTGTTGGGTGATCGGTTCTTATAGACTCCAATGCTTCCAGACATGATTTACAGTCTCAATGAACTTCAGTGCTAGTAATAAAGCATTTGCCTCTGCAGTAAAAACTGAACTTTGGTCGGGGATGCGGATGCCGACACAGTTGACTTGTTGCAAAGGCAGCTGCCACTTGATTTCCAGATTTGGATCCATATGTGTATACTGGGATATGTTGTGGGAACACTGCTCTTATATCCAGGAATTGTTGGTAAAATTTATTCGGATGAGTTTTTGATTTTTGGTTTCTTGATAAATCCAGATGGATTTTGGGCCTTTTGAGATCCCATGGGGAGATTTAGCAAAAAAGTGTCTGCTCCAGAATGTTTAGATCCACTTTCAGATTCTCCAGATGGGTTTTTACACGTAAGCCAAATAGACGAATGTGACTTGGTTTTCTTTCATATAGTATTGAATTCTGAATTGAAAAAACTGCTGGATAGGCTGGATTTGCATTATTTGTTTTCAGTTTGATTGCATATTGTAGGGTCAGCTTTAGGCGTCTGATTTCCAAGGAAGGTTCATTGGCTTCCACATATAAACTTTGAATTGGTGATGTTCTGTATGCTCCTAAGGCCAGTCGAATACCTTGGTGGTGAACAGTATCTAGAAGTTGTATATATGATCTCCTGGCTGATCCATGAATGATGCTTCCATTGTCCAGCTTTGAGCGAATCAAGGTTCTGTACAGATTCATAAGAGTTGAACTGTCTGCTCCCCATTTGGTTTTGGATAAAACCTTTAAAACGTTCATAGCTTTAAAACATTTCTTTTTCAATAATTTAATGAGGGATAAAAGACAGCTTGCTATCAAAGTTGATACCAAGGAACCTGTTCTCTTTAACGACTTTGATGGGGACTCCGTCCATAAACAGCTCTGGTTCAAACACTAGACTAAAGGGGCGTTCACATGAACAGTGATGTGCAGCGACAAAGCAACCGGAAGTCATTCATTTTCAGTGAGAGTTGTTGATTTCTGGTGACCACATTTAAAGATGAAAGGCCCTATTTTAAGAGCGCTAAGAGCAGTGCTATGCGATATGTCATATGAGCAAAGTCAGTGGGCATGGCCATTAAGTTTTGGTAATTTCGTGCAAGAATGCAATATGTCGGGGGACTGGGTAGCTCAGCAAGTAAAGATGCTGACTACCACACCTGGAGTTGCTAGTTCGAATCCAGGGCATGGTGAGTGACTCCAGTCAGGCTTCCTAAGCAACCAATTGGCCCGGTTGCTAGGGTGGGTAGAGTCATATTGGGTTAACCTCCTCATGGTCGCTATAATGTGGTTCTCGCTCTCGGTGGGGCATGTGGTGAGTTGTGTGTGGATACCGCGGGAATAGCGTGAGCGTCCACACGTGCTAGGTCTCCGCGGTAACGCGATCAACAAGCCACGTGATAAGCTGGGCGGATTGACTGTCTCAGACGCGGAGGCAACTGAAATTCATCCTCTACCACCCGGATTGAGGCAAGTCACTACGCCACCACGAAAACCTAGAGCACATTGGGAATTGGGCATACCAAATTGGGGAGAAAAGGGGAGAAAATCCACAACAAAAAAAAAGAATGCACTAAGTCTAGGCACAAGTGGGTTTGAAAAATTGTGCGCATAAAGAGCTTATGGCTGGGTCAAGTGTAATTTAATTCTGAGGTTCTTCTCCAGTTATTGCACCATCTGCGCCCTACATAGTCTATTCCCTCAGGCACCGTCGATTTAAACAGAGACCCTGTTTACATTAAGGGTGTGTTCACACTTGGCAGGTTTGGTTCGATTAAAACGAACTCTGGTGCGATTGCTGATAAAGATGCATTTCCAGTGATCTGATCACAAATGGTCAGCCCTAAATACAGGTCTAAATGGGTTGCAAAGCATTTTGTGATTGGATCACAAAAACTACATTCAAAGGTACATCCACCCCTCACCTGTCAAAAAACCGCTGCGCTAAAACAATGCTTTAAAAGGAAATAACCGTCTGAACACAACATTTTAAAAAGCAGAACAGCGCTTTGCGGCACATAGCGCTTTGCGGCACATAAAATACATCAACAGTTTGCGTGCATACACCTACAGATAGCACAAACACTCTCACCCATGCCCACTTGCGCTTTGCGAGGGCATGAAAACTGCCCTTAGAATTAGTGTCATGAAAATTAGATAAGGCATTGGGTACGGTCATTGCACGTTGCGCTGCACCAAGCGCGGTCATGAAAACAGAGCCCAAAGTGTGTAATTTCTTCATGTGGTTCCAAACGGAATTGTAAAAATAATGACTGTTTTCAAACTTTCCACTCGTTTTCCATTGGTGGGTTGAACAGATGGTCTTGCCAGAAACTGTGAGTGATTTAACTGTTCTATATGATTTGTCTCTGCCCACATGCAGGTATTTTTAATTTTAAAAAAAAACAATGTATAGAAAACATGTCAGGAACTTTATGCATTCTAAGAGTTTGATTTATGCTTGAACGCCTTTCATCTTATTCAAGAAATGATGCATTGTGCATTCCTAACATTTATTTTCAAACACTTTGCCTTCAGAATGTAATTTTTCTGCTGTGAGAATTCAGTTCTTGTTATCTTATTTTTACCAGAAATACATCCCATTTGCGATCAGATTTTCAAAAGGCATTGGCAGTAACATTAGGGCAGTAAAACCAGGCACTACAACCAACAATACAATACTTAGCAGCATACAGCAATAAAAACCACTGCATGTGTGAACACCCCATCAGGCTTGAGAGTTCTTGAACAGCAAGAGATTTGTTTGTTTCTCAGACTTAGACCAGCATTGAAAGCATATTCATCAGTGTCAGGTCTGTTTCCAGATAAAAGACAACATACTTGAGTCTATTGACCGAAGGGGCACTCTTCCACGAGGGGTGCAGCTGGTCTGGGCTGATCACCTGACCCTTTTTGATAGCGAACCCCAGGCGGCAATACATGGACACTGCATTCTAGCAAAGCACAGAGAAAACTCAATACTCATTCAACATTCACACCCAAACCAGTGATGGATTATTAACTTCTATTATAAAATGTTAACAATATTTATTTATAAGGAAGTCAATGTGTTTGGGAAGCATCCACAAACCATCATGAATTATTCATTGGGATATTGGAAAAGCTCTCTGACACACATTATCATAGTGGTTTCAGGCCAAAACACAATATTCATTCTGGCCTTTTCACTTGACAACAAGAACATAAAATCAGTAACATCTGATTTTGGGGCAGAGCCAACCAAAATTAAGGTCATGAATACATATTCCCTGATTTTTGCCTAGATCTAGAATGCAGAATCTTTCATGTTTCATATTCATTTTACATCTTACATCAGATTTATTTTTTTTTCAAATCCTTAAAATTTCTGCTTATTTCCAGGTTTAAATTAGATTTTGTATCCCAGATTTCCAATGTGTGTTTGTGCATAACTCAAAAAATCATGTTCGTAATATGCATACACTGACGCCAATGGATCTATTCATAGAGACCCTATGCCAGCATCATTTGTCCTAAATAAATAGATTTTCACTAATAGGATGACTGGAGGGAAGGACCAGTTTCATTCTATTCATCTTAGCAAAATGTCAGTGAGATAAAGAAAATGAATAGTGACTATCCCATATAAAAATAAAAATTAATTGGTGAAGATTGTGTCCTTTGAGCCACATCAGTTTTTGCTTTTTCTTAATAAGAGAGTTATGGCTTTTCATGATGGATCTCATGAATAAGCTTGTTTTCCACTCTGTCAAATACTGAAATGGGGCTAAACAGAAACAAAGGACATTTTTTAATACACTGGCTCAGTCTTCATCCTCCACGGTCATACATTCAAAGGACTCATTTCACTAGCCATCAAAAGGCCAAAGGATTCGGAAAATTGCCTCTCAGTTCTTTTGCAAGTAGCGCCGGTACATCCTGGATTCAACTCCCTCCCAGTCAGCTATACAGGCATCATTTTAAATCAAACATTCCATGTAAATGGCCTTCAATTTTCATCTCTGCACAACACATACCTTCACCAGGCCCAAGTCAATCTCCAGTACATTAGCCAGCTGAAATGACAAATAGAAAAGTGGTATGAGACCATCTAAAAGGCAGCCAAAGAGAAAGACCGCAGAAGAAGGGCACTGCAAAGAGAAAACCATTATGTTGAATATGTACCTCAGACACATTAGTCTGCTCATCGATGGAAACGAAGATTTTGTAGAGAAGCGTTTCGAAATAATCACCCTGGACTCTGTTCATGACGAACCCCTCGAGCGGCGGCACTGAAAATGAGAAGCGACAGGCGTGTGGGTGTGTCGTCTGCCCTAAATGTTTTCTCTGCCATCCGTCCAAATGGATCTGTGATTATCCCATTATCCCTTTCGGATCAATGATGCTCCCATCTGCAATTGTGCACGATCTGTGGCTAAGAGAGATCCAGGATGGATGGGCTAAATCCTTTTTTAAAAGGGCTGCACCATATAAACAGCCTTTGGGTCTGATATCAACTTGCCAGAAAGACTACAAATAAAGCATAAAACCTGCATATTTATTTGATGAACTGCAGTGCATACCTGATATACAGCTGTCATCTGATATGGGCACATCAAGATATATATAGCCCCGATTGTACAAACCTGAAAGAAAGTATACTAAATACGTCAGTCTTGAGAACAGTATGACCAATCTAAGCAAAGTAATCACTATTTTCAGAGTTCACAAATTTTTCGACCAATGAATTTCGATGATTTTTTCAGTCATTCGTGACTACTGGAATAGCATAGAGAAAACGAGACAAACAGAACATTTCCAGCTGATTAAGGGCGTTTTCCAAATGGCATTTAAGCGCCATTGAAGGGCACTTTGGGAAGGGGACGCCACTCGAAAGTTGTTCCAAACAAAAGTAAGAAAGTTAATTATTTCACAAAGGACTCTATCACAAGACTTTTAGTGAAAGCTACATTTAAACTGTGCTCCCTTCAGAGTGCCCACATCAAGAGCTCTGTCTTTCGTAGTGAGTAGGGCATAGGGATGATCACTTTTGATTGGAATTCGCCTTAAATATTTAAGAGCTAAACATAACTAAAAATAAATCATAAAATTCACAATAAAAATGTAAATGATATTTCCATGACTTTTTAAGATTTTTATTCATTTCCATTACTTTTCTAGGCCTAGAAAAGTCATTTTTAAATTCCCTGATATGTCCAGGTTTTCCAAGACTGTAGGGACATTGCATCTTGCTTTAAACTTACTACTAAAAACATGAAGATTTATCAAGTACACTGTCTGTTCATGTATAGACCATGCCCTCGCTCAGGCCTAAAAATTTCAAATGGCCATTTATTTAAGTTGCCGTCTATCAGACCTAAACAGCCTCAACAACACTCACTCAGAACCACATTGTACTCCATTGATCCAGCCAGCTGAGGTCCAGAATCGATCATCTTATCAATGGCTGTCTTCTCTGCCACAGAGCAGATCTGTAATCAACCCAGCACAATGGCAATAAAACTCAAGGACACATATATTTCCATCCCGCTGCAAACTTTCAATTGAACACATATGAGAGCTTTTGTCTGCATAATTCATTCAGGAGAAAAAATTTGGCAGTTGACAATAATCTGGGTTTTTGTTCTCATGTTTTGTTCCAATTTATCAAAAATAAATTCAAGTAACTTAACAGTGTGTTAGAAATCATCAAAACCAAAAAAAACAAGAGCACTGAATGATTTCACATCATACATCCAGTAGTATTAAATTAAAAATTAAGTTCCATTCTCAGTCATTCCATTTTAAATAACTTTGCAATTTTTATTCTCAGAAGCCTAATATACAGTGGGGTCAAAGCTTGTAGTTTTATAGTTCTAGTTTTTTTTTTTTTTTTCAATTTGGAATGCCCAATTCCCAATGCGCTTTAAGTCCTCGTGGTGGCATAGTGATTCGCCTCAATCCGGGTGGCAGAGGATGAATCTCAGTTGCCTCGGTGTCTGAAACCGTCAATCCACGCATCTTATCACGTGGCTTGTTGAGCGCGTTACCTCGGAGACCTAGCGTGTGTGGAGGCTTCACACTATTCTCCGCGGCATCCATGCACAACTCACCACGCGCCCCACCGAGAATGAACCACATTATAGCGACCACGAGGAGGTTAACCCAACGTGACTCTACCCACCCTAGCAACCAGGCCAATTGGTTGCTTAGGAGACCTGACTGGAGTCACTCAGCATGCCCTGGATTCGAACTTGCGACTCCAGGTGTGGTAGATAGTTCTAGCTCTTTATATTTTTTAATAATTATAAATTATAACATGAGCATAACAATTTGAGTGAAAAGCTGAACTGAAAAATGTACATAAATTTCAGAATTTCTTAGTATTTTTTCTGGTCTCCTTTTGTTTAGAATGACAGCATGCACTTGAGCTGACATGGACTCCACAAGTTCGTTCAAAACTGGAAGATCCATGTTATCACAGCATAATTTGAGAATTTTCCAAAGAGCATATCTGACCTTTTGAATAAAGTTAAAATGGTTTGCAACATGGTTGCAGAAATGTTTATTTAATTAATGAACTAGTAATAGTTCTTCTTCTCCATTTTACATCACGCTTCTTTGTTTTAAATTTAAAAAATTATTTACCATAGTTATTTAGAGAATTAAATTATTTAAATCGCCCAGACCTTTGGACTCCAATGTAAATAGGACAACTAAAAAAACATGGCTAAGTTGATCTGCCTCACCCTGATGTCATCCTCTGTGATGTATCCGGTCTGTACCACCCACCAGGGCTCCACTGTGATCTCCACAGGTTTTGTTGGCAGGAGATCCCGAGCCGATTTCCTCCGGAAGAATTTCTAGCCACAGACAGATGCTGCTTAGGCAACAGTGTGAGGTTATTATCAGGTGTACAAAGAACTGCTCTCTATGGACTACAAGATCTTTGATCTTCAAAGAGACCCATGAAACTATCCAGATTTGAAATGTCAACATCATGTTGAAATCCCAGGAGAGCTTCCAGGGAAGTTAACTGCAAGAGTTTAATTGATCTGCAGTATAAAACCGAGAATGACTTACTTTGGAAGATCTGCACTGATTCATCAGGTCAATATACTGGTTTCTGCCTATCCCGAGTAGCCTCAGACCTGAAAGATCAACAATTATCAATAAATAAATATGCTAATAGGCCCTTAACTAACAACTGACTTACTGAGGATACCAAATATACTTCTATGGCCCTGTTTACACCTGATATTACCATGCAATCCAATCACAAATGGTCAGACGAGACAGATTACAAGTGGTAGTAACAAGCATCTTAAATGCGTAAGATTTCCAGGGGAGGTTCTTTCTAATTTTGTGACTACATACATCACTTACTATGTCAGTGTGTTTTCGGAAAATCGGCACACTTGCTTATAAATCTCACCGCAAACGTGATGTAGTGGAATGATCATTGTTATTTTACTTTGATGATAATTGTTGTTATTTTAGCTCCAAGATGAACTATAATTCAGATGTGCATGCTTTACATTACCTGTCTAATTGCGTGTTGATGTAAGGCAAATTAAAACCATTAAATAAATACAAAATACATTAAAACTGTTGTTTTAGAGCAATGGACAGTGTTGGGTAGATTTTTTTTTTTTTTTTTATGTAATCTGGTACCAATTACAAATTACACAACTAAAATTGTAATCGGTAATGCAATCTTTTATATCACACTTTTTAGGTAATGTAATCTGATTGATTATTCTAATCTGATTTTTGGATTATTTATTGCACTTTTTGATGAAGTCTTATTCTCTTTTCATTTAACATTAGTAAAATCAAGCAACAATTTGCTATTTGTCCATCCCCATCCTTGTTGATTAAATCCAAAAGCATTTAAACGACTCATAAAAAGTTTGACAGGTACTCATATAAAGCCTGTTTACACCTGTATTTAGCACTGTCCACTAATGTTTGGATAAATTGAAACCGAATTTAACACCAAGTGTAAATTGGGCCTATGGTAGGATATCATGGCTGTATTTTAGTGTTCTCAAGAACCTCAGTAACTTTAACATGTTCCTCTATGCCAAATCCTTCCCTCCTGGGGCCTCAGCAGCCTTTCCCTCCCCATGAACAAAGGCACAGAGGTCTGAAGATCATTAGAGAAGGCCAAGCCTGACCACTACAAGCCAGGCATGATGCCAAATGCAACAGGGAAAGCTGTGAAGGACAGGGAGAGCAGCCTCACTTCAGGCAAAGAGATTAGAAAGAGAGACCCATGCATAGCCTGCTGACTACCTTCTGTCTATCCAACTTAAAGGGCAAGTTACCTCTGCTCTAGAGCAATACCACCCATGTGCAAGGAAAACACACAGGAGCAAAATCTGAGAGCATGCAGCACATATAGACAGCAACAGTGGATGAATTGCTCTACACAGTGCTGCATCTGTGATTTGCCCATTTTTATTTCATATCTTAGTTTAATGTTGGGCTTTTATGCAGATGATTTTTACAATCAAAAGCTCTATAATTGATCTCTAATTGTACCCAGATGTTTTGGAGTACAAATGTATGTATGAGTGGTTACATTGTAATGTAGTCTTCTACAAAATTCACTTTAATGTGAAACTGCATTCTAGAATGTTGACATCAATTCCCATTGGATGTCAATACGCCAGGACGTCCTTAGTTTGAACAATGATAATTTGCACATAATATGTGATGGTTAGCCTTTTCGTCTTCAGTCTAGTGCAGTTAGCCTGTTTAAGACTTGCTCCTAAACAAAAATTCCTTTTATGTTAACTTGAACATCAGACACTATTGTTCTCTATGCTATAATTTTTTTTTTTTTGTCTAAATCAATTGATGGATTAATTTTTGAGTTTCACTACATTGTATCTTGATCAGATTAAATTAAAAAACGGCACTTTTTTATGTAATGCAATCATAGCTGAACAAAAAAGCCTAATAAAAAACAGGATTACTCTTATAGTCCACTCTGGTTATAACTTACATTTCAAAATTTCTTCTAACACAATAGCAAAATGGTTTCATTAAAACATTTACTAATACGATTAGGAAGAGCTGTTTCAATGCGTTCTTAATGAGCGCTGTTAGGCTGTCTCATGTGGCTTGTGGCCTTGTTATTGTGCATGAGCGATCAGCAATAGTAGCAAATAATGATTTTCTGTTCTGGCAGCGAGAGAACTTACAGTCAGCAGCAGTGAAGTTGGGCAAGGAATCATAACTCTTCTCACAGTTCATGATGTCCTGAATGAAGTGGAAAGAGAGAGGGTTAAATCGTTTATGGTGGCACAGAGCATGGCATCATCATGCACTTGAAAGGGTTTTCTGAAAACTCCCCCTATCTGCCACTGGTTGTTCAAAAAGGTAGTCCCGCCCCAAACACATGCCATTTGTTGAGCCAATGTTGCTGTGTCGGGCTGGTTGGGATGCCTAAACAAATATATCAATGTTAAACACCACAGAGATGATGTTTAAACTCTTCTGGGAAATCATCCTAAGAATGGCTTACTTATAGTTGTCTTGGCATATAAAGTTGGGGTAGGAGAAGTCGTTTAAAAGAATATTAGGCCTATATTCCAGTTTCAGTAGTTCAAAGTTAAGCTTAATCAACAGCACTTGTTTTTTGCGGGATTACAGGGTTTACGGCATTAAGTCGTCAGGGCAACGAAGTTCTAAGATTTGATATAATTTTAAACAGAAAAGGTTAGTAAGTGATTTAATCTCACTGAAATCATGTTAATACTTATATTGTTTACATCTTGTTGATCTACCTTTGAAACAGCGAGTATTTTAACGTTTACGGATTGGCCCCCATTCATTTCCATTATAAGTGCCTCACTATAACCCACATTTTTAAAATACATTTTGATGGTAGTCAACATTATGCCACAAATGCTGTCGACTGAGCTTAACTTGTATTGAACCCAGAATATTTCCTTAACATCATGAAGATCACATATTTCATCTTTCTGCAACTTTATAATAACTGTGATGACTGATTTTTAAAGCTCAGCTCTCACAGCAAGGACAGTCCTAAAGGTACTGTAGATCTGATTATTAAATTAATACATTTATAAAAGTCAGTCAGTACAGTGACAAAAGTAGTTACACAGGTTAAAACATACACTGGCTTTTTAAACAATGCAAAATGAAAAGCAGGCCTGCAATAAACTTCTCTAGCTATTTTATGAGATGCATGAGTCATCTACAAAAATCCTCATAAACCCACACAAAACACTACCTGTTCAACAAATGCACCTGCCTGGAGCATTGTCAGAATGCAGAACTTCTACAACAATGTGCATTAACAATAGAGTGACAATAATACGGTACATTAAATGGTTCTCTATCATTAGAGGAAAATAACACTTGTAGACTTTCAGACTAGACCAGTAAAACGCTTGGTAGTTAGTCCTGTTCTACCACACGTTTTTTTCACAGCATCAGGGGTAACTGGAAACACAATTCAATAATAAAATTTGTTGGAACTGTTAAATAAGAAAAATCTAATCTAACTCTCAAGTATTTATTGCAAAAATGGTTAAAGATGTGGCAAAACCTCCATGATGCTGATGTAGTAGGAGAAAGGAGTGACCCGCAGACCCTTGACCATGATATCAGACAGGTGGTAGGGATAGAGCATCAGATGCTCTCGGCTGTACTTCAACAGCTCTTCGTAATACTTGCGTTCATCCTTCTTCACGTGCCTGACTGTTAGAGACAAGGGTTTAATGGTGTTATAAATTACAGACACTGACATCATTATTTCACTATAATTACACTTAATAACAAGAGCTATTATTTGTGTTGAGAGGCCAGGCCAAAGATGGAGAGGAAAAAACAAACGGCTCGGCACACTGTCAGAATGAAAGACTGCAGTTGTGGAAGAGGAAAGCAACAGACTTCTCCGTTCATATTAAGCTTACCTAGGTTATTGCGGAAGCGTAGCTGGTTTCGGATACTGTAGAGAAGAACTTGCTTGTCATACTCACGCTGCGAGTTTCCAAGGCTCTATCAATAAAGTAATAACACAATACAAAAATGGCATTATAGATATAGATATGAGGGAAAGTCCATTAACATTTACTCACAAAGGATTTAAGACTATATGCATGATTTTTATATTTCATGGCACCACTTATGAGAACAGAGTGAATTTATCTGAGTGACAGGCAGTCTGTAGCCATGTCAGAAATTATTCTTTTTTTCTTTCTTCTTTTTTAAAATTTTTTATCAAAGGGCAATATTTCCCCCTAGATTTGATTTTCAGGGGCATTTTTACCATTATGAGGGCATTTTTTTCCTAGCCATTTAAAGCAAACTGTCTCTAATCCACTGGCTTCAATTTAATCAATTCATTAATGTGAATTTTCAAGACTGTGAATGTATTTCCTCTAACCCTAAACATTAAATCAACATTAAGTAATATTGTATGCCATTATATGTGTAACTAGGACTATAATTGAATATTACAAACTATATCAGATGTTACAAATACAAATAAATAAACCTGCTTTTTTAATTTTAGGGGTGTTTTTGCTGGCATTTTTGCCCTGAGCCACTCTTAATTTCTGACCCTGCTCTGTAGTAAAGAAAATCACAAATGGCATCTCTTTCAGATCTCAATTATTTCCTAGACAGCAATGAAATTAAATAAAGAATTTTTCTGAAGTCTCCTGCTTCTCTCTCTCTCTTTTTTTTTTAAACAAAACAACCAAGGTATCTCACACGTGTCTCCTCTAGAGTTTCAGAAGAGATCTTGACAATATCTAAAACTGTGCTCAGACTGCAAACAATGTTTAAATATAATTTTAATATAAACTCATCATTTCACATCAGATTGTTCCAGAATCACATTATCTGGACTATGCCATCCATATTCATTTTATAACTCTATTCTCATAATGTATGTCAACAATGGCCTTTATTGTTTACATTTTTGTTTCCATTCTCTGAGCAGGACATATTTTCACTTATATCACACCAACTTTATGTTATATGTATTCAATATATTCGAACTGAGAAGCAACTGCAATTGTGTTTATGACATCCAATCCGTAACACAATCTAGTTAATTGCATCCCACATGGATCTGCTGGTACATTGCCACATGGGCCAGTAGTGTCCTACTACAGAGGAATCTGATGATGTGTGTGTATTCACGGATGAATGAGTGAGATGAATGACAGAATCAATGGAAATCCTGATGATGATGTGGATTATGATGCAGGTAGGCAGGCAGTGATGCTGTCGAAATTACTCCAGGGGCAAGTGAGCTCAGATGGTGTTTGATAAAGACGTGTGTGTTGCTGTGTTACTGTACCTGTTTGACATTAGCAGGCAGCTTGTTCCACGGGTAATTCTGCCTGATGTGAAATTCAACGTCCGTGTTCATCGCTGTGCTCGAGCTCCGCGGTTATTCACACGGATAGAAGCGGGCTTTCGGGTAAGTCCCAGACGACTATACCCTCCCGGTACTTATTCAGTGGTTAGACACCGTTACGCTATTGAAAATCTACTGTAGGGATATTATTTTACCGTTTTCAGTGAACGTCCACTTCCTTGTTGTATTTTAATGCGAGCATTCGTCACGCTTCTGGCTGTGTACGTCACTTCCGCTCAGCGTGTGACGAAAGGAGATTTTTTTTTTTTACCCAATTACATGACTATGATCACTTACATGTCAGTAAGAATATATCGATTTAATACAAATATAATAAAAGAAAAAAAAAGCAAACAAAAGCAGACAAGGCTTCTTTAATAAGAAAGGCTACATTTGGTAATCCTTGTCTATTGAAATAAAATAAAATAAAAATTTCAGAAAGATACATTTTTTATACCCAAAGACATAATTGTCTTCTAAGTCGATCCAAAATAAATTCTACTATAAACTCAGTTGAAAATAAACGAACAACAGTCTCCTTCTCCAAACCGCAAAAATCGCATTAGAATCAATATCAGTATGAAAGCTTAGAAAAGAAAGGGGATTAGTTTAGTGCACTATGCAGTATGCAGGGCTGAGCAAACGTCAAAGCACATTACAATCAACCAGAAGTGATGATGTTGCCAAAAATTAATTTACAATTCATTATAATTCTTGTTATAAAAGTGTCTTTTGGGGTTTTTGACATTTACAAGCTCCAACTTTTGTCTTTTATTGGCTGTTTTTATCTCATTTTTCTTAGGAGAGCACATTCCCACATTGTTTATTTAATGCACTTTTACTGTTATCATATTATGTGTCTTTATAAACAAGAGCAAGCTAAAATTATCCTTAAAAGTCTACAAATATCTTCACTGTTTGTGAGCGAGAAACACCACATATCTGCAGTCCTGGCAGGTAAGCTGTGCAATGGGTAAAGCAAACACAGCTGTGTGCATCCTAGAGAGAAGATGGCAATGGTGCTAAAGATGATGTTCCCTTACTGACATGCCACAATCCATAGCATTCCGTTACTGTCACATAATATGCCTGGCTGCATGTTTGTTTTCCTTTGCCTCTGCAACAATCTAAGCATGACAGTAATCCATCTTCTTGCTGGGTGCAGCTGATGATAGGGCTATAAGAAGCATCTTCAAAGCAGACCGGGAATGAGTTTCCTGCAGGCAAAGATGAGAGCAGAAAAGTGAAGATATCAGATGAATGCAGAGAGTATGTGACATTGCTGTGTACTCTTTGTACACAAGGTATCACTTAGTTTTTATCATTTTATGCAGGAGGAACTTTTAGTTTTTTATTATTTATAAATATTTAACAAAAGTAAAATTTTTATTTAATATTAATGTTCTTTTGTCCTTAATGATAATTTTCTTACATAAAGGAATAGTTCACCCAAAAATGAAAATTCTCTTCTGCAGAACACAAATGAAGCTTTTTAGAAGAATATTTCAGCTCTGTATGTCCATGCAATGCAAGTGAATGGTGGTCCAAACTTTAAAGTGCCAAAAAGCACACAAAGGCAGCATAAAAGTTATCCATAATATTGGTTAAATCTATTATTTTCAGAAGTGATCCAATCAATTTTGGGTGAGTTCAGACGAAAATGTAACTTCTTTTTCACTATAAATTAGTGATCTTTATTTCAAGCTTGATTACACTTCCTAGCATCATCTAGAGCTCTGCGCATGCGTCAAGAACTAGGAAGTGTAATCGAGTTTGAAATCATGATCGTGCCTAGAGACTGCAATGACAAGACGTACAATGAAAAGGAGTTACATTTTGGTCTGTTCTCACCCAAAATGGATTGTATCGCTTGAGAAGGCATGGATTAAGCCACTGGAGTCATATGTATAACTTTTATGCTGCCTTTATGTGTTTTTTGGAGTTTCAAAGTTCTGGCCACCATTCACTTGCACTGTATAGACATACAGAGCTGAGATATTCTTGTAAAAAAAAATCATTTGTGTTCTGCAGAAGAAAAAACAAACACATCTGGGATGGAATGAGGGTGAGTAAATTATGAGAGTATTTTCATTTTTTGGTGAATTTTGATTTTTTTAATGCAAAAACAGGTCTTTGTGCCAGCATCTAAAGTCTTAGATGTTATATTTTTATAATATGTTTTAGCACCCTTTAAGCAATAGTATAATTTGATGAATCTGTGTGAATCAATCACCATAGGACTTTCTTTAAGAATAATGCAGCTGTCATAAATGCAAAAACAAACAAACAAACAATTCCCACTGGTCTCCGTATGATCAGCCTCACAGTGGTCTGGTAAGAATGATACAGTATTAGTTCCTTTAAATTTGGGTCTGTTGGTTTGTTGTTTGAAAATTATGCAAAGCTCAGCTCAACAGGTGGCAGGTAAATAGCAGCCCATTGTGGTCTTCTCCTTGTCTCCTTAACCCAGAGGCAAACCAAGGTAAACGGGCCTATCGGTTCAGCTGTTCACCCCACTCAGCACAGCCATCAGCACTGCACTATATTTACCAGCTTCCTGGGTTACACAAGCCTGCCAAGGGGTGTGCACAAGCCCTCGACCCCTGCCTCTGTCCTCTGCATAAGCTAGGCTCTCCGTCACTGCCATAGTAAACACACAAAAAGCATGGTTAACAGCCCATGGCTGTGGGAACAAACAAGGGGAGGGTCACATGTGTACGGGGTTAGAATTGTTTCTAATTAACATACAAATGGAAAGAAATTGGTTCACAAATAAATTGGAGATCCACAAATAAATGTAAGGAGTTTCACAAAAAATGAAATGAATTCACCAATAAAAAGGATGAGATTTATAAATACATGTTTGGAGATTCACAAAAATAAAGTGAATTCACAAATAATGAAATTATATTTGCAAATATGTTTTAACTCACAAACACAACTCTGTCCAGTCACAGTGCTCTCATGAGCATGGAATCAAGCACATACAGATAAGCTCCAAGGCTGCAAACTTTTAAAGAAACAGATGCAATCAGAGGAATACTGTGACTTAAGGTTTGTATCATTTTCTTTCGGTTATAAACATGTGGTGTCTTGTTAAATGTCGACAGCTGAAAACTGCCCATTTGTAGAGTGTCCTGATCATTTGCTTTATAGCTAACCTGGCTGACTGTATGAGTCTGCTATTTTAATTCTTGACTGAAACTCCTAGCTTCTTAATGGGAAATGTATGTATGTGTCATCAAAACCTTTGAACGAATGAATTAATGAATGAACGTTACATTTATCTAGCGCTTTTCTAACACTACACTCAAAGCGCTTTACACAGTGAACAGGGAACTCTCCTCAACCACCACCAGTGTGCAGCATCCACCTGGATGATGCGACAGCAGCCGTAGTGCACCAGTACACTCACTACACACCAGCTATTGGTGGTCTTAATGTTACATGGGCATGTCAGATCCAAACAGACACACTACTAGACACTACAAAAGATCAGTAGTACAAATAGTACCTTTATAAAACAGGAATCATATTTGATGATCTTAGGAGCACAAACCATAAATCAATACCCTATATTACACAGTGTTCAAGATCTGCTATGGCAATAATTTAGTTTCACATTATGTTAATGTATATACAAAAAATAATTGAATTAATTGAAGTAATATTTCAAAGGATTTATATTTTTAGCACTGAGTGTTATGGCAGACCAGTCCAATGTTACTCACAATAAATAATTATGTTAACCCTGTAAAACAATGCATGTTTCACTTATTTACTCAGGAAGTATATGGCTGTGAGATACAGGAGGACGACAACAACAACAACAACAACAACAATAATAATAATAATAATAATAATAAAAGAATTGTGAGGATACTGGAGAACTGGTGCTTTCTGCTCCACAAAAAGATGGAAACAGTTGTGGGACTTTTGTGCTACTGGTGGTAAGACATCACAAAGCTCCATGGCCCAATCTTGTTTGTGTAACATGTTCTTTTCTATACAGTAATGGACTTGTTTTTAACATGTAACTATTATTTTTTCCAATCATTTGTGCAGAATGCTCTAACCCTGTCTAGGGCTATCCGTCCCAGACAACTGATACAACACCATGACATGGCAAGGAGGATTTTTATATACAACAAAATCAAGCAAAATGCCAGCACTCCAGTTGTAAGGTTCAATTCCAGTGTTTGTGTGTGTAAAATGTACTCAAATTGAATGTTTTTTTGTAGTTACACGCATGACAGCCTGTAATTTTTAACCAAAAAAAACAAAAAACAAATCATGCCTTTTAGCCAAAAGACTTGCTTTAAAACATATTTACCTCAAAATGCCTTGATAGAACTCAATAAAATATTTGTCAACTAAATGACAAAAACTATTTTGTCAAATGAGATGAGTCATCATTTATATTCATGTTGCTCCAAACCCAAATGACTGACTTTCTTCTGTGGGAGGATCCCAAAAGGAGATGTCAGGAGTAATGATAGGGACTGACTGCCTCGCTTTCATTTCAGCCACATTAGCAGCATCTACATTTTACAATGTATTCTCATATTCCACAGAAGAAGCTAAATAATACAGGTTTTAAAAAAACATGAGGGTGAGTAAATGACAGAATTTTCATTTTTATGTAAGTCAACCCAAAGACAATGTTAAGGTTTATTTAAATTTTGTATTGCACTTTCATTTCAAGACATGACATTGTATCTTAAAATAAATCTGACATAACAGAAAAATAATCAATCTCATATTACACATTTTAAAAGGTGTTCTGTATCGGAGCTGGAACCACTGAGTTTTGGAGCAGGTGAGTCAAGTGCTCAAAGTTGATGGGCAGTTCACAGGGGAAACATCTGAAAAAGAAGGCAATTACCAATGAGTCAATTATCACTGTCAGAACATGATGCTGTATTTTAGAAAGGGACCCTGTAACAGTACCTCCTAAAACATGCACACAAAATTGCAAAATTATAATAAATATTACCTTACAACTGCTTTTATTAAATACATTAACATTATGTGAAAATTACTGCCATAGCAGATCTTGAACACTGTGTAATATAGGGTATTGATTTATGGTTTGTGCACCTAAGATCATCTTATATGATTCATGTTTTATAAAGACACTATTTGTACTACTGATCTTTTGTAGTGTCTAGTAGTGTGTCTGTTTGGATCTGCCATGTAACATTAAGTAAAGGTTTTGACGACACATTTCAGTCAAGAAACTTGGTTAAAATTAAAATAGCAGACTCATACAGTCAGCCAGGTTAGCTATAAAGCTAATGATTAGGACACTCTACAAATGGGCAATTTTCAGCTGTCGACATTTAACAAGACATTACACATGTTTATAACCGAGAGAAAATGATACAAACCTTAAGTCACAGTATTCCTCTGATGGCGTCCGTTTCTTTCAAAGTTTGCGGCCTTGGAGCTTATCTGTATGTGCTTGATTCCATGCTCATGAGAGCACTGTGACTCTGGTCCCGCCCTGATAGTTAAATGAAGCATGATTGGTTGAAGATAGAAAGTACTACGATTGGTCTGAGTAATGTGGCCATTATCTGATTGGCTTGTGTAGATGATGGGTGGAGTCCACCTATTTGTGGATTGCCTGCAGCTCTCAGTGCAAGAAATGTTTCAGAAGTCACAAATGCACAGCAAGCAATCTACAAATGAATGCTGGACAGAGTTGTGTTTGTGAGTTAAAACATATATTTGTAAATAATTTTTTATTTGTAAATCTCATTTTATTTATTTGTGAATTCACTTTATTTTTGTGAAACTCCTAACATATATTTGTAAATCTCATTCTTTTTATTGGTGAATTCATTTCTTTTTTGCGAAACTCCTTGCATCTATTTGTGGATCTCTTTCAATTTATTTGTGAACCATTTTTTATTTCTGAATATCTTTCCATTTGTATGTTAATTAGAAACAATTCTAACCCCATATATGTGAGACCCGGATGACAGCAGCCGTCCAGCCTATTCTAGGTAACTGGAATGTACACAGCGACCTCGTGGCAAATTTCTAACTTGAAGCTTCACAGAGCCTTTATGTCCATCTTTGATTGCGTTTATCTGACTTTGAGGGATACATTTGGGGGAAATGAATTTGCTTTCATGTTGCTGAACCATGCCTAATTCTATCCAGAGCGTAAAGAGCAAACAGAGGTAAGTTTAAAAACTTATCCTGGAGGGATGATAGTCACCTGACACTCTACTGTCTCCATTTATAATTGTATGTGACAAGATTTTATTAATGAAATATTTTATTGTATAGATTGTGAATTATAATATAAGGCATTTACTTTTAAATAGGTCCTGAAGGTAAACAGGTCCTGTTGGTCCTGAATGGTCCTGTAAATATAACAAAATTTTCAGAACAGTTCTTACCATTTAATATCAGTGCATTCAATTCCAAAATCTGATTTATAATTTTGCTTTTGTTCCACGTGATGCATTTGTGTGGTTTTAATTTGAAAGGTTTTTCAGTTGCTTTTGTACTAGACTGATTTGTAGTTCAGGTTTAGTTATGTTATATGTTGTTTGAGCAAAATTGTAGTAAAAGCCATATTTATTACTTTTGCTCAAGCACTTAGACAACTGCATAAGCAACCGAGAGATTACTTTCTATTTTGATCATTGAAATATGATGTGTAATCTGTTTTTCTTTAGGGAATACTTTCAGCCCTGTTGTGGTGTCACAGAATAGTGATTAATAATAAGAACAAAACAATTAGCTTCCCAAAATAGATGTCAGACAGGCCCACGTGATCTGGAGTGAAATAAAATCGGTAGCTGTCTCTGGGGTGATTAGGTGACTTAGTGTTGATAATAGCCCAGTGAAATGCCCTCGACTAAATGGTTAGTCTGTCAAGGGCAAACCCACTGAGGGGATCAGAAACAACTGGGAAGTGATACAACTGCATTGATAAACTTAGCTTTGATAGGGAAATGTAGCCAAGTGCTACACATGGATGCATTAAAATGATTTATGGGACACTGGAATCACTAAAGTTGTGTTAAGCCAATGAACATATTGGTGATAAAGTAACAGAGACAGAGCTAAAAGCCATAGTACACCCAAAAATTTAAATTCTGTCTGTCTGTCTGTCTTTTATTTTTTTTTGGTGGAACACTAAAGGACATGTTAAGCAAAATGGCAGCCTCAGTTACCATTCGCTTTCATTGCATAGACAAAATTAAATGAATGTGAATGGTGACTGAGGCCCTAACTTAATGCCCAATCTCTCTTATTGTGTAAAATGGGTGAGGGTGAGTAAATGAAGACAGCATTTTTATTTATGGATGAACAGACCGATCTCACTTTGAATTTGGTGAATGTAGGTCAAAATTTCTTCAAAAATCTGCCTGTGTTTACCAAAATTCAAAGCACTGCCCCCAGTGGCTGAAGTTGGAAGTCCACAGAGTGGTACCAAAACAAGATGTAAAGCGAGTTGTTTTCAGTTGTAAATGTTGTAATACTGTCCACAGAAATGCATCATTTTTTATTAAATATATGTCCAAACCCAAACCCTAAACCTAACCATCATTGGAGTATAAATATAATCTTAGAGGGAAAATGCAACCTCTGAATCGTGTTCATCATTATGTCAATGCGATTACTTCCTGATTTCTGTGGGACCAGAACCCATGTCTCTGAGGTTGGTCACACAACATGCTATCAGTTGCTCCACACGAAAGGTAAATGCATTCGAACTGATGCAAAGATGTCTGATGGGAGATGCCGCTTGTCAGTAATTTTGCAGAATGTGGTCGACGTCTGGGTACTGGAACATTTGGTAGCAACATGTTATGTTCCAGTGTAATTATGTTGGGGTGTACAACCTTTTAAAGAGAGGACAGGTTGTATGGTGTCCATAACAACATCAAACTGTAACATGTTACTCACTGTCACTGAACTGTAAAAACAAAATCATGTGCCAGGCAAATTAGAGATTAAACTCAGCATTCTGTGCTTGGTTGCCTTGGATAAAAAGATAAGTTGAATAGCCATTAATAACTCGTCCCCCTTGCCTTTGCAGTATGGCTAGTACTTCAATAGAGATCTTTCCATTCAAGGACCAAGAGCTCCCTGCCCACCTTCTGTTTCAGTTGAACTTATTAAGACAGGAGCAGATCTTCACTGATGTTATCTTGTGCACTGAAGACAAGGAGATCCCCTGCCACAGGAACGTCTTGGTGTCCAGCAGCCCGTACTTCCGAGCCATGTTCTGCAGCAATTTCCGGGAAAGCAGCCAGGCTAGAGTGGACCTTAAAGGCATTGCATCAGAAGTCATTGAATGTATTGTGGATTACATTTATACTGGAACCATCACCATCAGCATGGAGCTTGTACTACCCCTGATGCAGGCTGCCTCTATGCTGCAATATGGAAGGCTTTTTGAGGCATGTTCTACTTTCCTACAGACGCAGCTCAATCCAGAAAATTGCCTGAGCATGATCCGCCTCTCTGAGATCCTCCACTGTGAAAGCCTAAAGGAGCGAGCAAAAGAGATGGCTGTGCGCTGCTTCTCGGATGTAGCTGCTTCAGAGGACTTCTGTGAACTCTCACTTCCTGAGCTTATGTGCTACCTGGAGGACGACCGGCTGTGTGCAGAAGAAGAGCAGGTATTTGAGACTCTACTGGCTTGGATCCATCACGACCCCTTCTCACGTCGTGGTGCCATTCATGACCTCTTCAAGAAGGTCCGGTTGCGGTACATCCATCCTACGTACCTCTTCCAGTTCATCGCCAATGATCCCCTTGTCCAATCGTCAACGTTATGCACTGAGATCATTGAGTCTGTGCGACGTCTTATGTTTTCCGTTAGTGCGAAATGTACTCATGAGTTGAAGCCCCTTTGGACCACACCACGTCGCTACACGTGCCGCGAGACTCTAGTGGTGGTTGGAGGCCGCAAAAACAATGAACAGACATCTCGAGAGGCACTGCTATATGATGAGCGGACACAACGATGGCAGTGGCTCGCTAAACTACCTTTACGACTATACAAGGCAGCCTATGTTTGTATTCACAGCATACTGTATGTAGTTGGAGGCCTTAGCCTAAGCCTAGTGTCTGGAGAAAGTGCAGTCAGCGCCACAGTGTACACCCTCTCGTTAAAGACCAACCAGTGGAGGACCGCTGAGCCCATGCAGGAGCCACGTTACGCCCATCAGAGTGTCTCCTACCTTCACTTCATCTTCGCTTTGGGAGGAATAGGGGCAGACAAACAGATCTCAAATACAGTGGAGCGCTACAACAGCATGTTCAATCAGTGGGAGGCCATGGCGCCGATGCCCACAGCGGTACTACACCCTGCAGTCGCTGCCAATGACCAGAGGATTTACGTGTTTGGAGGAGAGGATGCCTTGCAGAATCCAGTCAGACTTATTCAGGTAACAAAGGTCATTCAGAGAAGTTAATCCGTGGTTTGCTTGCTTTGCTCATGGTGTGATCTCACATGACAAGACAAATGCCTCTAATCCCTTCAAGGTTTATCACATCTCCCGGAACTTGTGGTCTAGACTGGAGACCAGGACGGTGAAGAATGTCTGTGCACCTGCTGCAGTCATAGAAGACAAGATTTATATTGTTGGAGGTGAGACTGGGTAAACTGTGCTATAATGTACACTGGCAGCCAAAAGTTTGGAATAACGTACAGATTTTTGCTCTTATGGAAAGAAATTGGTACTTCTATTCACCAAAGTGGCATTCAAATGATCACAAAGTATAGTCAGGACATTAATAATATGAAAAATTACAAATTACAATTTGAAAAAAAAAAATGTCAGAACTTCTTAAACTATTTCGAAGAGTTCCCATCAAAAAAATCCTCCACGTGCAGCAATGACAGCTTTGCAGATCCTTGGCATTCTAGCTATTAGTTTGTTCAGATACTCAGGTGACATTTCACCCCACACTTCCTGTAGCACTTGCCATAGATGTGGCTGTCTTGTCGGGCACTTCTCACACACCTTACAGTCTAGCTGATCCCACAAAAGCTCAATGGGGTTAAGATCCATAACACTCTTTTCCAATTATCTGTTGTCCAATGTGTGTTTCTTTGCCCACTCTAACCTTTTCTTTTTGTTTGTCTGTTTAAAAGTGGCTTTTTCTTTGCAATTCTTTCCATAATTTCGGCACCACCAAACTCTGTAAAAAAATATATATATATTTCTAAACAATTCTGAACATTCTTGCCACCCTTAGTCTGCAATTGTTTGTAAAAACGAGTAAATTCACAGCTAAACAGAGTATTACAGGTAATCCCGCACCAAAGTCACGCAATTTGTTGAGCCAGAAGTTGACGTCACTCAAACTAAGGGAACAATGTTTTGAAAGCGCTACAGAGCCAGTGTTTATATTCTTCGGGGGAAACCAACCTACAAATGGCTTACTTACTGTAGGCTATAATTGTCTCTGCAATAAGAGACATTATTTTAACATCCGGAGAGAGTTTGTTTTCAGAGATCAGCCTTATCAAAATCAGCTGAGGACGTCAGTGAATTGTAACAGATTGAACTGTATGATGACAATGTAAACAGAGCACAGTGATCTCCTGCACCTTTTGGCTTTCAAATATTTATTTGAAGGCTTGCTTTCAAGAAGACCATGAAGAGGGCACTTTAAGTGGTTTGATGATAGTGGTGAGTGTCATTTAATTTTATGTAGACCTCTGCTTGACTGTTTTAGTATTTTTAACATGATTGCATGGTAAATCTATCCTCACTGGCGTGGGCTATTTTTGTATGTAATCCGCAGTCTAAACAAAATAATTTCTGTCTGTGTTTCATTCATACTAACGGCCATTCAAGGGCTGATGTATTTATTATTTGTTCTTTATTGGACAAGCTTTGACATATGTGTCATTGGCGAGTCTTCTGTGATCATATACTGTATGTTTGTTTGGTAGTTTGCGACTCTCTGGGTCATGAGCGAACATTTAGGGGCGTAGCTCATGCATATTAATTAGTTTATGACGTTAGTTAACCTTTGAAGAGCTGTAGATCACGTGACCTAATTAATATTCATGAGCTATTCCATAGGCTTAACCCGGCCCTGCCCCTGAGTCTTCTCTTTACTGTTGTACATGAAACTGGTGTTGAGCAGGTAGAATTCAATGAAGCTGTCAGCTGAGGACATGTGAGGTGTCTATTTCTTTTAACTAGAGACTCAAACTGATGTTCTTATCCTCTTGTTTAGTTGTACGTCTGGCCTTCCACATCTCTTTCTGTCCTTGTTAGACCCAAGTGTCCATTGATTTTGAAGACTGTAGTGTACACCTTTGTATGAAATCTTCAGTTTTTTGGCAATTTCAAGCATTATATAGCCTTCATTCCTCAAAACAATGATCGACTGATGAATTTCTAGAGAAAGCTGTTTCCTTTTTTTTTGTTGCCATTTTTGACCTAATATTGACCATAAGACATGCCAGTCTATTGCAGACTGTGGCAACTCAAAAACAAACACAAAGACAATGTTAAGCTTCATTTAACTAACCAAATAGCTTTCAGCTGTGTTTGATATAATGGCAAGTGATTTTCTAGTACCAAATTAGCAATTTAGCATGATTACTCAAGGATGAGATGTTGGTGTGATGGCTGATCAAAAATTACTTTTTTCAAATAGTGATGGTGCTGTTTTTTACATCAGTATTGTCCTGACTATACTTTGTGATCAGTTGAAAGCCACTTTGGTGAATTAAAGTACCAATTTCCTTCCGAAACAGCGAAATCTGTACATTATTCCAAACTTTTGGCTGCCAGTGTAAATGTTGCCAGGGATCATACCCAGCAATACCATACCTAGGCTTACCCAACCATGAAACACTATACATCAGATGATGAATTAATACAACATTAAAAATCCAAATCAATTCATGTTTTGTCAGCATGAAACAGCATTTGTAACATTTACTTCACAATATGACATATTTCTAAATGAAACAGTATATTCAATACAATGTGGATAGACTTGATTTTATCCTTCTGGAATTTATGGAATAGTGAAAAGTGGGTAATCCATACCATAATGGACCAGCGCATCCATCCATCCATCTATCCATCTATCTAATCAAACTTTATCTATCTAGTTATATTTTGAAGATTACAAAGACAACCTTTTTTTTTTTTTATTAACATGCACCGATGAATTATGCACAATAGGAACATGGAACATGTATCAAGAAAGTAAACAGGGTTAATTTTATTGTCATGTTGACTGAAAACATATATTTTTTTTTTTTTTTTAGGATACACGAGAAGAGTAATTGCCTATGACACCAAAGCCAACACATTTGTAAAGTGTGCAAATATGAAGGAGAGGAGAATGCACCATGCGGCTACAGTCATCAATAACAAACTCTATGTAACTGGAGGCCGCTTCCTCAACAGCCATGATGTCATAGAGGACTCAGACTGCTTTGAGTGCTATGACCCTAAAACAGACGTATGGACTTCTAAAGGCTCTTTACCATACAAGCTGTTTGATCACGGTTCCCTATCTCTGATCTGTGTCTCCAACCGCTCCAACCGCCCCAACCCACCATGAGGGTGCAGCACCTCTGCTGGGGCATCCTGTTCGCTCCCCTGCTCATTAAGGGAAATGAGAAATATGGGGCCACAGCTGAGACTGGCAACAATCTGAAGAAGGTTGCTTACGTTTGTGGGCTGAGTAAATCTCAGCTGTGGCTTTGATGGTATGCTGCTGGTGCTTGCCAGCATCTGTGCCATCTTAAATCAAAAGAGATTTGAGCTGGCAATTGGAAGTGTCACAGTGGACCTCAGGGAGTGAGCCAAGGACCTCAGAGCAAAACGGCAGACTTACGCAATGCACAGCTGTTCCTGCAGAACCGTGACACAAAAATCTTCAGACAGATGTCTTAACACACTCTGCCCTCTCAGAACGGCTTGAGCAGCCAAATTATTCATCAATCGTGCCTTGTTAACCTGAGTTTAATTGGGATCCAAGAGATGTGAAAATTATTTTAGCCGGTGTAAAATATAAAAGCACAGGGAAATGAGAGTTTGGTGAAGTATTTGGTCAAGTGAAGGGAACAGTCCCTCAGAGCTGTGGTCAGTTCTTACTAATAGATGAAGGCCAAAAAAAAACAAAAAACTAATAGATCATAATATGAGTACCTACTCTGAATGCTTGATGTACCGTGCATTTCTCTTTTTGGCAAAATAGCATTGATGTTGAAAAATGTAATTATGATTTCTAAAGGGACCAGAAGTGCTTATTAGCAATGATTTGTTTGCTTGCATTATGTTGATCTCTATGCCCAGTGCCTACGGTTTGAAGAGGTTGTGTTGTCTGCAAACTCCATTAACTAATAAAAGATAGGGGCTTGAAGAGCCCTGACATCACTTAAGATAAATAGAAAGAGGGCCAATGGATTCTTGGAAGGAAGTTCTATGAAGATGTCTATTATCTCCTAATATGTAATGCTTCTTGAGAAATGTCTGGTGACCTTAGCTTTGATTATTAAAAACAAGGTATATCAGAAATGTCACTTTTTCTTTTGCATTGGTCTATGGAAATTAAAGGTTTAAAGGGTTTGGAAAATCAACAGGTCATTCATTCCTATAATCGGATCAATTCAGCTTAATTTTCACTGCACTTTGTCCTTCACTGGACACAATAAGGAATAAACAACTGCATTTTAATGAGCACAACAAAAGATTTTACAGCTGGTCTCAAGCTAGATCTCACCACTAACTTTAGCCTCAAGCTTTTAGATTAGATTGACAGTACACCCCTCAAGCATAGATAGCCCCTGACAACAGTCGGCATGGAAACCACCAATCAGATGGCAGGATAGGCTTGTTTTGCCAGAATCATATTGGTATACTGTCCACAGTTACAGACCCAAACCCATTAGTTACACAAGAGCTGAACTGAAGGTCAACAAGATTTTATTTAGGACAGTAATGTAATTCTTCAGAAAAAAAACATACCTTAAGTTGATAATTTGATGGTACGTTTTGACTCAATAAATTACTTTGAAGGGGAACTCAGTAATTATTTGAATATGTCGTCTTGGACTTACACTGACACTTAGTGGTGTGGGTGTTGCATCATTCAAACATGGTTTTCAGAAACTGATACTATAGCAGAAATTCACTATTCACGGTCAGCCATGATTCTTTTTATCCAAGAGTGAAAGTGTCCAATAACAGGGTGGTTACTGAGAGTAAACCAGTAGTATTTAGCTGGTCATGTGATTATAACATGGCAGCCCCCATGTGGAGACCCTCTCCATGTAGCTTTTATAAGGTTACTGATATGACTCGAGTTTTCATCTCATGTGAGTGCTCATGATTGAATACGTGTTTCAAAATTCGTTTCTTTAGGAGAAAAAACCTTTTTAATGAAGAAAAAATTACTGAATGCTCCTTTAAATAAAATATTTAAACTTGTGGATGTATGTTTCAGTGCTGTATTTTGGACAATACATGTGAGAATAGATGTTTCACCAAATTAAGTTTGGAAAAATGCCACATAATTTTTATTATCTCTGATCAGAACATCCACATCAGCATTACTGTACATATTCCAATATCCCATACTTTTTTATGGGAATGAAAATGAGGCTGTGGGAAGTTCAGTCTCTTCAAAGACATCCACCTTATAAAGCTCCTTGATAATATAAAAATGTATTTATTTATTTATTTACCCCTACTGAATATTTTGGGGAAATATGTATTTTCGGTGTATCTTTTATTTATTTTGGCTGAATAACACCAAAAATAACAGTACAGGCCATTTAACAGACTAAGACGATTCCTCACAGCCTTTTTTTCATTCCCGACAAAAATTAAATATGGCGCTAATATGAATAAGATCAATTGAATGACGGGAACTCGTGTGGATGCAAACTATTTCACACAGAAACAGTGTGTTATATATATATAATAGGACTATATTTAATTTTTTTTAACTTATTTTGGTCACATTATTTTACATGTATTTACATACTGTAGGTAATTACTGAGTAATACTTATGAACTATATTACTGTGTAGTCATTTTGTATAGCTGCTTGTACATATTGTTATTACTCTGGAAATTAATAATAGTAATATGTGTAACACCAACACTGTAAAATAAATCGTTACCCATATTTTTATAACTACTGTTTTACTATATTAATAACCAACCTATGACTATATCTGCCATTGGGCCAAAGCACGATCATCTATTACAATCAGGAACAAAGGGCTATGTCGCCCTCTACAGTTCAAAAGGAATATTTTGTTAAAAAAAAAAAAAAAATACTCTTTTTTTAGAAAACGGTTGCTTATCCTAATATAATAGAGCGATCATATCTGTGATGTATAGCTGCTCCTAAGCCGTTTAAGAAATGCAAAATATTCTTAACTTATTAAAATAAGTTTTAGAGTCGGCTGTTTAAAATTGTTCTGCTCTCTACTGGATAGTTGAAATTATGCCTCCCTCACACCAGTTAATATGTCACCTACTGTCTTAACTACTGAGATATAGGAAAATGTAAAGCAGAAAAAAGGGTCGCACTTTACAGTGTTTATGTTACTGTGTATTCAAATACGTAATTACTGAATAATACTATTGAACTACATGTACTTGTAATTATTTTGTAGAGGTTCTAACATGTATATTGTTGCTTTTATTAATGCAAAATATTTGCTGAAATAGGGCTTCTGAAGACCCCTGCTTATTAAGGGGAAATATTTTCCCCTAAGTTGTTCATATGGTATTTGATTACTGATTGGGTGTATCCAGGGAGCTCAAATGATGTTTTTGCTGATATGGGAGACATTCAGATGGTTTCCTTGAGGTCTCAATGTCACTCTGTTGTGAAATGTGCAATAACATCCAACTTAATTTCAAATGCTTACATTTCAAATTCAAATGCTTTATTTATTTGCAATTCTCTCCTTGTTAAAAAAATCATAGATTTCATTGTGCACACATCAATCATACTTAAGATAAAGGCAGAACAGTCAGTTTTGCACAAAAGAGAAGAACGAGTCAACAGGCCTTTATTTCTATAGGTATGTGTGTTTTGTTCTTAACTGAGGTAATATATATATATATATATAATCATTCCAAAACCCTGACATGAATTCAGTAGCTTCACAGTAATAGTTGTTCAATTCTGCTTGGGGAGTACTGATGTTTCATTGCACTAGTAATTGGTAATTAATTAGATATTATAACTTAATTTACAATGTTTTAAGACATTTTTAAGGTTGAGTGAAAGTGGCAAAATGAACATGAAGACAGCAATATTTGCAAAAAAGACACTGAAAAATAAAATAATTCATATTAATATAAATCATAATATTATAACAATAAAGCAGATTTTAATATTAGATAAGTGGATATACAGCATGTACATAAATCTATCCTACAAAAGTTAGCTCCTTTCTGGGGGAGAGAATTAGATCCCCCACCTCCAGTAAGTGTTACTGACTATATACAGTTGAAGCCAGAAGTTTACATACATTTAGGTTGAAGTCATTAAAACCCATTTTTTAACAACTCCGCAGATTTACTATTAGCAAACTATAGTTTTGCCAAGTCGTTTAGGACATCTACTTTGTGCATGACACAAGTAATTTTTCCAACAATGGTTTACAGACAGATTGTTTCACTTTTAATTGACTGTATCACAATTCCAGTGGGTCAGAAGTTTACATACACCAAGTTAACTGTGCCTTTAAGCAGCTTGGTAAATTCCAGAAAATTATGTCAAGCCTTTAGACAATTAGCTTCTGATAGGAGGTGTACTGAATTAGAGGTGTGCCTATGGATGAATTTTAAGGCCTACCTTCAAACTCAGTCCCTCTTTCCTTGACATCATGGGAGAATTAAAATAAATCAGCCAAGACCTCAGAAGTAAAATTGTGGACCTCCACAAGTCTGGTTCATCCTTGGGAGCAATTTACAAATGCCTGAAGATACCACGTTCATCTGTACAAACAATAGTACACAAGTATAAACACCATGGGACCACGCAGCCATCATACCACTCAGGAAGGAGACGCATTTTGTCTCCTAGAGATGAACATAGTTTGGTGCGAAAGTGCAAATCAATCCCAGAACAACAGCTAAGGACCTTGTGATGCTGGAGGAAACGGGTAGACAAGTATCTATATCCACAGTAAAACGAGTCGTATATCGACATAACCTGAAAGGCTGCTCAGCAAGGAAGAAGCCACTGCTTCAAAACCGCCATAAAAAGCCAGAATATAGTTTGCAAGTGCACATGGGGACAAAGATCATACTTTTAGGAGAAATGTCCTCTGGTCTGATGAAACAAAAATTGAACTGTTTGGCCACAATGACCATTGTTATGTTTGGAGGAAAAAGGGTGAGGCTTGCAAGCCGAAGAACACCATCCCAACCGTGAAGCATGGGGGTGGCAGCATCATGTTGTGGGGGTGCTTTGCTGCAGGAGGGACTGGTGCATTTCACAAAATAGATGGCATCATGAGGAAGGACAATTATGTGGATATTGCAGCAACATCTCAAGACATCAGCCAGGAAAGTTAAAGCTCGGTTGCAAATGGGTCTTCCAAACGGACAATGACCACAAGCATACCTCCAAAGTTGTGGCAAAATGGCTTAAGGACAACAAAGTCAAGGTATTGGAGTGGCCATCATAAAGCCCTGACCTCAATCCGATAGAAAATTTGTGGGCAGAACTGAAAAAGCATGTGTGAGCAAGGAGACATACAATCCTGACTCAGTTACACCGGTTCAGTCTGGAGGAATGGGCCAAAATTTCAGCAACTTATTGTGAGAAGCTTGTGGAAGGCTACCCAAAACATTTGACCCAAGTTAAACAATTTGAAGGCAATGCTAACAAATACTAACAAAGTGTATGTAAACTTCTGACCCACTAGGAATGTGATTAAATATATAAAAGCTGAAATAAATAATTCTCTCTACTATTATTCTGACATTTCACATTCTTAAAATAGTGATCCTAACTGACCTAAGACAGGGAATGTTTTCTATGATTAAATGTCAGGAACTGTGAAAAACTGAGTTTAAATGTATTTGGCTATGGTGTATGTAAACTTCTGACTTCAACTGTACATCAGACCAAAAGTACATATTGCTCAGAATGTAGAGATCTGTTTTGGCACAGATGATCCATTCTTCAAGAAACGTTATAGCTTTCAGCATCTGCTCTCTAAAAAACCCTTGTCTTGAAGTAAAATCTCAAAAACTTTCATTAGACAGACAAAAATATATATCTGTAAGTATTCTTTGTAATTGTCTAAAACTTCATTCATTTGGACCATGCCACTGTCACAGCAGCCACTTTAACAAACAATAAGAAACACATTTGGTAAGACTTCATCTTGAATTGTAGCGGTGTTAATTACAGTGTCTCTTTTCTCTTCCAGCGATCGACAAGTTCTTCCTAATAGGAGAAAATAACCAAGAAGTGGATGCCTATTTACATCTATAACATTTAGGCTGATCACTCAGCTTACTATTTACATACAACTGCAGAGTTCAAGTTTTCTATGTTGAAAAATGTACATTCAGGCCTTGTGCCTTGTAGTGCAGAAAGCAGCCTTGCTTTTCTTTTTTCACCAATTAATCTCTAAACAGCTCTCTCCTTACCCTCATTTTTTTCATTTCATTCAGTGGTAATCACATCATTGCCATGGAGAAAGCTAGTAAGTTTTTAAAACTACATTCCAAAGCTTTAATTACAAATGAAGCCTATGATTCCTGAGAAAGCTGGTGCTTAAGAGCTCATGCGAGAAGAGGGACAGCTTTATTCCTTCACCTCTGGCACTTTATAAAAGGAAGAGAAGAGGAGAGGTATTAAAGGTACATTACAAAGTGAACAGAGTGGCCATACTGTCATTCGTAACTTAACGCCCCTATTTCTGTCTGGCACTTTCAGTTGATTTCTCTGGCCACCAGGACTCGAGCATTTGAGACAGGTGATAACAGTATAAACAGGGCCATGTTGATAGGAGGGCCACACCAATAGATTTCCAAGCACTATGGATCCGAAAAGACGGCTGCCATTGAGTGCGGGGTTGAGAGGCAGAATCGTCCTAAACTTCTTTGATAGTCCGTTCGGATGGCTTGTAGTTGGAAGAACTGGTGGACGACATGTAGACGGAATGGGTCCTGCGATGCAGACGGGCATGCTTGGTGGACAGGTTGTGCCTGCTGTTGCTGATGATGTCATTAATGAATTTCTTGCAGTCCACGCAGACCTCCACAGTGCTCCAGTCCTCGGTGAACTGCTCAGGCAGCTCCAGCTCCTCTTTGGAGGATGAGTGCTCACCGTGCTTAGACAGTCTGAAAGGGATCATTACAAGTAACAATTTTACTGCCAACCAATGTTAGAAATGAAGGGGGGCCAAAAATGCCCTCATAATGAATTCTTCAGTTTTTTATTAATATTCTATTATAGTTCTAGTTATACATATTCTGGCATAAAATATTTGTTCCAGGGGGCAAATATTGCCCCTTAAGGTAAAAGTTAATTTCTGTCACTGCTGCCAACCTATACAAATGTACTATGCAGTATCATGAAACAAATAATGTACAAACCCAATTCCGAAAAAGTAGGGACAGTATAGAAAATGCTAATAAAAACAAAAATGAGTGATTTGTCAATTCTATTCACCCTGTGTTATATTGAAAGCACTACAACAACACATTATTTGATGTTTTACCTTGTGATTTGAATTGTTGTTTTTTTTTTTTTAAATATACACTAATTTCTATCAAATGATTGCAACACGCTTCAAAAAAGTTGGGATGGTCGAGTTTTTTCCACTGTATAACATCACAGTTTCTTCTAATAACACTTATTAAGCATTTGGGCACTGAAAACACAAGTTTGTTAAGTTTAGAAAGTGGAATTTTCCCCCATTTATCCATTATGCAGGTCTTCAGCTGCACAACTGTACAGGGCCTTTGTTGCCGTATTGTGGGCTTCATAATGTGCCACACATTCTCAGTTGGACACAGGTCAGGACTGCAGGCAGGCTAATCTAGCACCCACACTCTCTGCTTACACACCCATGCACTTGTAATCCAGGCAGTATGTGGTTTGATGTTGTCCTGCTGGAAAATGTAGGGACGTCTCTGTAAAAGACAGTACCTGGATGACAGTGTTGCTCCAAAATTTTTGCATATCTGTCTGCATTAATGGTGCCCTCACAGATGTGCAAATTACCCATGCCATGGACACTTGATCTTTTCCTCTTTGGCCTGGAGAAAACAACGGCTGCTTTTTCCAAAAACTATATGAATTGTGGACTCATCGGACCACAAAACATGATTCCACTGTTCTATATACCATCTCAGATGAGACAGAGCCCAGAGAAGTCGGTGGCACTTCTGGACAGTGTTGATGTATGGCTTCTGCTTTGCATAGTAAAGTCACTTGCATCTGTGGATGCTGCGGCGATGGTGTTGAGTGACTAACATTTACGGAAGTATTCCCAAGCCCATGTCATGATATCCATTACAGATGAATGACGGTTGCCGTCTGAGAGAACGGAGATCACACACATTCAGAAGTGGTTTTCCAGCAGGACAACGCCAAACCACCTACTGCCCGGATTACAAGTGCATGCGTGTGTTAAGCAGAGAGTGTTGGTCTTAGATTGGCCTACCTGCAGTCCTGACCTGTCTCAAATTGAGAATATGTGGCGCATTATGAAGCACAAAATACGGCACCGAAGGCCCCGTACAATTGTACAGCTGAAGACCTGCATAATGGATGAATGGGGGGAAATTCTGCTTGCTGAACTTAATAAACTTGTGTCTTCAGTGTCCAAACACTTAACAAGTGTTATTAGAAGAAATGGTGATGTTACACAGTGTAAACACTTAACCATCCCAACTTTGTTGAAGCATGTTGCAATCATTTGATTTGAAATAAGTGTATATTTATAAAAAAAAAACAAATATGATAATGATACAAACACCCTCTGCAATGAAAGTGATGTGAGTGATGTTGTGCTTACCTGGACATGGAACGCTGAAGACTGTTACGGTTGTGGCCAGATGTAGAGGAGGTCTTCTCTGTTTTAGCTGATGCTCCTGAATCCTTTTTGGGCAAAATGCTGGGGCCCAGAGAGGAGATGGGAAGGCTGGCATGGGGCTTGGAGGGCATCTTCATCTGAGATAAGAGGACATGAAATCATTTGCAAACAGACAAATATAAATTGACTTTAACTTGAATCAATGCAAAAGCAGCAAAGAGCTCTTTTGAAAAAGGACATCCCATTTACCTTCTTACAACACTGTGAACAAACAGGCCTGTAAGGAGAAATAAAGAACAACAATTATTCCACAGCACCTTTTGTGTTCCTCATTAAGAGTCAGAAATGAAAAGCTTGACATACCTCTTACAGAACTGACAGGTGTAGGACCAGGTGAAAAGGGAGAACCTCTTTGTCCGACATGAGAAACAAAGCTGAGAGAGGCGTTCACAAAATTATACTCTTATAGTCTCAAATCAGGCAAAGAAAGCTTGCACACTTCTTAGTTCTGCTGAGCTCAAACCTACTTAGCTGTCTTCCTAGACAAAATATTGAGGCATTACAGACTGTACATTGCCTAAAAAAATAGGCAGTGTACAGTTACATTTTACATTTAATTATTTAGCAGATGCTTAAAGGGATAATTCACCCAAATATGAAAATGTTCTCATCATTTACTCACCCTCATGCCATCCCAGATGTGTATGACTTTCTTTCTTCAGCAGAACACAAACAAAGATTTTTAGAAGAATATTTTTAACTCTGTAGGTCCATACAATACAAGTGAATGGTGATGAGACCTTTGCAGCTCCAATAATCACATAAAGGAAACATAGAAGTAATCCATAAGACTCCAGTGGTTAAATCCATATCTTCAGAAGTGATATATAATAGGTGTGGGGGAGAAACAGATCAAAATTTTAGTCCATTTTTTACTCTAAATCTCCACTTTCACTTTCACCTTTACATCTGAAAGTCACATGTGGTGCCTGTTTAGTAGTTTGCATTGTATAGACTTACAGAGCTGTGATATTTTTCAAAAAATCTTCGTTTGTGTTCAGCAGAAGAAAGAAAGTCATACACATATGGGATGGTATGAGGGAGAATAAATTATGTGAGAATTTACATTTTTGGGTGAACTTTCCCTTTTTTTTTTTTTTTTTTTTAGGAAGTGGCTTTGTTTATGGTTGTTGTCTCGGTAGTTGCACTTGTGCTGCCTTTATGATACCTTCTTTTGGCCAAAGCACCATCACATGTATCTCCCGCAGAGATGGCAATCCGAGAACGAATTTTGACAAGCTATTAAAACTGGACTATTCCCAAGTATTGTGTGTCCTGTATATTTCAATTTCTTTATTTTTTTTAGAGCATCACATCATTAGTTTTGCAACATGTTAACGCCAAACTCTATTGGAATCAACTGAGTAAAGTATTCAACGACCTTATAGAAATATTCTGGGTTTAATTTAAGTTAAGCTCAGTTGACAGCATTTGTGGCATAATGTTGATTGCCACAAAAATGAAGGAAAAAAAGGGCAAACATCTGGGTTAAACTGAAACTTTTAAAATAGAAGTGAATGAAATGAACCGGTAAACGTTACAAAACACACTTTTCAAAAATATAGCCAAAAGATATAAACAATAAGCGCATTAGCATGGTTTTAATGTGAAAACAAATTGCGTACTAACCTTCTCTGTAAATTTAAATCAAATTTATAACTTGGTTTCCATGATGACGCAAAACGGGTGACTAATAACTGAAGTTTATTCAGCTAGAAGAATACTGTAATCAGCCACAAAAACGACAATTTATACAGCTCACTTAATACACACAAATATTAAATAACAGAGTTTTAACAGAACAATTAATGTTAGCACTTTTATAGAATTATAACCTTCACATTTCTGCCTTTAAACCCTCCAAAAATTGGCCCCATTCACTTCCATTGAAAGTGCCTCACTGTAACCTCGATTTTTGCTTTTTTTAAGGAAAAGAAGGGTCAAGTCGAAATGTTTTTTTTGTTTTTTTTGTGGTAAACAAAATTATGTCAATTGAGCTTAACTTGTACTGAACCCGAAATATTCCTTTAATGCAAGTTATTTTTGTGATGTGTGGAGTTTCTGACTAAGTACAATAGAGCGTTCCAAATCAGTTATTTAGGTGATTCCATTTCATTTAGTCTACTATCTTGGAAAGCAGCTGCCTATGAAGGCAGAAGTCAGCAGAGCAGCTTGCTATGTTTTCCAACAGAGCTCATGTATATAGATGAGTAAAGTACAGTACATTTAGTTCATTTAAGCAGCTTACCTTTCCTTTCTTGAGCGCATGATAGACATCTTTATACTGCTGGAATTTCTCCAGCTCTGCTTTAACCAGAACCTGTCTGATGTGCATCACCTCCTCTACAGTCAGAGTAAGACACTCGACAGGGTAACAGAATTCCTCCTGGAACAAACACATCACATTCCACCATCACAAACATGCCAAAGGATATATTGTACATTTAAACATGCCATGTGTTCATGCCCGATAATGATGGATTGGTAAAAGTTGATGCAAAACCAAATCTCAAATCTAGATCTCTGGTTACACCCTCTGCCAAACACAACACAGAAACCACAACACAATGATGGAGCTAGAGCAGAACATTTAATTCACTGATATGGAATGTAAAAAAAAATCTCTGCTTAGGTTGTTATGCAGGTTTCAGCACAACAGGTAAAGCAATATGCAAAATTCACATTTAAAGATGAGTAGAAACCCCCATGCTCGTTGCTTAAACAATGTATGGTGCTTAAATACTAGTTCTTTCTCAAATGCACTTAAATAGGGCACACTGATACAAGCACACATAAAAGCCAATATACTATAAATCTAGAACTCACCTAGTAAACTCATCATGTAATCATGTAAAGAGCTACCAAACAAGCGACTCATATTGGCTTTTATGCCCCTTGTCACCCACTTTTTGTAATATGTAGTTTAATTTGTTAGATGGAACATACCACATGACCTCTGCCTAGTGCTTGAGCCTAACCATCAAAGAAAACAACAAGAGGGCATTTATTTGTGTTTGTCAAAAACCAGCGGCTGTACATTTTCATTTACATAAACTAATTGACGCTAAAAAAAAATAAAAAAAAGGTTCTCCACCAAAATGTTACGGAAGCTAACCTGACCAAATTTAAAAGCAGTTTTTTATGGACAGGAACAGTGTGTAATTACAAGAAGGAAATATGATAAAAGGTTTTATAATAGTATTATCAAAGTATTATTAAAAAGATAAAATAGCTTTATTAAAAATGTTAAACATTGGAAAAATGTGAGGCACCACTTACTGCTGGTAATACTATTCCATGTATAAATACTATAATTATTTAATAATATTATTATTATCATCACCTCACGGTTCTTTGAAATACTTGATTCTGATTGGTCAATCGCATCATTCTGAGGTCAAATATGTAAGGGATAATGTACAGTCAGCCGATTGTTGAAATTATGTAATTATGTGAGAAGAAAGTTCTGTTGCTGTTTATTTTGTAATTAATGAACATCTGACTGTTCATTTATAGCTTGACGATAAACAAATAAATGCACATGAAACACTGATTTGAGTTTAAATTATTTTATTAGATTACTTGTAGAGATTGCACAGTGATCCGAGAAGCAGGAAAGATGACTCGTAAATTCGCATACCCGGATGAGCAGTCTGGTGTGTGGATGTGCGGTTGTTACTCGGGAGATATCAAACCGCTAGATGGCGCCATTGACCAATCTGAATAGAGCATTCCAGGGAGCAGTGTAATAATTCAGTATAATGACTGCTAAAATGTATAACTGATCGTTGTTCCAGGAAACCACTTTCCTACATGGCTGTGCTAGCTTCATGTCTCTCGTATCACTCCACGGTCTCCTTCTTCTTACATAATAAAGTAAATTTCAATTCAAATCTATACTTCATGTCCTTTTATTTATGTAGAAAGTATTAGTGTAATAAGTGTGATAAAGTACAATAAATTGGTCATTAACGTAAAACGACACACTTTAGGTTGATATACCTTGTTAGTATGCATTTGCGATAATGACCAGCTTTATCCCCTACTTAATCTTCAATTACTTATCCAAAGTCTATGATCCTCTTTTAGAATGACGCGCATAAATTCTGCGTCATTCAAAAGGAAAAAGTTTGTAGAGCATAGTTCCGTTAAGATCATAATATAATTTATAGTGATGACGTGCAAGTAAACTGATTGTAGTGTGTGCCGGTTCCCTCAAAAGCTTTCTCTACTGGCCATGCAACACTTTGCAACATGCTCACATAAAGCAAGTGCCCTGCTGAGGCACTGAAAAAGCTGTCTGAAACTGCACACGTAACAATGATGAAATGCCTCTTTGAAAATAATGCTAGAAAAATCTGTGTGTATGAAAATGTACTATTCAGATTGTGATTTACCTTGTTGTTGGAAAGCTGCTTCAGTGTAAAGCAGGAAAGGAAAGCAGAGCAGTTACAGCCCTCTAACTGTACAGTTATTAAACAATAGTAAAACTCTACAATCTGTATGCCTATTTTAGAATAGCTTCCTGTATAAGGTCTGTGATTTACTTAATAATGCCATCTGTTCTTCATAAATCAAGCACTATATGAGATCTAGTTAAATAGGAGTTGAAAGGTAGTAAAGTTTTCTGCATGTTCATTTTCAGTGCATAATTACAAAATATTACATATTCCTTACAGAAAATCCTATGCCTTCCTTACTAATTTTTTAAGAGTTTACTAACTTTTTTGACTTATCCAAGCCAGGAAATCACAATTTTAAAATTTCCCGATATTTCCAGGTTTTCCATGACTGTTGGAAGCCTGTTGCTACTGCATGACAGGCTATATTTTCAGACAGAAATAACTAAAATTGCATTTAATTGGGCTTCTGGGCTGAAAATGAAAGCACAAGTTCTCTTTTCACTTTCTCTCTCCACACTTACTGTAACTGCAGCACTACATTGAATCCTGAGAATCGAATTATCTTTTCACAAGACGCAATTCAGCAAAGTGTGACCATAGCATGCAGCCATTTGACCACTAAATGACTCATATTTACTGTCCTGGGACCACATCAACCAAGAAACAACATGTTTGTCCTTAAGCAGCTTTCAGGTAACAAGTCAAAAAAGAAGTGCTTTGTAATTAAAAAAGGTTACTTTGTGTTGCAGTTATGTGTTGTAGGACGTACCAGAGATTTGGAGTTCTGGCGAGATGGAGGATTGAAAGACCGTACACTGGTGGGAGCTTCCTTCTCTATGGAGTGTCTCCTCTGTGGGGCGATACGCTTGTCAGGTTGTGGTGTAGAGGATATGGGCAGGAACCGAGGGGGAGCTGGAAGAAACACAATATTGAGATAAAGAGGCTATATATATATATATATATATATATATATGAATAGGATGGCAGTTCCAATTTTTCCTCTTTTCCTCTAAGCTGCAAATATGCATGGATATGCAAGTCAGATGTTCTGTCCAGGGTTGCAGGCAGAAAAAAATTAAAACTACGCAGAAGGCAGACTCAAAAATGTGTGAAAGAAAACAGAGAAATTTCTGAAGCTGCATTTCAACTGGAATCCACCCATTAATTTTCAGTATGGAACTGAAGCTGTGAGAAATCTTGTGTGCGGAAATGCGTAAGGGGCCGCATAGACCAAACGTGTTTTTGCGCTAAAGTCAAATGCAGTGCAACAAATAGAACAGAACACTAAGTGTTGAAGCTCTTTTAACTTGACTCAGCCTCTAAAAACATGGTGCTCCTGTGCGAGAAGGTCAAAAATGTCTGTTTACATAGGAAACAGCGCAAATGGACGCAAAAACACATTTGATGTGAATGACCCCGAACACTGATTAACTTGCATAGATTTCAAGCTCAAAGCATGGCCAAATAAAAAGGACATCGGTTTTGCTCAGCAAGAACAAAAATTAGAGTGAACTTGGGGTCAGTGACATCATTTTGATTGTTCTGTAAATAGAAAGTTCTGTATATTTAATTATGCTTCTTACTCTTTTTGCCCATGACAGACTCTGGAGATGTGTCCTCCACCATTGAGGTGGATATGCTGGAACTGCTGTCTGACTTCCGAGTGGTTGTGTCCTCCTGGAGAACAAAAAGACGCCATTACTACCAGCAAATTGAGAACAGTTCCAGGCTGTTCCTCTAGAAGTCTCTTGTTCAACATTTTGACAGGGTTCTTGCTCTTTTATGGCTATAACAGAAATAGCAAGTACAAAATAATACACACACTCACATCAGAATCAGAGCTATCCAATTCAGCCAGCGTTGGTGCCTTGAGCAATCTCTTTCTCTGGGAAAGTGGTTGCCCTCCGGCCACACCGTTTATGGGGCTGTGACTTGGCGACATGCCATTGGCCAGAGACAGCGTGCTGACAGCCAACTTTTGTGGTCCATCATGGAAGTCTGCGTAAGGATGGACATCATGTATAATCAGACACAGGAAACCAATGCTGGACACATTATAAAGGCTTTAAAACCTTATTGATTTAGACAGTGTAGACAAAATCTGATAGATAACATTAACTGCCATAGTAATGACTTAAGCATCACTACAATGTCAAGAGGGTAAGTGTAGGAAAGAGTGAGCTAAAGTGAGTTATAACATTACACACATGTTGTGTCCAAAATGACAACAACAAAATAAGCTACTTTAAAACTGATCTGACTCTTCAGACAAAAAGGCATTTTAAAATCACATTTGAATGTGATCTGGACCAGGTTTTGGATTTTATTCTGGGTTTTCTTTTTTTGCATGGCATGACAAAAAAATAATCAGATTTTTTTCCGCCTGTCTGAGCAAAGCCTTAAGACATCACATATTTAAAAATAAAGAAAGAAATGGTTCAAGTTACTGCACTCAGTAAATCTGGCCAACTGCTATACATAGTAATACTAATAATATTACATTTTTATAGTAATGGATGGCTTTCTAGTGGTTTCAGGACCAAAGTGTGCCTGCACAGCCATATCACCATATCAAGACCAGTTGCCCATTGAAGCTAAGCAGGGTTGAGCCTGGTCAGTACCTGGATGGGAGACCTACTGGGGAAAAATAAGATTGCTGCTGGAAGAGGTATTTGGTAAGCCAGCAGGGGTGCTCACCCTGCGGTCTGTGTGGGTCCTAATGCCCCAGTATAGTGACGGGGACACTATACTGTAAAAAGGCATCATCCTTCGGATGAGACGTTAAACTGAGGTCCTGACTCTGTGGTGTAACCCTGGTGTCCTGGCTAAATTCCCTCCACTGGCCCTTCTCAATCATGTCCTCCTAATAATCCCCATCCACTAATTGGCTCTATAACTCTACTCTCTCCTCTCCATCAATAGCCAGTGTTTAGTGTGTGTACTGGTGCACTATGGCTGCCGTCGTATCATCCAGGTGGATGCTGCACACTGGTGGTGCTTGAAGAGAGTCCCCTGTTCACTGTGTAAAGTGCTTTGAGTGTAGTGTCTGAAAAGCACTTCATTTGGCAGACGCTTTTATCCAAAGCGACTTACAAAAGAGGAAAAACATAAGCGAATCATCTTAAGGAGACAGTGGTACGAAAAGTGCCATATTATAAAGTTCCACTAGCATCAGAATAGCATTCAAAACAGATTAAAGTACAGCAAGAATTATTTAATTTTTTTTAGTGACTGGTTAATTGCTCATGTAAATGTAACGTTCATTCATTCATTCATCATGCACACTGTAGAATTTAATGATCAAGTTCTTGCATAACATTGATGTCCACAGCAATGAAAACAAGGGTAAAACAATAATTCAGGAAAATCAAGTCAACAGAAGGCAATTAAGTTTGAATACTGTAAATGACAAACAAGCTATGATTCACATTATGGTTATCCGAATTGTTAAGATGAAGATCTCTGGCACAGGAGCAAAGAATCCCAGACACTAGGCGATCTCATAGACCTAAGTACATATGTGAGGCTCTTTCCCAAAACAAACAACACTCGATCACTGTTATTTGAGATGAAATTACATTCGCAAGACCAACTGCAAAACCAACCAGTTTTTCATGCTATACTATACCTGACATACCATTGTAATATACATAAACTTTGACATTAGCCCCTAAATCTTTAATATCTGGCTACATCCTTGGGTGAATTAAAGGAATATTCCGGGTTCAGTGGAAGTTAATCTCAATCGACAGCATTTGTGGCATAATGTTGATTACCACAAAAAAATAATTTCGACTCGTCCCTCCTTTTCTTTAAAAAAAAAAAAAAAAGGCAAAAATCGGGGGGCCTAGGTAGCTCAGTGAGTAAAGACGCTGACTAGCACCCCTGGAGTCACGAGTTCGGATCCAGGGTATGCTGAGTGACTCCAGCCAGGTCTCCTAAGCAACCAAATTGGCCTGGTTGCTAGGGAGGGTAGAGTCACATGAAGTAACCTCCTCGTGGTCGCTATAAAGTGGTTCTTGCTCTCGGTGGGGCGCGTGGTGAGTTGTGCATGGATGACGCGGAGAATGTGCTATGTCTCCGTGGTAACGCGCTCAACAAGCCACGTGATAAGATGCGAGGACTGACGGTCTCAGATGCGGAGGCAACTGAGATTCACTACGCCACCACGAGGACTTAGAGTGCATTGGGAATTGGGCATTCCAAATTAGGGACAAAAAGGGGAGAAAAAAAAGGGGCAAAAATCGAGTGTGGCACTTATTGTGGAAGTGAATGTGGCCAATTTTTGGAGGGTTTAAAGGCAGAAATGTGAAACTTAATTCATCTGTTAAAACTCTTCAGGTATTATTTGAGCTGTAAAGTTGTTTATATCATAATTTTTACAGTCATTTTAGGGTTTTAGGGTCTGTTGACATTACATCATCATGGCATGAAGTTGTAAAATTAGCTATAACTTTACACAGAAAAGTTTTGTAAGTGATTTTTATCACACTAAAATCATGTTTACACAAATATTGTATATGTGTTTTGGCTATACTTTTGAAAAGGTGAGTATTTTAACAATCAAATATTGGTCTCTATTCACCTCCATTGTAAGTGCCTCACTGGAACCCAGATTTTTGCTTTTTTTTTTTTTTTTTTTTTTAAATAAGGAGGGACAAATTGAAATAATTCTTTGTGGTAATCAACATTGTCACAAATGCTGTCGATCGAGCTTGTACTGAATCCGGAATATTCCTTTGACACAGCAAAATACTTTCCCATATGTATATATTAAGAAACCAAATAGGCTACAATGTAAAAAAAAAAATAAATCCTTCTGTTTTTCTCATCATTGAAAGCTCAACGGATATATTTATAGGACAGAGATGCAGTATAAAAATAAACATTGCCGCATATTAAATATTGATGCCTGCAGAATGAGTTACATAAGCCCTCTTAAACTAGACTAATCCTCATTTACATATAAAAAATTAATTTTGCCAGCTCCGGATTTTCGCCCACTCACACAAGTTCGATGTGTCTGAATCATACACAAGCTCTCACACTGTGATGTGACAGTCATGCTTGCGTCAGGAATACTTTACCTGAGCTTCGGAACAAGTCCTGTGGAGTGCTCATGCTTTTGCCTGCACCTAGAAAGGAACATATCCTTCAATATGGTCCCTCACTCAACAACAGCACAAGACCAAGACAATACATGAGTATAAAGCACTAACATCCATAGCTCAACCAAAGACACTGGTTAACCAATCAGGTGCTCTGAAGTTCATTTCGGGACTGTGATATCAAGCACAGAAAGCACAAACACAGTGTAGCTACACAAAAGCAGCAGCCATTCTTGACAAAGGATTAGTGGGATATGATGGTGGAGGGAAGAGTGCACTATAACAGCAGGAGGAATTATGGAGGAAAGCCCAGTGCAAACAGCCAGAAAAACTGTGCCTTGGAGGCTGGAGTGGACACATGATGTCTGACTGGGTATGCTAAGAGCTGTTGATTTACAATAACTATAGAGTAGAATATAAGGCGTATTTTATTTGACAAAATGAAAACGAGGCTGTGAGGGAATGAAAGGACATCCATTTATTAGGCCTTATTTCTGAAACATGAGCAGCACAAATTTGAGTCAATACCTTCACTTGCATTGTATGGACCTACAGAGCTGAGAAATTCCTCTAAAAATCTTCATTTGTGTTTTGCCGAAGAAAGTAAGTCATACACATCTTGGATGGCATGAGGGTGAGTAAATGATTAATGAATTTTCAATTTTGGGTGAACTATCCCTTTAAGGCTGGACGCACTGCCTTGTCCCCTTCCTCCTCTGAGGACTACCAAATTCAATGTCCCAACCCTGAAGCCAAGCCTCCCCATCACCACAGGAATGTGACATGAGGGTAGTAGTGGTTATCTGGCACAACTACTGAAGCCAGAGGGTCAGTGAACTGACAGCGGTAAAGCCTAAATTGAAATCTTTACCTGATAAGTCAAAACTGATAGACATGCTAAGTGGGCGCATTACTGTGAGAGAGAGAGACAGATGTTATGGATGGAGAGAGAAAGGGAGGGAAGGAGAAGAATAAATAAAGTCATGAGTTAAAACAAGGCATCAATGCATCGGATGTCAAATATAGAAAGGATGCAGAGGTTTTGTAACTGCTTTGACAAATGAGGAACACAATTCTACAATCCATCAGCTTGCCATTGATCGGTTCTTCAAAGCACACTTAGTGGAAACAGCAGGTTTAACTACCTTAGGATGAAGAAAGGACACACTTCTCGTTTATATTTCTCATCCTAATTAACTGTCAGGATAGGTGTCATCTAAATAAAGCTGTCCGGCACAGAAGCAAAGAACACCAGACAATTGACTGTCTTAATCATGACACAGAAATGTCTTTATCTAGACAACATACAGTTTAGTGTATAACATGTTCACACAACCAATGGCTTACAATCAAATATTTTAACTACAGTATTTTAGGGTAAAGGTAAAACTTCTTGATTATCCTTGCATTTTTGTACCGGGCAACGACTTAACTGCTTAAACTGTTAATTACATTATAAGAAAAAAACGGGTGGAAATATCTAATAATACAATAATGTACAGTCCAACAACTATTTACATAACACATAGATCTCTATGTACAGTATGACAATCTACTTATAGACACTCAGGGCCGGATTGGTAATCTGGCATACCGGGCATTTTCCTGGTGGGCCGACGCACTTTGGGGCAGATCAGGGGCGGACTGGCCATCGGGAGAACCAGGCCGGCCACGTAACGGGCCGAGATAAGCTGAAATGAGCCGCCGCGTTATGCAGAACGGGCCACAAAACCACGCAGCGATATGCCGAAGGGGGCAGAGATATGCAGAAAAGGACAGCGACACCCCCTCCCCTCTCAACAACTTTTGGGCCAGTTTCTATGTAAAATCCCAGGTCAATTTCTCTTCCCAGTCCACCCCTGTAGACAATGAACTTTTACACTGTCTCTTTTAGTAGAAGGAGAAAACAACAGATTCTTTTCACCACACAAACAAAGCATACTGTACATCCATGCAAACCTTTAACTCCATTAACTCTAAGACTTAAATATGGGATATTTATCCACTAATCACAATGCATCAGTCAGATATTCTAATTACCAGATTAGTGTTTGTGTAATTATGCAATCTTCCACACAAAAAACCTAGAGGAAGATTTCAGTTAAAACCTATAAAATCTACAGAATCTTAAAACAAAATACCACAAGCCTTAACTAACCCAAACCTCTGAGCAGATCCACCAGTAAGACTAGGTTCTGTCTATAATCTTGTAAATGTCAATAGTATGATTGAACAGTACCGTATATGAATTTAATGTTATGTAACAAAACAGATCAATACATTATTAAAAACGTATCAATCCATGGTGAGGACCTTAGAGATGTAAAGTCACAAATAATATGGCAGCGTAGAGTTAGAGCAAGGACAACACAAGTCTGTATTACAGATATTCATGTTAGAGGACACAAAAGCAGCCATGCTTGAGAATGACACACTGTTACATTACTACACTGCTGTCTGACATGACCAAAAGTGAACCTCACAAGCTGGCTGAAGGCATTTTCACATACCAGTACTCACCTCCATCCACATTACTCATGTATTTGATATTTATTATGTTTGGATTGTGGGGTGTAAATTCAAGGCAATTTAAAGCGATAGTTCACCCAAAAATTAAAATTCTCTCATCGTTTACTCACCCTTATGCCGTCCCAGATGCGTATGACTTTCTTTCTTCTGCAGAACACAAATGAAAATTTTAAAGAATATTTCAGCTCTGTGGGAGGCAGGTTTCGCCTAGGGCGCCATACAAGCTAGTACCACTACTAGGTTAAATCCATGCCCATGTCTTAATCCATGTCTTAAGAAGTGATATGATATGTGTAGGTGAGAAACAGATCAATATTTAAGCCCTTTTTTACTATGATATAATTTTTTACTTTCACAAAATTAAAAAAAAGTTGCATGTTCCCAAGAGTTCTTCTTCTGTTTTTTAGAGATTCACATTCTTTGTGCATATCTCCACCTACTAAGCTGTTGTACAAATATAATGCATTTATTCTTCTCCTTTGCATTATCTCTCACTTTTTTCTTACTCCTTCCTACCCACTAGGTGGTGATATGCACAAAGAATGCAAATCGCTAAAAACAGAAGAACTCTCATGTGCAAGTGGGAATGTGTGAAAGTACGTTTATAGTAAAAAAGGATTTAAAGATTGATCTGTTTTTCACCAACACCTATCATATCACTTCAGAAGACATTGATTTAAGCACTGGAGTCTTATGGATTACTTTTATGCTGACTTTATGTGCTTTTTGGAGCTTCAACGTTCTGGCTACCATTCACTTGCATTGTATGGACATACAGAGCTGAAATTTTCTTCTAAAAATCTTCATTTGTGTTCTGCAGAAGAAAGAAAGTTATGCACATCTGGGATGGCATGAGGGTGAGTAAATAATGAGAGAATTTTCATTTTTGGGTGAACTATCCCTTTAAGTGAAATAATGTTTATACAATTTGGATAAAATGCATTTGTTATCATTTACAGAATAATAAACATGGACTAAGATCCCTTTTCTGTTATGCACTGTTAAATGATGTACAATGGAGACAAAAAATCAGACCGTTCAGAAAACCTGGGATTTCCTTGCTTTCATTGAAGCGCACAATTTGGGAACATTCTTAAATCATGTGAGATCACATGGATCATCAGGTTTTGTACAAACATGTGGAGTCCATGCCAGCTCGAGTGCATGCTGTCATTAAAGCACAAGGGGATCATACCAAATACTAAGAAATTCTGAAATTCAATGTACATTTTTCAATTAAACTCTCACTCTAATTGTTATGCTGATAATATAATTTTAAATTAAAAATTGTGTAATAAATTAGAAAAGAATGTAGTAGCATTGGAACCCACTATATATAATGAGCGACTAAAAAAATAGATGTAGCCCAGCTATACACTGATCAACCACAACATTAAAACTACCGGGTTCCTAATATTGTGTAGGTCCCCCTCGTGCCGCCAAAACAGCGCCAACCAGCATCTCAGAATAGCTTTCTCACCATAGCATTGTTGGTGCCAGACGGAATGGTTTGAGTATTTCTATAACTGCTGATCTCCTGGGATTTTTACGCACAACAGTCTCTAGAATTTATTATTTATTAATTTATTATTAATATCGGTCGGCCGATATTAGCTTTCACCAATATATCGGTATCGGCGTATATTTTACCGATATGAAAACTTTTTTTCAGAACATATAATGCAGAAAACAAAGCTTTAGAATTGGTGTCATAGTGTAGTTTGTCCAGCAGAGCACGCTCCGACTCCATTGTTTACAGAGCTGACTCTGAGCTGACGGTGGCTCTGCAGACAGGGCGGAGTTGAGCGGTGTCTTGGTAAGTTAACTAGTTTGTGAAATACATACTGGAAAATTAATAAACGATGACCCCATAATTTTCCCTTTTAAATATAACTAATATAACATTAACCTTGTACCTGACAACCATGTCACTCATGTCTGTTTGCTGTTAGCCAGCTATAGTTTGTCAGTGCAGTCAGTAACGTAGCAGATTGAAAGGTAAACATCAGAGCATCTTTTTGCAGCTCAGCAGACAACGGTGCGGTGGTGCACTGTGTCTGTTGAGTGTTGATTTCATGCTATGTTGTTACGTAGTTGGTGAGACACAATGCTAGAAAGTAAAATAAACGTCCGTCTTTTACTCTCCATGACAAGATTAGCTTATAGCTAATTAGCTAATCATGTAGCTACTATCAGTAACTACGTTTCCATCCAAGGATTTTTTGCGAAAAAGTTTTAGCGCATCAAAATAAAGCTGATGGAAACGCAAATTATCGCTAAAATTTCACAAGTGTCGAAATAATATTCTTCCGTTTAACTCTAGCGCATAATGTCGATACTTCAAATGTCACGAAAAACTGGTTTGGAAACACTTTTTGTCGAGAAAATTGGCATTAACGCAAAAATGTAGTGTCACATGACAGAATTTACCCCAATCGTTAGCCTGTGTTAATCATTACGACAAGGTATACATCCATAAAAGCCAATTTATTGTACGTGATTATGGATTGACCTTAATGGCATAAAGATCCGATCACTGCAAACATGACACTTCCAGGAGTGCCAACACAAATATCTTGTATCAAGACATGCAAATTGACAAGTGCACGGAGAACAAATGAATGGCCACTGTTTGTGATTAATTTAATCGCGGTAGCCATCCGTTTATTTATTAAAGTTGCTTTTCTACACAATTCAAAATAATAGACAGCAGTCACGGGATTAGCCTACAATACAAAAAAAAAAAATTTCTGTGCACAAAGATGTTTTAAATTAAAAATAAATACACAATACTAGGCGAAAAGCTTCAGTGTGCTTTACTGGAACACCAACATTATATTAAAGCCCAATTCTATAAAATTATTGTTTAGTTTACTTTTGAAAAAATGCCGGCAAAATTACCTGTATTAAATTAAATAAATTACCAAACGAAAAACGCATTAAATTAAAAAAATAAATTACCAAATTAAAAAAATTATATTTTTAGACCTATATATGCCTTTTCTTCACACAAACTTAAATTAGCCTTACCCTGTTCTGTAGACGAATAAAGTCGGCTGAATTACATTTTCTACATTTCAAGACTATAAACTATCAGAACTATTTGTCCAATGCGGAGTTAACTTTTAGAAAACGAGCTTTTGAACCTTTTAAAACTTTAATATTTTAAATCTAACCCTCTTTACCTCGAATCGCATTTGCTGAGCTTCTTTAGAAAATGTAAATTGCATTATGATGCTAAAATTAATTTTAGATGACAATCAAGTTCAGTTGGTTGTTAAAAGTTGTGGGACAAATATACAGGACATAATGCAGTTGAGATGGCAATGCTTTAGATTAGATGATTGTTCAAAACAGCCTACTGAATATCAGGACTGTATCATATGTAAACCCTGATATTACACCGCATCAATTTTTCTTTAATAGCTGTGCACACAGCATACACATCGATGGATGGTCCTTATACTAAGACCGAAAGTTTACCCCACTACTTGGAACAGGTTGCCAGCTTGAACAGGGCCATGACGATTCGCTTTCGGGTCGGATAAACATCAGGAGGACCAATATTACAGTCCTATCAGAAGGGCAACTGCTCCCTTTTGATTGCAATTCCTCGTCTTCTGATTGCATTTATTTGTGAAATTAAAATGACAGTTAGCTGGCTAATTTCAATGCTCAATGCTAATTTCAATACTCTCCCCATTTTACCAAAACTCGAATTAGCGATAAACACACATTTCTGTATGGAAACGGCTTAAGGGCAGATTTCTTTTGCGATAAACCAAAACTTATGCGACAAAGTGTTTTTTTAAGCATGACGTCATCACGCACACCATTTTTATCGATAAAAGGCCATTTGAATGGAAACAGGCAGAAGAAGGCAAATTTTGCTAATTATTTTTTATTTTTTTTACACATTTTCACTTTATCGATAACAAAATAGCACGAAAAGTGGATGGAAACTAGGCTATTGTTGTCAGCTGAGTGGAAGCTAATGAGTAAACATGTATTCACCAAACTGTTTTGTTCAGGATTCACAGTTTGGTACCCCCTTCAACCGAACAATTCCAGTCATTGCATTTATAATATGTAATATTTAAAAGTCTGGTTTTCCACCGTTGAAAGTTTCCCCTGAATTTGTATAGCAGAATATGGTGCGACACCGCTGCTTATCTGTTTATCTTGACTCAGCAGTATTAATATAATCAGCATTTGACTGATACTAAACAGTTATACTGATGTTTATTTAGCTATTTATTTCATTTTTATTTATTCTTTATTTTAATGGTCAGCATTTGACTGATACTAAACAGTATTGATGTTTATTTAGCTATTTATTTTATTTTTATTTATTCTTTATTTTAATGGTCAGCATTTGACTAATACTAAACAGTACTGATGTTTATTTAGCTATTTATTTTATTTTTATTTATTCTTTATTTTAATGGTCAGCATTTGACTAATACTAAACAGTACTGATGTTTATTTAGCTATGTGTTGTATTTGTATTTATTCTTTATTTTAATGGTCAGCATTTGACTGATACTAAACATACAGTACTGATGTTTATTTAACTATTTGTTTTATTTTTATTTATTCTTTATTTTAATGGTCAGCATTTGATTAATACTAAACAGTACTGATGTTTATTTAACTATTTATTTTATTTTTATTTATTCTTTATTTTAATGGTCAGCATTTGACTGATACTAAACAGTACTGATGTTTATTTAACTATTTATTTATTTTATTTATTCTTTATTTTAATGGTCAGCATTTGATTAATACTAAACAGTACTGATGTTTATTTAGCAATTTATTTTATTTTTATTTTTTCTTTATTTTAATGGTCAGCATTTGACTAATACTAAACAGTACTGATGTTTATTTAGCTATTTATTGTATTGTTATTTTTTCTTTATTTTAATGGTCAGCATTTGACTGATACTAAACAGTACTGATGTTTATTTAAATATTTATTGTATTGTTATTTATTCTTTATTTTAATGGTCAGCAATTGAATGATACTAAACAGTACTGATGTTTATTTAGCTATTTATTGTATTTGTATTTATTCTTTATTTAAATGGTCTGCATTTGACTGATACTGAACATACAGTACTGATGTTTATTAAGCCATTTATTATATTTTTATTTATTCTTTATTTAAATGGTCAGCAACTGACTGATACTGAACACAGAGTACTGATGTTTATTTAGCTATTTATTGTATTTTTATTTATTCTTTATTTTCTCAGTGTTCATTTCTAGAATTTGTTGACAATGTATAATAATAATGTCAAATATTCTTTGATAAAAATATTTAAGAAAGCAGCCTTCTGAGTACCTTTGCATAGTCATATCGGTACAACATCGGTGCACAATCCACATAGAAAAAGTCTGTTTTCATTCCAGCTCAAAAATTAAATATATCGGCCACCATATCGGTAATCGGTGAATTTTTCCACTCTATAATCGGTATCGGTCTCAAAAATCCCATATCGGTCAGGCTCTATACACAATATTAGGCAGGTGGTTTTAATGTTGTGGCTGATCGGTGTATACTGTGCATTGAATCGTCTACGTGTTTATCTGATAAGAGTGTGTGAAAGTATACTAACCGAGCCGGCTCCTACGGATCATATCAGGTGAAACAGGTCTGAGCTTCCTCTCTGACCTGATCTCTTCCAGGATTCGCTCATGAAGACTTGGAGGTTTTGGAGGATGAGGCTTCAGCTTACGAGCAGAAACCTTAACACACATATACACACACATTGATTGACAGGTCACTTTAGTAGCACATCTAAAGGGTGGATTTTTATGATAACATTTGTATTAAAGGGGTTATATCATGACGAATCATCAATGATGCCTATTGGGTGATCAGAAACTTGGCCTACCCAGTCAAAATTAGGACAATTAAGGAGAAAGTCAAATAGACACTTTTATTAATAAACACCAGAAGAACTAACAATAATATGTGGGACTTTTTTTAAATAAGATCCCTAATCATTTCAGTCTGTTCTAAACAGATTGTGGCACATTTCAGCACCGACTGTTTCATTATTTTGTCACAAATGTAACTCCTTCTTTGCAAAGAGGCTTTAATTGAAAGACGGGGCAGTTAAAATTTCTATATGACATAACAACAAACCCACAGGCCATATATTAGAATTTATTAGTGAGAACAGAACTGGAAAAAACATTCGGTCAGCACTGTTGCTCATTTCACTTGCAAAAGGGGCATTTCTTAAAGCCAGGAGCACTCAGAATGGACTGTTTCATACTAAGGGCCTGGAAAACAGTAATAAAAAAACTAAAATATGACTTTTTTTGGCACACAAAATTAAATAAATAAAAAATATATAATAATAAAAAGTATGATATGATCCCTTTAACAAATGCTTGATTTTAATGTTAGTCCAGCACATGTATAACCACAGACATACAGTGATAACCAAAAATTGAGAATTGTATTTGTGTATGCTCTCATGCTCACAGGATTCAGAGGAGGTCTGGATCGAATGAACTCTAGTATGATCTCGTGAGCACTCTTCTTTAACCGGGGAGGAATATCACCATTCACCTGCAGCAATGGGAGGCAGAGCAGAGTTCAAAGGTCAGACAGGGTCTTTACAATTAGCACATGTTGGCAGTCTTAAATGTGTGGAAAAAAAAAAAAACAGAAAAAGTAGTTTGCAATGTGACTGAGGCAATGTGTTGAATGCAATGCAGATGTGTGTCCTGTCTGAAGAATGAATCAAAATTATAACAATGGCAGTTATGCACAAATACCTCTGCGTTAATAACCGTAGGCAAAGGTGTGCAAGGTGCACAAAAGCTGACCTGTTACTCAGTTCAAGCCGGCCAATCACGCAAGGACTATTTCTAATCAGCAACTATAAAAAATATAGCCATTTTGTTTACAGACTAATGTCTTGATTGACTTCAATTTCATTCACGTGTTTTAGTGAAACCCTATGAAACCCTTCCAGCTTAAAAAATAATGAGCAGTCATTGTCAGATAAGCAAAGTAAACATTGTTGTGGTTTATGATCTCTGTAACAGAGCGCAATAAAGTGAATTGAGCTGTGCAACTGTTCTCCGGTCTCACAAAGGGATAAACAAAGACTCATGCCTGTTGGTTCATGGCAAATTAAAGTCCAAAAACAGCTTTCATTGGTGGATGTTCATAAAAGGCTGTCATGACAAAAGATGCTCCATTTCAGGCAACAAAGGACAGGTGAAAAGACAAATGCATTTACAAAAGCATGAGCTAAGTGCAAGTCCAGCAGTCAATTTCTACAATTCCAGCATGCTTATGTTTGACAATCACACTAGCGGCCATTTGTGATGCAAAAACAAGCAAATCCATTTTTTATTTCAGGAACTCAGTATGGTAGTTTGCGAGTGACCTTCTGCAGTAGGGATGTCAAAATTACCAGTACTTCAGTAACAAGACAAAAAAAAGTTTTTCTATGGTATTGGGTGATTCTCACAAAACCTGCCAAGAAAACGTTCTGATCATATTTAACCCAAAAGCTAAAAAATGTAAAAAATGTAAAAAAAAAGCCTGCAATTAGGACCATTAAGATTTTTTTGCATTATGACATCATTTTACCACCCAAAACATAACAGTAACGTGTCTGGAACATTTTATTTCCATTGTTTTTATGTTGATTCTCATTATTGTAACAGTCATTTTTTTTTATGATTTACAGTAAAAATAAATAAATAAATAAATAAATAAAAATAAAAAAAAAAGCTGCTGCTGCTGTACAATTATTTAAGAAAAACAATTAAAATCAACAAAACTGAAAGCAGTACCAAGAGAGTACTACTATGAGGTAAAAATACTTTACAATTTAAATAATATTTAGTTTTTCATGTTGTGGTACTACGAATATCACAATGGCCATCTTTTTTGCATTGCAGTAATGAGAACTGGAGGTAAAATGCGCAAATGTCATGAAAACAATGTAAAAACTGTCCAAAATCAGGCTTCATTTTCTGTATGCAAAATCTCATTTCTTATTTGTTTCTTTTGATTTTGAAGTACCAGGACATTTTCTTGACAGGTTTTGGGAAAATCACCCTATTAAGAGCATTGCATTAATTCCTTTAGTATTAAATGCGAATCACAGCCATTCTGATATTCAGTACAACAGTGTTAACATTGATTTAACACAATATGGTTGTTTAGTTCATTTCTGCTGTATAAATGAAAACAGTTCATTTAAAAGAAGCCAAAACATAATCAACCATTACATGTCACAGGAACATCACAAATGCAGAAAAGCACTGCGATACCAACAGTGAAAGTTCCAGTGCTGTTATATGAAATATAAGTACTTTTGGAACATTGTTTGTTCCATCAGATTAACTGCTGTATAATATGAATTATTAAAATGTATATGTTCATAAATAAATAAATACTTCAGATTCTATATATTCCTGAACCAAGGCTTCACCATAGTTGGATTTGTTAATAGATACACTCACACTCACCATGACTTTGCGCAGTTTGTAGCGTTGGGAGCGGATGTCGTCCATGAGCATCTCGTAAGGCGTGAGCTGGAATTCGATGGCCAGAGGGTTGTACTGACGCTCCTGTACCTTTTTCAGTTTCACACCGTGTCTCAGGTCCCTCATTACCTGCACCCAAAACCGTGCCTGTGGAAAATAAACAAAACATGCATTTGGCCATGTACTTATGTCTGTGGTTTTCAAATGGTGGGCGGCGATCCAAAATAGGTTGCAGATCTGTTCTAATGGGCTTGCGAACAAGGAAAAATGAATGATTAATGCAAATAACAAAAGGCTAGTTGTGCATAGTTAGCATAACAAAATAAAGCAACTTACAAATGGGAAAATGTCTCAGGCCTTTTGTCCAATCAAACTTTATAGTATTGTGGCACAAATTCATCGGTCATTTTGCTAATATGGTAATATGGTTAATATTAATAAAACATTTCTACCAGTGTTTGTTCCATGTGTTAGGTTGATAAATTATATTTCTGGCACCCATTCACTTGCATTGTATGAACCAAAACAGCAGAGAAATTCTTCTAAAAATCGTCATTTGAGTTCAGCAAATAAAAGAAAGTCATACACATCTGGGATGACATAAGGGTGAGTAAATGATGAGAGAATTTTCATTTTTGGGTGAACTGTTCAATTAATAATTTTGCATATTGTTGGGCATATGCTGTTCATGGAAATACTACTAAAGTAAATTTTTCTTTACTTTTGTGCACTAAAAAGTTTTAGTATTATGTTGGGTCACCAATTTATATCCAATGTAAAATATAGGTCCTGAAGCAAAACCAGTTGAGACCACAGCCTTATGACTATGCTAAATCAATGCACCCTCTTAACAGCACGCAATCGTAATACATTCAGTCTGGTTTACGCTCATTTGTAATGGGCTTGTGGGATTGGTTCCAGGTCTTACCCAGTCAGCATTCTGCAGCTCGTCCAGATCTCTGACGGGTTCTTCTCGAGTTTCTCCTTCCATTCGCCGCAAATTCTGAAAAAAAAGAAAAGAAGAAAAGAAACAACCTGAGACATATGCCACACAATGCACGCACAATGCATCAGTCATTTAGAGATATAGAATGCCCTAGAACAGGGCTCTGCAACCTAAGGCACGATTGGCACGGAGAGGGTTAAACACTGGCACGCGAGGAACAGCAAGAGAGAGGAGTATGTATTTTGTTTCTAAAGATATGAAGTCCCTCGCACATGCATGCCAGCCTACTTCTTGGAGTAATCCTTCCTTATAATCACGCAGAATGTTTTATTTAGTAATGAGCTGAATGGCAAGCTAAATACTATTAAAATGTGACATGACAGCGCTGCTCATCCGACGAGCACAGTACGTGCAAATTTGCGCATTGTAACAGCTGATATTGCAGCACAGATCAATTTAGGAAGCTCTTCATTTTCGGTAAATCATGCAAGTAAATGCGTCGGCTTTGCGTCGGTCGCGCTGCACGATTTGCGGGCGACACACTACATTGTCTTGTTTTAAATGTTGCATTTTGCTTTCAGAACATCACTTCATGTTCTTCATGAAGAAATCACTGTCGATGTTTGAGATTTTCAACCCAACACACACGCTCTTTAAACCACAATGATGATTACTCTCAAAACTACATGATTGAGGGAAAAGAACAAATACACAAACACACATAGTGGGGTTCAAAAGCCTAAGTTTGATTCAAAATCTAAATTAAACCTAGAAATTAAGTTTCAGAGTTTCAAAAATTTTAAGAAAAATAAGAAATATTTAGGATTCCACAATTTCTACATCACTACATTTAAATCAGCAAATTGGTGATATTAATCCATTATATGTGGTAATGGCTTTTGTACAAAAGGTCAGTATTCCTTGATTCCATTGAAGCACATAAGATGCTGTGTGGAACATCCACAAATCATGATCAAATAACATGGATCAAACTTCTGGATTTCATGTCAGCTCGAGCGCATGATGTCATTAAAGCTGAAGGAGAGCATATAAAATTATTAAGAAACTCTGAAATTCATGTTGATTGTTAAATTCAAGTTTTCACTTTACTCTTTTATGCTGATAATGTAATATTTAATGAAAAACAATCCGTGTTAAAGGTGCATTCAGTAACTTTTTGTTTTTGCCATCTTGGACCTGCAGTGACACCTAGTGGTGTGGATGCAGCATAATTCAAAATCAAACGTTTTCAGTTACAGATGCCATTGTAGAAATTCACTATTCACAATCAGCCATGATTCATTTAATCCAAGAGTGAAAGTGTCCAATAACAGGACGGTTACTGAGATTAAGCGAGTAGTATTCAGCTGGTCATGTGATTCTAACATGGCTGCCCCCATGAGGGCGCCCTTGCCCCATGTAGAGTAAAACAGCTTTTATAAGGTTACTGATATGACTAGAGTCCTCATCTCATGTGAGTGGTCATGATTGTATACATATGTTTCAAATAAAACTTTTTTTAATGGGTAAAAAATTACTGAGTGCACCTTTAAAATAGAAAAAAATGCAAAATAGAAGCATTTACACTGGTAGACTTTTTAAACACACCTAATGGTATCCTACAAAATAAACATAAACATAAACATACATGCGTGCATAGCCTACATGTGGTGTTGGGGGGTGATTAACAAGGAAATTGAAAAATGGCACGTTTTGTCAAAAAGATTGCTGACCCTAGCCCTAGAATGTTGCTTTATCCATCATGGGTCTGGTTGTTTGTAATATCGATTCATTTTCATGTGAGAGTATGTCCAAGCTTGCAGGCCAACACTGAGCCATCAATACTAAGGCATGATCAATAAGCTGCTAATGCAGCCTTTAACTGTCTGCACTACAGCCAAACCAACAGATCTGTTGATAAAGGGCCCTTTCCACACATGGGTTGAATTTGGGACAACTGAATCAATGTTAGACATTTTCTCTTAGGGTAATGGCAGAGTTAGTTGGTTAATCAATTGCAATAGTTGATAAATTGTTCAATAATCTTCAGCCAAGGCTATACTCACATCTTGTTTGTTTAATTTTGTCAAGAAAGGCGTTTGAGTGGTTTGGAATTTACACCATAATGAATAAGATATAGCATTACATGACAAATTAAACGGTGTATGATTGAATTAGGGTTTTTTTTTTCTGCCATAACCTATGAATTATGTAAAACAGGCAGGATAAGGCTTATGTTAAAAACAATAAAAGTCATTAATTCCTCTGGTAAGCTTGCAGTCTGCCTCAAAAGAGCAAAAAGTGAACTAGAAATGCGTGTCCCCTTTGGGGTTTATCCTGCCGTGACGCTGCTTTAGCATGAATGACACACACACACACACACACACACACACACACACACACACACAGAGAGAGCTTACAATATCTGCGAAGAAAAAGTCTGATCTTCTACACAAGCATACAACAGTACCGCATCAGAAAAAACAACCCAAAATAGAACATTTCTTTCATATATAAGAAAGAAAAGAAATGCACATACAGAAACATAAGTTTCTCTGAATCACTGGAGTGAGAGTGTTTCTCTTGGTCTGCTTAAGATCAAAAGGAACTGCACAGCTGATTCTGTCTTTTCCAATCTTCTCTACCCATCTGCCATTTCCTCTCTCTCTCCCTCTACTCTCCTCCTATCCTTTATTCCTAAGTAGTGGTGCTCAATCTCTCTCTCCTGAATATCAATTTTCCTGCATAATTTTGTTATAACCCTGATCTAACCCTGGCCTGCCTGGAATATGTATTTCATTGATCTCTGCTGCATCCAAATTCACATATTTCTACTACACACAGCAAGTATGTACTTTGATGGTGATGGGAAAGAACAGTACCAATCAAACGTTTGGACACACTTGACTGAGTATTTCACATGATCTTAAAAAACTTTTGATCTTAAGACTCATCATTAAATTAGTTGTGTTGACAAATATCTATAGTGCCCATGTCATTTATTTGTAACATTAAAATTTAAATGCTGTAAAATTTACAGCAATTAACATTTTTAAAAACGACATTAAACTTCATTTGTACTTCCCTTTTAATTTTATACATTAAAAAACTTCTGCGGTAGCTTTGGCATCACATAAGACACCATTTTTTAAAACTGAACAAAACAAAAAAAAAACCTCCTCGTTTATAATACAGGAGGTCGAGGGAAATATTAAGTCAAAAAGTATGCACAGAAATAGTAGACCATAACGGCAACTTTGGCATACTGTTTTAAATGTACAATGAATTGGGATGCACTACTTCTAATCTGGCACACTATTTTACACAGACAGCATTCGAATCAGGATCGGGTCTTGGAAGTGTTTGAAATGTGTTTGATTGGAGATGGAACTAAATTCTATTGCAGGATTGAGCCCATTTGCTCTGAAACCATAACATCTTAAGCCATCCACGTCCGCCTGACACCTGTGATCTCCACTCTGTGCCTTGTTTCTGCATGGATTAAGACTCTTTATTGCAAGAACAGAAGAATGAGGAGCTCTAGCAAGCAGGATAATGCAAATGAATGCACTTGAGATAAAGCACACATTCAATGGAATAAGGATTGTAGTGTTCATTACATATTACTGATTAAACTGCAACATTCTGCACCAAAGAGGGCTAAACATGCCTGCCTGACTGGGCTGATCATACAGCAATCTTCTTAAAAACAGCTTCTTCTGAGCTTTGACAAGTGTTACATAACCAAAGTAAATTTGCTAATATTTTATGCAACTTATATGGTGCATGGTCCAGTGCATTCTGTTTAATAATGAAATGCCATCCAGTATTGGCAGATAAAGCGGTCCAAATCAGAGACAATCTCTTAAAAAAGTTCCCGGATAACTTGATGGGAACATTTAGTCTCTGTACAGTGTTCAAGACACCCAGTCAAAGCCAGGCATTAGTGTGTTGATGTATGCAAATGATTATCGCATGAATGAATTAAGAGTTTTGAATATTGCCTATCAGTCCAAATCAGAGCACTTTTCGTCTAGAAGTCATTACCAAACATTATTACTCGGCTCTCTCTGGAAAACTTGAATGTGATTTGTCAATTCTGCGGTCAAATATTGTAGTAGCCTATAATGATCACTAAAATGTATAACTGACTGTTGTTCCAGGCAAGTGATTTCTACATACAGTGGATGTGCTAGTTTCATGTTTTTCATATCACTCCAATGTAGTCTTCTTCTCACATAATTAAATAGCTTCAACTGAAATCAATATGGCATGTACATTTATTTATTTATCTATTCAGTAAGTAGCTGTGTAATAATGATTTATCAAACCCCTTTACCCTGTTGGTTAATTTTGCAATAATAACTGTCTGATTATACATAATGCCTCACACATAATGCTTAAGAGATCATTAGAGATGTAATATTATTTATATTATTAATATAATAATTCAGTTATTATGAAGTTTTACTCATGAAAGTTCTACTAAACAGACTGCAATACTAATGGCTTGCCTCATCATTAAAGGGTTAGTTCACCCAAAAATTTAAATTCTCACCCTCATGCCATCCCAGATGTATTACTTTCTTGCTTCAGCAGAACACAAATGAAGATTATTAGTAGAATATTTCAGATCTGTATGTCTCATAATGCAAGTGAATGGTGATCAGACCTTTGAAGCTCCAAAATTCACATAAAGGAAACATAAAAGTAATCTATAAGACTTCAGTGGTTAAATCCATATCATCAGATTAAATATAATATTTGTGGGTGAGAAACAGAACAATATTTAAGTAATTTTTTACTCTAAATCTCCACTTTAACTTTCACTTTCAGATGTAAAAATGAAAGTAAAAGTGGAGATTTAGAGTAAAAAAGGACTTAAATGTTGATCTGTTTCTCACCCACACCTATTATATCGCTTCTGAAGACGCGTCTTATAACACTTCACTTGCATTGTATGAAACAACTGAGCTGAGATATTCTTCTAAAAATCTTTGTTTGCTTGAAAGAAAAAGTCATACACATCTGGGATGGAATGAGGGTGAGTAAATGATTTTCATTTTTGGGTGAACTACCCTTTAAGGACACTAAAACACAGTACTCAAGTAATGATACAAAATATTTTAGAAATAAAATATACGAAAAATAAAAAAGGTCAAATAACACATTCATAAACATTTTATACTTAATTTAAACTTCTATTTAAATAAAAACATAATTAACTACTGATATTCCCTTTAGCAAATAGTATCGCTTGATAGTTTTCATCGTAAATCAGACTTTAAGTGAATGGTTTTAACATACACATGTAATGGGATCTACGTACATAAATGTAGATAATCAACATTTAATGTCAAAAAAATATACAGAAAGCCTGCACACCATAAATATTTGATTGTCAGCATTACAACATGATCAAACAAGAACATGACAATATGCTGGGCAATACTTAAGTAAAGCACTGCTGGCTTCAATCCACCTCCACAGTCCACAACCTACTCTGAGTCACTTCTCCCATCAGCCCACTCACTCTATTTAACCACATAAACATAAACAGCATGATTAGCATCTGTTGAAGTATACTTGTACTTAGCGGCTTTAAATTTCACCCTTTCACATTTTTACAAGACACAGTTTCTTTCTTGTAATTTAATTTGTTTTATTATCGCTTGGTTATGGTTGCTCGCTCCGACAAGCTCTGCAGAACTCCCCATTGGAATGAATGGGAGATTGCCGTGTTCTTTTAAACGAAATGGTTAATATTCTTACATGGGCTGGTATGAAGAGTGACATTGTAATGCATATTTAAGTTTTTTTGTAAGAGAAATTGTAAAATTACACAGTAATTTGATTGAAAGCTGTGCAGACTGTAAATCAGATGAATCAAGGCAAACGATTATTACAGTCACTTGAAAAGAGAAAAACTTCATTTAACAGCTTCATTTAATTACACATCTAATAACATTAGCATAAGTGAACAGTGCTGTTTATAACGTCTCATAACACACTCATTTTGATCCTGTGCACTCTTTATTTACTAACACTTTTACTATGACTTGAATCAATACATAAATGAATTACCGCTCAGTTATTAGCTTTAATTTACTTTGGAGCAAAAGGAGGTGTCGTTGCAGAAGTTATTTGTTCATTTGGGAATGAGGGCTGACACAGTTTAATCCATAACATGCTCTTCTGCAGATTTATTTAAAAAAAAAAAAAAAAAAGAAAGAAAGAAAAACACTCCATCCTCTCTGGATAACTCGTGTCAATATTACAAATGAACCGTCAACAACGCGTTTTACATTTTGGGGATTATTTTGATAAAATCCTGCATAAAAGTACTCAAACACACATTACTTCCATAGGCTCTCATTGGAAAATAGCAAACGTGTGTCAGAGTAATGGTGGCAGGGCAACAGTTGCTAAAACAGGATTGGTCAGAAGCGCTTTTTAGGCGGGGCTTAGTAAAGAGTCAATTGGCACTGCTCTAGTCCAAATGAAAATAAGCAGAGCAGCAAGGAAACGAAAAGTAAGATAGTTTCGACAATGGCCTGTAAACAAATGCCTCTGTGCATGAGGAGGAAATTGGCACTCAGCTGTCTGGTGTGTGACATTTCGGTGTGCTTACTGTACAGTGTAATGGTTTCGGTGGTTTCAATGGTACAGAGAAATGAAGTCTTACAAGAGCATCTGGCAGACTGCTGGGTTACTGGGAGCACAGATGCAGAGCAGACTTTAGAGTCATGTGAGAGTCATTACCTCTTTGGCATTCTTGATCTTCTCCAGGAAGGTGCGGAGCTCCTTAGTCTCTGTGTACAAGGCTCGGCATACAGCCTGGTAGTGGTTGGGAGCATCTGACGGGCTGGGGAGGTGAGACGTGCAAAGCTGGAGAGAAGAAAACAGCGAGACGTACATCATGCCACAGCAGAGTCCCATTTATTTATTTAGATTTCTATGTATTTTTTTATTTATATACATTTATTTATATTTATTTTTCTTTCTTTCTCTATCCATCCACACATCTTTATTCAATGACCATTAAACTACGTTAGACTGTTGTCCCGCGCAACTGAATTCTACATAGCTGTGCTAGTTTCATGTCCCTAACATATTTCACAGTCTCTTTCTTCTCCTTCTTGTCAAGGTCCTGATCATCCTTTCAAGGTTTATTTTGTGAACATGACCGGATGACTGTACATTATTCCTAACTCACTAGAGTGCTGTTTATTTGTTTGGATAACAAATCATATGACTACCAGCATACAATGTTATTGTAGAAAAATAGCGGACTTCAAGTGGTGATGTTTCTTAATTGTTTCTCATTTGAATCGGCTCCTAGTCATTTCACGCTTTGCCACATTCACAAGAAAATTTGTTACAGTAGACGGTGAGTTATGTATGAATAATCGTTGGTAGCTGAACTAATTACTTTGTTTGTGAAGTATACTCTCTTTCCTAAAATACTTCACTCTGTTTTGGTGGAGGGAAGTGCATCTTTAGGTCAATGAAAAACATCTATTACAAAAGATCTGTTTACGAAATTCATATTCCGATTCTGTCTGATTGTTGTCTTCAACTTAATCCTTGAAACTTTTGTAAAGCCCTTGTTTGAGAAAATCATTTTCTGACTCAGTCTAATAGGTTAATCCTTGCATTAGACACATTATGTTTTAGCTCATAGCGGAGAGCCAAACCCAAAGCTTGCATGTCTGGCAGGTCAAAAAAAGAGACCCATTTAAGGTTCAGTGTCCTGTGGATCCACAATGTACAATTATGCTGACTAACGACACCTCTAACTGGCTTAATGGCATTTTTCCCCACACCTGCCCCTCTGCTCTGCCCAGACATTCAGGAATGTCTTACACAGCAGACAGTCACTGTCTCTTTGACGAGTTTTACTGAGGAATCACACTTAACAAGAATATTGACTACGCCAAGGGAAAGTGAATTCATCTCATGGGGAAATCTGTTAGACAGTACTCATTATACTAACAGGAGGGAGACAGGCAAAAACAGACCAATTTAGAGACGCACTGATTTAGAAATTCTGGCCGAATCCAATAAGTCAACAGTTACTTTCAAGTAGTGGCCGATAACTGATAAATGGCAGATATTGCTGTCAAAAAAAGATGAAAGCACACTAATCAGTAGCTTTGTGTTGAACAAGAGAATTTAGGCATTACAACAAAATAATGTACAGTATTCAAAAACGAATCCTTTTGAAATCTTAAATGAACCCTTTTTAAAGGGACAGAACTCTTTAAAGTGAATAAGTCCTTTTAACGGGTTATATTTTTACCGTAATCTATGACAATCCCTTTGAGTCAGCGCTAGAACACAGAAAAGCGATATTGTCTGATTAATCATTCAATCAATATTTATCTAATATCGTCTGATGCTGATTAAGAAAAACAAAAATTGTACAAATACTGGCTAATAATCAAATGGTAATGATATATTGGGCATTACTAGAAAAAAGTCGATAAGGCAAAACACTTACGAAGAGGAAGTTAAAGAAATACTCCAGGAAGTCCTTTACTTTCCCATTCCAAACAAATAGACTAACCTAATCTAAGAAATGCAGAGGCACATGCCCCATATGTACTACACTATCTTCCATTCCAGTTCTCATTTTCCTTGCTCCTCTGTAGCAATACACACAGCCAGCCAAGACAAATCAAATGTCATGGTTCGTCTCAGTTCTTAACCTGAATGCTGAATGCAAAGACAGAAAGGGAGATATGACAGGACATGCATTATCTAATCTGCCCTGAAAAGGCCTTGTAGGATACCTCAGGTATGGTGATCCATACTGGTCATTACCAGATGCTAATTTCATACTTGACCATGTCTTGGCATCTTGACAGCCTGTATGCTCTTAATAGTTAAAGCTGAAGTGTATATTATCTGGTTTGCTTACACTTGTTTCCGCATATTAAGCTGGGGTAGGGGAAAGTATTTTAACATAGAAAAAATGACATCAGGAAACATTAAAACCTAGTATCAGTCTACACATAGCTTGGCCATATTCTTTACTTCCACAGTTTGTAAAGAGCTTTCTATACTGGCATAATGACAAATATCACAGCAATTTAAAATAACTGTGCTAAGTGTTTAAAAGGCCTTTCCAGATCTCTGTGGAGTGCAGTATTGAAGTGGGCCTGAGGGAACAGCTTAATGAATACCAGCTAAGAGAGTATTTCTCAGTAAGCACCACTCACACTTGTATTTGAGATGAAAAATAAAGCCGCAAGGATCAGTCACACAAATACTCTCAATTAATTGTTGATTCCTGAATTTTGGAATATTCATGAAAGCTGCTGTAAGTGATATATGGAAAATAATAGGGATGGAACGATACCATTTTTTTCTCTTCCAATCCGATTCCGATACCTTGAACTATCAGTATCAGCTGATACCGATCCCGATCCAATACCAGTGTTGTATTTTTTCTTATTGAGAGAACATCTATAATTCACTGTGAGGAACTGATTGAGAGTAATCTTTGTGTAAAGAACAAAAACCTCTAACAATACATTATTTCATTATAAAATAGGGAAACAAAAAACAATTACATAAGTGCATGTGCAAAACTTTATTATTAACTAGTCTGCAGGATGCAGCAGCAAAAATAACAGTAAGTCCATTGAAAGTCTTCAGTAGAAAAAACCCCAGATCCGGGTAAAAACGTCAGTATCGGACCCCATACAGATCCAGGTATCGGATCGGTGCCATCCCTAGAAAATACAATGCATAAAATGTAGTGATGGGGAGTCGACTCCAAAAGAGTCGATTCCTCGACTCCGAGTTGTCCTGGAATCAGAGTCGACTCTGATACAGGAATCGATTCTTTTGTTCGACTCCGTAACCTTACGAACAGGACGTTGTGATTGGCTCAAAATAATGAATTGGCGTACTTAAGAACCAATCACATCCTCTACAAACACCTGTTGGTTGGTGGGACACCACCTCATTCATCACGTGCGTTTGAGTGAGAGATAATGTGAGTGCGTGCAAAAGAGAGAGAGGGTGTGACAGATTTAAAACATTTTGGAAGTTTTGTGTAGTATTACATCAATGAAAGGGACAGTGGTTGGAGAAGTGGATTCTCCCAATTTGTCTAGTTTCTATATGACAATGAAATTATATCCGACCCAGCCTGTTGCTTGTTATTTTCCCTCTTAAAATTGGATATGAGCAGCAACTAGGGATTGCCATTGTTACCAGTCATTTTAAGGTAACACATTTTAAAAACTAAATTTAGTGTGTGATATAAAGACTGCAATATTCACAGGGCCATCGCCAGAACATATGGAATAGGAAATACTATTAATTTACTGGTAAGCTAGTGATATTTTATCAAAGCAATAACCACACCAGTATATCTTAATTAAACCCACAGCTATTTAATCCGTTGTGGTCGAGACTGTTGAGTTTAAAAAGCTGCCTTTTTTAAATTTTCACCATACGTTCCATAAAAAAGCGATTTCACATACCATACTGTACGTTCCAAATAATGTTTTATTTTTATTTTATTACATCACCATAATATGCCTAATAATATTTATTGAAGTGAATAGAGCAAGAAGATATGTGCGATTTGTTTTTCCATCAGTATGGAAGCCATCTAGACTAAAATAAGCTTCTACCGTCCCACTAACGTTAGTGTTTGGATTTGGGTAGGAGAAACTGACCAGCAGTTACAGAAAAAAGTTATCATGGAGCGTCAATCGGATGCAATAGCAGTGGATTGAGTGAGCTACATACGAGTGAAATTAAACAGATTTTTATAATTCCATTGATTTCCGCTCATGCCTGACAAGCAAATTTGGGGGTGAAAATATGTCACTTGGGAAGGCACTACCCACTAATGGCCATAACTGGTGATGGCCCTGAATTTTGAAACTATCTTGATTGAAAATAAATGGAGTCAAAGAGTCGATTCCATCGACTCCAACGGCTGGAAGAGTCAACTTCAAAAAACTCGAAATCGAATATCCCTAATAAAATGTGCCTACTACCTGACAGTTATCACTCAAATAGGTAGGTGTCCAGAGAAATAGGTGCAGGTGGCACTTTGCCAATGGCGTGAGCTTGAAATTGCATCAAGTGTTGATTTTATTTAAAAGCCTGTAAAACATTTGCTGAGATTTCAGGAGAAATGTATCACTACTTACCGATATTATGTCACGGTAGCCTCGAATGTTGGAGACTTCTTCAGGTTCTTCCTCTCCCTCGTCCTCCTCTTCTGTAGCCTCGTAGCCCTCATCCGGACAGGGATCTGACTCCGTGTCTGCCATATTGGTCATGAGGTCGATGAGCTGCTCCAGAGGAGGGCTGAGTTCTCTTTCCTCATTCTCCTTCAGTCCATAATCCAGAGCCTTATAAATCATTATACCCAGAGACTCGATGATCTAGAACACACAAGATCACATTGTGCATTCAAGTTTATGTGTGTTAGCTTTGATGGCATCTATACATTAAGAAAATTAATTAGTAGCAGATATATTCTTTCAAAATTTATAATCTATCTTTTCAGGACAAACAGACCAAAAATAGTGACGACTCATGTTGCACTACACAGATTTTTGTCCAATCGAATACTCTCTAGAATGAGAACGTTCCTCCCCTTGGAACCGAACAACAAATCATGGTCCATGAACATAACTAAACCCAGCTATTTTTCAATATGACCCAGCCAAACATCCTGTATCAATAGTAAATACGCCAACATGGGACAGAAAACTGCGCTCGCCTAATGATTTCATGGGGTCTTTAATAAATAAGCAACCATAAAGTCATTACATCAGCAACAAGATCAACACGTGCTATGACAAAAACCTCAATGATTTATAAACGATCATGATCATTGATAAAAGGCATGAGAGGCTCTCTAGCTCAAGAGAAAAACTGACTCAATAACCTCTTGGATTAGCCTCATTATAGTCTTATGACTCTCAGAGTCCTGCACGGTTTAACAGTGGGGGATTTCAGATGTGAAAAACGCTGGATCTTTGCTCCAAAGATCACTTTGCTCCCCCTTTGAGAGGTTTTAGAGGGTTTATTTGTACAATATTTGAAATTGTATTATTATCTACTGCTCTTATTTATTTAAAAAATGATTTTAAGAAGAACAATGTGTTTGTGTACAGCAACAAAACAAATTCCCCTTTGGGGACAATAAAATATATTTCCATTTCAGTTCAATTCAATACATTTCCAGCCAAATACCCACCACGTTAACCATCGTGTGCCTGACTGTTTCTGCAGACACTAAGATGTGCTCTGTTATCATGTGAGCCATCAAGGATTTGATTGACCAGTCTAGTGTTTTTGTACCACTTTACTTTAATCGTGTCAGTCTAAGTTCAGACAACAAGACTATTTCAAAGGCGGATGTACTCATGGGCCAACTCTGAAAATCATGCTGGGAAACCTGCAGCTCAGGCTCAGATCAGGAGTCTTACATGACCCAACAGCCAACGAGTGATCAATTAATCCATACTAATACATTTGAGTGGTGACAACAGTTGATTTACAGTAAGGAAATTATAAAATTCAACTTCCAAATGATCTGAAAACTTTTTCATGCAGAAGTATGGCAACAACTCAGGACAGGAACAATAATTCAGGTGTGATAAAAATTAAAAAAAAAATAAAAAAACAACCAAACAAAATGTAATAAAATTAATAATAATAAAAACATTTAACTATATATATTTTATTATACCTTTGTTTGCTGTACATTATAAGGTTAACTAAAAGGAAGCTTTCAAGATATAATACAATTAATAGTTTAATATTAAGCTATAAATAAAAAGTATCTGTGAAGTCACATGGCTCATTGGTACATATGTGTGATTGTCAGTAATAAAGGTCTTGAGTTTAAACTGAAGAGGAATGCACTTGTTTTGAACAAACCTGACCTGCTTCCAGCAGGTGAAGAGACTTTTCAAAAGGCAGAGTGTTTAACTAATTTCTATGACGCAGACAGATAGCAGAAGAAGTGAGAGGAGGTGGTGGGGAGGGAAGGATAGCACAGGGAGCTCCTCAAGTCTTTTTCAATGAGACGGGCAGGCAAGTGGAACAGAGAGGGGGCGAGTGGGAGAGCCACCCTGTGGTGCAAGGGAACGCTGCCACCCTCGGTGATGGTCTACATCACCTTTGCCAATATCCGTCACTGGTTACACAAAACACCTTATCAGCATTAAGATTAAATCTTGTTTATTTATTATGTAAGGGTGTGCTCAAATAGGTGAGGCTCCGCCAATGGCACGCCTCTTAAACTAATCATTTTTCTCAGAATACTTAGTACCTTCCACCACTGCTGAACAAATTGAGACTCATCCAAGCACTTCATCTCTATGTAAATATTGACATATTTCCAGGAGTGGATTGGCTGTAGATCATACCTGCTAGCAACATGTTGTCCGAGTTCCAGACGTTAATCCTCTTCATGAGGAAAATAAATATAAGTGTCTAGTTCTTATGTAATCTAATCCTCTATGTAATACACCGCCCCAGAGCTCGGCTAAATGATTCAGACCTAATGCACCAACTACAAGATTGAAAGGGCCCTATACGGTGTGTATCAGTCATGTGGTATTGAATGAATTCTTCAAGACTTGTTTTTTTGTTGTTTAAAGACACTTCACCATTGGGCTGAACAGTCCCACCAAAATGTTAAATCATGGTATGAGACATTTCTTATCACAGTATCGTATAGTATACCTGTAAACAAGCTCTATGAGCTTCTTACATGCACTCATTGAAGCGCAACAAATGTCAAGATTTTCACATTACTCCATGTTTCTTCCTCAGTCTCATGTGTAAATAATGTAAATGTAAAGCAGTCCTGAACCCTTATAGCTGTGCAAATATATTTACTGCAGTATAAACGGTTTAGCGACATCTCTGTGAGAATGTGGTCTAGGAAGGCATCAGAAAGCAGTATTCAGAGTCCATATCTTGTTTAATTGACTACATTTTTGACAACTATATACACATTTCTGGCCAAAAATGTATATACAAAAAGATCAGTTGAAGTTCTTAGCCACTGATCCTCATCACAGCGGTCCCAGTACAGAACTCATTCAAGACTGAAAGAACAGCACTTTTCATCGGAAGGTCCAAACCATTTGACTCTAACAGGGATAAAACAACAATTTCACAAACAATAAATAACAAACAATATTAAATAGAAAATCATGGAATATTCCAAACAATGTAATTCTTAAATTTTCAATAAACCTTACATCAACAAAACAATGATACCAATAATAGTAATCTCCCTTTCGAAAATCCGTTAGTTACACAGATCCTACATTACCCACAGTTCATAGAGCAAATATAAATATGGTGACAGGAAGCTAACACACTCTCTTATTTTAACAACGCACTGAACCATGCTGCAGCCATAGATCCAACAACACTCTCTACTGTATATAGTTGTACAGTATATCGTGATATTGTCCAGCCTTATACACCACTTACCCAAATGGCTTCATCACTCAGTTATGGCCTAGAGTAGCTGTTACTAATGGATTACACATAACATGCCACGATGACGTGAATGAAAGTAAACCTTCACAAATAGTCTTTCATTGATTTGATTTCCTTTTCTTCCACGTTTTCCAGGTGTGGTCAGCACTGATGAAGCTGAGAACCACCTTAATTTTATGTTGCTCAAGTTGATGCACATCTGGGAGAGGCAGTCAGCAAAGCTTTTGCGTAACCTATAGACGGTGTGTCATGAAGGCAAAAAGTATTTCTCAGATGAGGAGTAGGTGTTATGATGATGCAGATGCAGTGACAGCTCATTGTGTGGCTCATCATATGTTAAATAATGAAGAGGTTGTTTAGCACATGGCAGTAACTAATAGCCCCTTAAGCTGAATGTCATTGTTCTGCATCAGCTGGGTGCACTGTACACATGCAGGCAACAGATCCACATACAGTAACTGCAGTAAGTCAGTGGTACAACAATAACGCCTGTCTGTTTTGACCTGAAGCCCACATGCTCCAAATTAAAAAAAAATTAGGAACACAGTTGCAGTCCAGTTTTTTGGAGATGGTAACGTTAATGTACCACAATATAACATGCACAAAAAGGCATGAGAAAACTGAGTTCATCAATTATGTCAAAATTCAGGAACATAGTTTGAGTCATGACAAAGGAATTTAAATTTTTATAAACCAAATTTTATATTTTCAGTTAATTTGACAGGCTGTCTGCAAACAAAGCAGCTCATGTTAACCTGTTTCACCTTGTGAACGTAAATATACAAAAACAGTGTTCAGTCTTTGAACTGTGGTCCTCTTAAATGTATATAAGAACTCTAAATTGACATCTGCACTGCTGAACACAATAAATGTTCCTGTCACACAATGTACAACAATCAAATGCCGCATATATTTCAGTTGGCCAGGCTTTGTAAACTTTTAACTTTTAAATTAAAATTTGATGCTTTTCATTCAAGCTCACTAAAACGTCTCACACAACCTTTTTGCGCTTGCTCGGTTGACTGAAGAGATGAAAAGCAGCCAATCGCAGTGTGAAACATAACTACTGCACAATGTAAATGCATTTGGGAATTGTAATTTTTATTCCGATTGTACTATGCAACACTTCATGAGCTTCAATCTAGGGTCGGGAATCTTTAGGCACCTCACTTTTCGATTTGATTCTGAGAGTAACGATCCGATTTCAAAACGATTCCTGATATATCTAAAAAAATTTCTTATTGATTATTCTGCTAAACAAAAGGCAAAACACAGTGACTGTAATTCGCCCTGTGACAGACAGGTCTCGCTCAACTATAACTAGGTTTTGAGAAAACTACAGTAACTACAAAATCCACACTCAAATCAAGTAACTGTTTTGTTGGTGTACAGTGTATTTACAGCCTCTGTACGGCAGATCTGTCATCATAAAAAGTGATAAACACGGCCTATTGGTTTTCAAAACACAATACTATTAAATTAAATAATTCAACTGATTATGTTTAATAACTTTTATATGTTTAAAGCATTTTTAATCATTTTTATTTAATAGTATTCAATTTTTAATTAGAATAAACCTAAAGGCTAAAATAAGCCTTTTGATTTTTTTATTTGAACTATAACTACGGGTTGATTACATGAGATATCTGCTTCTGTGAGAGTGCAGATGTCAGCTTCTCCTTTCCTCAACACAGGTGATAAAGCGGCACAAATAGCGGGATTATTTAAAAAAAAAAATCTATCAAGCATCTCGTATGTGCTGTTCCATCTGTTTGCTCCGTGAGTAGAAATCTTACCTACTTAACAGAGTGAGAGACCGGCAATGAGCAACAGCAAATGAAAGAGTGCAAGAGGAGTAAAAGACATTGGGAAGACGCAGACAAAAAAACAATTAAAAAAAACAGAAACATCACCCACGTCTCCTGAACCGCTGTCTCATCGTTATTTTCAGGCGTTATTTTCCATTGTTGTGCAAATTAGTGCAATAACGGGTGCAAGCTCGTATTACATGTTCTTTGTTGACATGTAATCACAAAATCAACTCTCCTGTTGCCATGTGAGTGAGCTTGTGAATTAATTTCTGGATCGTAGTTTCATTAGGAGACAAATGGTGTGTGGTTGATACATCCAGTCTGCGATCAGTTTTATAGGATGCGCTTGGCTTTAGGATATGCGCGTGTTTCTAACATCTGTCTCTGGCGCGCACATAAGCGCCACTGTGCTGCCGCGTTCTCAGAATCAATTCATCTGAGAATAGATTTTTTTCTCCCACCCCTACTTCAATCGGGTCACTCGCACTTGTGTGCCTAAATATTTTTTCGCAGTCACATACAGTAATTGTCAGTCGCAAATGCGACTGAAATGGTCGCACTGTAGAGCCCTGGTTTACAAGCACTTAAAATGTTTGATTCAGTCTAAACAATAGACTAAAACAAAAAAATGTCATGTATACGCTTTATTCTGACTGAAATTGTTACAGTATGATTGTAGCTCAGCTTCATTTATAACACATTAATCAGACTGCAACTGGTCTCCGCGCATTGACAAATAACATGGACATGAAGGGAAAGTGCATATATTAGATGCTGTAACTGATCACCAGTTCAAGTTTTTTTTTTTTCATTTTTAAATCACCTTTTCGTTTTTTGCAATTCAATGAAATAGTCCTGTGTGTGGAAAATATTTAAAAGTACAAATATTCCATGTAGTCTCTCAATGAATTCAGATAAGCAATAATTAGAAAAATTATGTTTAAAATCGTTTTAGATGAAGTATAGCATTGTCACACTGCATTCCTGTCACTGCTTGACATATGTTGACATAAGTCAACTACCATTTACTTCCATGGTATATTTCAAAGTGCCTTAATATTACCATATGATACTGTCATTATACCATGCTACTGCCATGGAACTATTTTTTTTTTTAAAGGAAAACTCAAAGATCATTATTCAATTTGTTTGTGATGGGATCCAATAGAAAAAGCATTCAATTACAAAAGCTGTGTGTTCCCAGTTTTTCTCTGCAATAGTATTAGATGGGCAATTCAGGGCACTGTACGCTTACATGTGTACAATCTGGATGAGGCGGAGGGTGTGACTATGAGAGAACACAGAGTTCCTGCAGACGTCCTAAAAGAGTGGAAGAACACAGGCTTATTCTCTGCAGTCTTCTCTCTAGGCTTGTGACTCAGAAGGAATAAGAGAAATAATGGATAAAGAGAGAGCGAGATCAGTAAGGAAAAGAGGCCTGACCATGAGGAACAAAACTGACAGGATAGAACAAAATCATCCAGGCACAAGATTTGAGCTCCATGACAAATGACTTCCAAAATTTGTCAACTTTAAAGGGACAGTTCACCCAAAAATTACAATTCTGTCACCCTTTACTCACCCTCATGTTGTTCCAAACTTGTGCAGCTTTTTAACTGGAACACAACAGCAAATCTGGTTTAACCACCAACCCCTCACAACTAGGCCACAGACCCCTGCCTCACAGTTTTGTTTCCATTCAAACCCACTTTGGAGTGATATTTCATCTGTCAATACTGACAGAATGATGCAGTTGCTTTCCTCCCTTCCGAGCAATCGTGTCTCACGCTATGCAAAACAATGAAGACACCAGCTACTGTTCCCTCAGCCCAGTTCACATGACATTATTGCTCCAAGGCAACTCCTGAGTTCAAGCTTTTCTAAAGGCCTGATTTTGGAGGATGAACAACATTTATAACCCTAAAAAAACAAACTTAGGGCAGGTTGTTGTTCTTGAATGTGTAATAGTCTTCGGTTCATGCGTAAATTGTAAACATCCACTTTAAAATATTCATGGTATGGGATTAATTTAATTTTTGACTGCCCGCTGTGCGAAAACAGTTATTCATATCAGTTAGAAAAGGTATAGCAACACTAAAGGGGGTCGAACACCGGAGGTGTGTGGTGGATGATATGGCGAACAACTGTTTTCAATGAAGGTACGCACGCCCAGCAACGACTCCAAAGGCTGCTCAAATTTCTGCCGCGCCACGGCAAAGGAAATAGATTATTTACTCAATCGTTCTTCATTCTTGAACAAGGGAAAAACCTTGGTAATTTTTGGGTGTACTGTCAGCAATCTGAAACGCATTCCCCGTGTTTGATACCTGTGCCGTGTCCTAGCAGCGACGTGGCGCTTCTTGTCCGGTGTGCAACCGAATTAAGTCAGAACAGTCTGTAGGTCTGTGCGGAAGTTGGTGGATATAGCCTGAAAGCACTAAGAGTTCCAAACAGGCCTGCCACAATAATTACGTTATCCACTTATCATACGATATATGGATTTTTGCTGACCTCAGTATTGCTCATTGTGTTTACATGTGTGTTTGTTTACATAAGAATGAATGTCACACCACCATTTTAGCCAGTCGCGATGCTTCTGTCTTCTCGTTTACTCTCTGTGTCGTAGGCAGGGCTCAGGCAACTCCTCCACACACACAAATCGGACAGCGACAGGTGAAGATTTCGTGTTACTTGAGGCTAAAAGTTGTTTTAATAGGTGTTTTTCCCGACGACTGCATAATTTAAGCCAGAAAGACTGGAAGAAGTCCAGATGGACTTGGTTTCAAAGCCGCATTCCACAGCTCCGGTGTGGGAACATTTTGGCTTTAAGCCGAATGAAAGAGGAGAGCCCATTAACTTGAACAAGCCGGTATGTCGATTTTTGACATTCCAATTCCAATGTCTGAATATTCTTAAGAAAAGATGATTGCTCTTTGAAAGGGTGTACTTGCATTATTATGCTATCATATTATCATTATATCAGTGGCATAAAATGGTCTTAAAATGACAATAACATCGTTTATCGCAATTATTTCTGGGATAATATATCGTCCAACAAAAGTAGTTATCGTGACAGGCCTAGATACAATTGATAATTTTTGGTCTTGGTTTAGGGATTTAAAAAAAAAACAAAAAACTTAAACAGTCTGTGGAACAACAGTATGTTGGACTTTGTCAAGCCAACATAAGAATACATTCAAAATATTATCAACTTCACTTTCCCTAAATACAGCAGCCTCAGTCACTATTCACTCATTCATTTTTCATCTTCCATATTTCATTTAATCTTTTTTCCATACAATGAACATTCTACCTAACATCTCCTTTTGTGTTCCCCAAAAGCAAAGTCATTTAGTTATTGAACAACATGAGGGTGAGTAAACTATGACAGAATTTTCACTTTAATGCAGTATGTTTTGTAATGTTCCTGTTTAATAACTATGTAGAACCACGAGTGAATCTATTTAATGTGATCTCATGAGAATTCGTATGTACTATTGCGTAAAGTTTGGTTCTAGCAAACATACATTCTCTTACGTTTGCAAAGACACCAAAACATACAATACTGACATACTGACAGCATCAAATATCATCATTTTACGTATTAACACCTATAGAAACATACAAATGTTTACGTGTGCTGTTTGAATTTATTAATATTGAGTTCATAGAATGAATCAGTTCATTACATTTAATTTATGATCAATGAGATTAGTTAAATGCCATCACATTTATTTAATGCAGTTGACATTTGTAATATGACATTTTTATGGATTCATTCAGTTCTGTGTGATTTCTGCTGCCCTATACAATGTTTTAAAGGATTATATCACTTTAACCAAGACTAAACTTTAAAATGTTAAAATGAATAAAAACTCTTTAATAGTTTAATCATTTATTAAGCATTTCATTTTAATTTTGTCTGCCATGGGACACAAGTTTTCAGAATATGCTAAAAAATGAAATAAAACACAAAAACCACCATAAAAACAATACAATTAATCCATAAATTTGTTAGCTATAATCCTTCAGACTGCTTTCTGTGAAGATCAGATCCAAATTCAAGTCTTTTATTCAACGATCTCCAACTCCATCCGCCGCAGTGCCCGTCGTAACCATCAACATGCATTGGTTTCTTTTTCAAATTCAAAAATTGCCACCTCAAAAAGCATTACAACCAGCGGTTTTATGGCAGTGATGTCGAATGCTCATTGGCTCTCAAGTGTCTCATGACCATTTGTGACTGCCGTATTCTGCGATGTATATGTTTGAATGAGATATCACAGCGCCATTACAGAGTGCATCTGGAGAAGACTTACAGCAATTAATCATTTAAATTTCACTCTCTACCTCACACTATGCTATTGTATGACGTCAGGGAGCACATCAGATACAGCGCATCGGCCTTTAGACTTTTGTACAGAATTTTGCCATTTTTCTGAATAAATTATTGAGATTAAATTTATCTTCCTGTTACGTGTTTTTATATGCTTAAGAAATGGTTATGGTTAGTTTTAGGAGTAGGTGTGGGATTAGCGGCTGTAAAATATATATCAATTAATATATTGTAACAAAAATTATTGCTACTGTTCATTAAACTGCTTGTTAAATGTTTTTATGTTGTTGAAATGTGGTTATGTTTAGAGGTTGGGGTAGGGTTAAGGGATCTAAAATATCTATAAAACAGTAAAAATGTACAAATATATTTATAATCGATCCGTGTTTCTAAAGCTGTAAATATGTAAAAATGTTTACTTTTTAGATGCTTTCAAACATCCATTTTGTCCATTTTAGTGTCTATCCATATATTAACGTACAAATAGCTACGTATATTACGTGCCTATTTTACACAATCAATTACGTTTATTACCTCACAAATGCAACCAAAATATCATTTGAATATTTTATTGAGCTCTCTGAAAAGTGCAAATGCAGTATCAACATTGTGACATCAACAAAAAAATATAATACAGAAAAATAAATAATATTAAAAAATAAAAGTCACACACATGTGATGACCGTTTGATGACAGCTCATTGCCTTGTGGAATGAGGTAAACCCATCAGTGACAGTTTGTCATCTCCACAGAAGTCAAGAAGGTCTTTCAATCCAAAATACTTTCATACCCACGACAGGAGAGTATGTGCTTTCTGTTTTTACTTGGCTACATCTTCCATGGTTGTATTAAAAAATTCTGTTACAGTTTACTCTTTAAAATAGAAAATTCTCATGTAGAATTCAAATGCGCTACGATATCGAGGGAATCCCGATTTAATTGTGCATGTGATCGGCTCTGCGCTATCCTGTCACCAACGGAGCCTTGTTGACGCGTGCACAAGGATAGAGCAGAGTGCAACTTCAGGCTTCAATCACTCTGCGCACATCCATGCCCCACATGAGAAGCATATTTAGTGCTTATAAAGCGAGATGAATATCATAAGGTTCCAGCATCGCCTGACGGAAACATCAAAATAAACGTGCATCTAAAAAAAATATACATCGATGTTTACGGGTTGAATCGATGACATCGCATCGTTGGCGATTAGATTGATGCATCGATCCAGATCCTACTAACACGGTGTAAGCAGAAAACATAATGTTCATCATTATGATTCATAATTCAAGATTCATCTTTACGAGAGAGGAAGTGAAGGATGCAAGTCTGTGTTTCTTATTCTGTGTTGTGGACAAGACAGCATACAAACAGCAGTGCGCCATCTAGAGGCAGATGACTGTATAGACAATCTTTTCAACGTCTGCTGGCATGATAAAATACATTTGTGCTGAAATTAAACGACGATCGATAAGCTTAATTTATCAAATTATTAATGACGATTAACTGATCATTGATTAATCATTAACATCCCTATCAAGAAACAATTAACACAAATACTCAGATAGCCCTTTTCCACCATCATGGTTTAGGTGCGGGTTCCTGGCCTGGTGTGAATTCTCGAACTGTTCCGTGTATTTCCACCATAGAAAAGGCCGTTCCGGGGCCGAAAACCTGGTTTGACACCAGCCCCAAAAGCTTGCTGGTCTCTACACAGGAACCGATTACATCGGGGGCGGTAGGCAGGATAATGTTTCGTCACCATGGTAAAGTTTTCCCAACAACAACAGTAGCTACCGTCTGCAGCAAGGAGTACTTCTTCGCTCTATAACAACAATAAAAAAAAACACTAAATAATCAGACATCAAAAGCGTTCGGGTAACACGATGAAACGAGTGCTCCACGAAGATCCGAGATAAACTAAAGAGATCGCAAAGGAAAAAAAATCCTCTATGAGAATGAAGATACAGCACGAAATGATGCACACCACCTTCAATCAGACAACTGACCAAATCATAAACAAATTGAAAAACACTTAAGGGAGTACAGGGACCATAAGAAGGACATAAGGAAAAGCGACAGTGGAGGAAGCAATGATGTTTTGGACTCAGACACCAACCAGCCTGCTAACTAACCGGGGCATTGTATTCAGCCAGTAATGCTCGTGATAAACAGTGAATCGCCGGTGTCCTCTGCAGATGATCTCAGTAAGTTATAATATTTGCCAACTTTGTTAGCTTTTCTTACACTGTTGTCATCTTATTTTGTGCATTGTTTTGTTTTGTAAGGGGATTTTTGACCAGCTACTCACTAAGTTTGGAAGATCACGGCTATCTGTTGTTGGGCCTCATGTATTCAGGTAGAAGACAAAGGCAGGCCTAACACAGTCGTAAAAACCTAACTCAAGCCCCCACATTCCAAGTCGTAAATTATACTGATAAAAATCGTGCCAAAATCAAACAAAGGGAGTCCAAAAAAGACTACAAATCCCATGAAGCCTTGCTCACTAAAGGATCGAACTCTCAACTCCTATTGGATGAGGCACACAACAGAACGTCCCTCAAACATGACATCATCAGGAGTTGAAATACCTCTGAAATGCTTTCGGGATTTGCTTCCAGCAACTTTGTTCACCGAGTATAGACGTAGTTTATCGCTGCTCTCAGGTGCGACCTCGTGGCACAAGGAAGTAACGTCCGACTTGAAACTGTGGCCATACAATCTCCATCTCGCTGGACGAGTTGAGATTACCCTGTGTTCAACCGAACACTCTAACGGATCCGAAGGAAACCACCGAGCAATTCGCATCTTCATCAGTTTGCCTACAGAAGTGAAGAGATTAAAGATTTCTCTTCCATCTTCAATCAAGTCGACATTTCTGAGTTCTCCGCCAGCCCGCCGAGAATCAACAGCCTTACCGCCCGCCGACAGAGCGAGGAAACGGCCTCCTGTCATCACCCGAGCCTCAAGGAACCGGGTCAGAGTTAAAGGATGGAGGAAAACACATTCTACCTGTGTCCTCATGCGATTCAAGTAAGAGGTTTACGTCTGGGCAGAGATAGAATATTATAGTGTGTTATTCTTGTGTTTCAAGGTTTTTGCTTGTATAGTTTACGGACCGCCATGTCCGCTCATTATTAATACTCAGGATATTATCACAAATTTGTTTTGCTGTATTGTGGTCCAACCAAACTGGATTGTTGTGCAATTTCGCCATCGCGGGTGAGACAGCAACTGAGTTCATCCATTAAAGAGTCAAATAACGTGGGACTGTTTACAAGCCGTCCACCGCGTCTCTGAGCGATGAACTAACAGCTGCTTTCTCTCCCACGATCGCGAAATCGGCTTTAGGGCCGTCACTTCTCTCTCTCGTACTAACCACACACACACACTTACACGCACGCGACCCCTCACAAACATTCTGGCACACATTTTTGGCTCGTAGATAGCTTAAATGCTAAAGCCCAGCTTTGTCCCTAAGCTATCGCACAAGCGGATACATGCGGTAACTGGTAGACGCCATCTCCGCCCCCATTCGCGGTCATATTCCCTGGCCGGAAGTCTCGCGTGACATACTCTCCACGAGAGTCACGTCCGCCATTTTGTGCGCATCCCTCCTTACACACACACACTGTCACACACACACCTTATGTGTTATAGGATTATTTTATTTCCATATCTAATCATATCACTGTTTAGTTTGTAGTTGTAAGTCGGACGTTTATTGACTGCATTGTATTAATTATTAATTGATATTACTGCATAAATAAACTTTGTTTATATTACAAAGAGAAGTGTTTTGGTTTGTTTTGCATACGCCTGTGTCATGCTGACGGGATGTCAGTGCTCGGATTCAAACCTTCATTCATTGTTCTTTCCCGAAAATCGATATTCTTCGGATGTCGATTTTCCTAAGAAAACAATCTAATATTGAGACTGTTTTACTATCTGGTTATTAGTCCCTAATTCCAGGGTGGTGCCCCGTCAATGTCAATCCTTATTAATATTCTGTTGATTTTTGACAATTGATAATTATCTTTGATTGTTGAATTTGAATGCTCAATAAGCTAGTGTTAATTTTAATTAATGTTTCATCAATGTTAACAATTAACGATTATCTTTGATAATTGTTGATTTAAAGGATTAAAAAAAAACTAACATTGATTCTCAATGTTCTATTGATTTTAATAATTATCTTTGATAATTATTAATTATTGCTAATAACCAAACTTGCTCCTAACCGTAGCACACTACATTTACTGGAGCCCCATATGAGGTTTTAATGAGTTAGATTCAATTAATTAATTTAAATATTAATTAATAACTACAGAAATAATTATTAATTATTTCTGATAGTAACACTGATCTAAACAACCAGTAAAGCCCTACACAGTTAAGTAAAACAGTGGGATTCTCATACAATAATATTATATGTTTTGGCAAAAAGCCATATACAACCATCTGCTACACCAATGTTAATAATGATTCCATTGTAACAGTTTACAGAACTTGGCAAGTTAAGCCATAGTTCATACAATTTAATGTAATTACATTACCTGTCGTCTTTAGCGTAGATCTTGTTGAGCAATGTAATAACGACGGATTGCATTTATCCATATGTTTAAATATGTCCTCAAAAATTTGTACAAGCTGTATACAAACACACCATGACGCGTCATGTTTGTTTATGTTTGAGGTAGTCACGTGAAACCACCATGTAGACAGTAACCTGTTACGTCACCCTTCGGCTCTCAGATCAGTGGAAAAGCGCGGCAGGGTTACGATAGGCTCCAGATTGTCCCGGCCATGAACCAGCGGAGCGCAGGCTCAGCACGAGAACATTGCAATTGCCGTGGAAAAGGACTAAGAAAGACCTGAGTTGTGTCCCAAACTATGCACTAGAACAACTAGTGTATGAATTGTCAAAGTGTAATACCGTCTTAACATAACACTAACATACAGTTGAAGTCAGAAGTTTACATACACTTAGGTTGAAGTCATTTAAACTTATATTTTAACCACTCCACAAATTTCATATTAGCAAACTATAGTTTTGGCAAGTCGTTTAGGACATCTACTTTGTGCATGACATGAGCAATTTTTCCAACAATTGTTTACAGACAGATTGTTTCACTGTTAACTGACTATATCACAATTCCTGTGGGTCAGAAGTTTACATATACTAAGGTGGCTTTCACACTGGGCACGTTTGCCGCGGTCCCATTCCGAGTGCGATTGGTCCCGGTGCCCCCCGCAGCGTTGGTCTGGTTTCACACTCACTTGATTCTATCGAACCCCGGTCCATTTGCGTTCATCTTACGTTATCACAAACACGCATGGAGATCACAACATATCATACTTTTTGTTTTTTTGGTGCCATTATGCACAGCAGAGTGAACGACAACTGCGTATGTGCGCACTTTATGGCGTAACTCATCAGATGTCCAGGGGCCGTTTTTTGAGGAGACATCTGATTGCAAGGAATTCATTTGCATCTTTGTTTACACTGCATGCTTACACTCGTGTCCAAGGTGAAGTTATCGCCACTGTCATCTCCTATTACATTGTAATGTCTGTGTAAGATCAGTGATGGCTAATTACACTTTGTTTGAAAAAAACTTTGTTTGAAAAAAAAACCTTTTAGCCTTTTGACATTTGCATATAAATTACTGACCTGGCCTCCACGTTTACATTTATATGGGTGCTAAATTGCAGATGGTCTTTATCACTATCAAAAGGATGCTAAAACAGGTCTCCTCTGAAGTGTCTCCATCAAGCTTCAAACACATTCCACAGAAAGGGGGGTGACCCCCGTGCCAGGCACCAGAGAAGTTGTCTGTCTCCAGTAATTCCAATACACGTCACACACACACCTGAAGACATTTTCTCTATTTAGGCCATAGTAAGCAGTTATAAATGTATCTGCTATATGCATGTGTTGTATGTATATTCCCCTATTATATTAACTTAGTTAAAACCCTTTACTTGTATTAGTTAGACGTTAAACGCATATATTCAAGTGTATGAGTGTATCTCTGCTTTAATATCGTCTGGAGGTTACCTTCTTGGTATCAAAATGATCTTCCCTTTATTTCTCACACAATAATGTACACCATGTGATCGTGAAATGCATCGAACAATTCTTACTATGTTTTGAATTAAAAGCTGCACTAGCGGTCCAGATCAGCAATAAAATGCGAATGGGCCATAAACGGAGACAAAGGATGTTTCTCCCGCTCAAAATGCATGCCTCTGATTGGCCACTCCACCCACAAAATGGGTGCGGCAATGAACTATCAAAACTCCAGAGCGCAGACTAATCATCGCTCAAAACTTCTTCTTCTTGAGACCAACACACTCCAAAACTCTCCTCTTGAGTTTAACCTTCTGCCAGTGTTTACCTTCAAGTAACTTTGTGGATTTCCTGTGGACTTCTTCAACTCACTCCTAAAGAAATCATCGAGAACCTCGTCTACCGCATCAAGACACTTATTCAGCAACAAACCAATGCAAGTAACCATTTACAACTGATTAGATGCGTGTTTAAGTTTGAACCCCTTTTAAGGTGAATTGTGCCTCTGATGATTCTCATTTAGGTTGTGGTTAACTGACGTGAAATATTGCCATTCTGTGCTCTTCTCTCTCTCTTTTCCTTACTTTCCTTCATTCTATATATGTATGTTTTGCTTAGTTTGTTTGTATGTTAGTTATAGTTTCATTTATTAAATCCCTTATATTCACAATTGATTGTCTCTGTGTTCCGCTCACAATTCAAAGTCACTGAATGTTGCTCCTTGCTACATGCTAAACTACTGCTAGCACTGTATAAGTAGGAAGGCTATTGTTCCTTGGCCAGGAAAGTAATCTTCCAAGAATTGATAAATAATTATATTGTCTGCTCGCTGGACGGACAGATCAAGTAGTTGTAATATCGATTCTGCTACAGTTAATTCTAAGATCTAATCTAAATATTTATTATTAATTATAACCAGTTATAATTAATTATAAATAATTCAAAAAGCTAATTTGCTACAACATCCTATATTTATAACCTATAATAGTATTTATATATAGAATTTATAAGATAGATAGACGGACAGACGGACAGATGGACGGACGGACAGTATTTATAGTGTTGATTGTACTTGTATGTCATTGTGGTGTCATTACTTTTTTGGGACTTTCAGGAATGAAAAACGCATGCGCAAGTTACTTTACTTCCTGAACGAGTGCACACCTGTGTCCGAGTTGCTTTCACATTCATGCGAATCGCGCTACAGTTCCATTGCAACCGAACTCAGACCACTTCCTACAGGTAGTCTTGGGTTCGGTACCTCGGTGCGCTCCCCGGTCCGCATGACAGCTTTCACATTACCAATTTTTCATGCTAACCGTGCTCTGTTTCGAACTAAACTGCCAGTGTGAAAGCACCCTAAGTTAACTGCCTTTAAGCAGCTTGGAAAATTCCAGAAAATGATGTCAAGCCTTTAGGCATTTAACCAATTAGCTTCTGATAGGCTAATTGGCATCAATTTGAGGTGTAACTGTGGATGTATTTTAAGACCTACCTTCAAACTCAGTGCCTCTTTGCTTGACATCATGGGAAAATCAAAAGAAATCAGCCAAAAATTGTGGACCCACACAAGTCTAGTTCATCCTTGGGGGCAATTTACAAATGCCTGAAGGTACCACATTCATCTGTACAAACAATAGTATGCAAGTATAAACACCACGGGACCACGTAGCTATCATACAGTCCAAGAAGGAGACGCATTCTGTCTCCTAGAGATTAATGTAGTTTGGTGTGAAAAGTGCAAATCAATCCCAGGACAACAGCAAAGGACCTTGTGAAGATGCTGGAGAAAACAAGTATCTATATCCACAGTAAAACGAGTCCTATATCAACATAACCTGAAAGGCTGCTCAGCAAGGAAGAAGCCACTGCTCCAAAACCTCCATAAAAAAGCCAGAATACAGTTTGCAAGTGCAAGTTGCCTATGTCCTCCGGAAGCAAAGCACTTGCATCTGATGTTCGTAGATAGGAGACATCAAATCAAATCACTTTTATTGTCACACAACCATATACACAAGTACAACAGTGGGTGAAAGTCTTGGGTGCAGTTCCGAGCAACACAGCAGTCATGACAGTGATGAGACATATGTAACAGTAACTGCTCATTATTAATAACAGAATTGGAGGACAAGATGCATCTTGCTGCATCGAGAATCGTTTTATAATCGAATCATTACCCTCAGAATCATAATTGAATCAAATCGTGAGGCAAGTGAAGATTCACACCTCTAGAACAAAGATCTTACTATTTGGAGAAATGTCCTCTGGTCTGATGAAACAAAAATGTAACTGTTTGGCCATAATGACCATCGTTATGTTTGGAGGAAAATGGGTGAGGCTTGCAAGCCGAAGAACACCATCCCAACCGTGAAGCATGGGGGTGGCAGCATCATGTTGTGGGGGTGCTTTGCTGCAGGAGGGACTGGTGCGCTTCACAAAATAGTAGGCATCATGAGGAAGGACAATTATGTGGATATATTGAAGCAACATCTCAAGACATCAGCCAGGAAGTTAAAGCTCGGTCTTCCGAGCATACCTCCAAAGTTGTGGCAAAATGGCTTAAGGACAACAAAGTCAAGGTATTGGAGTGGCCATCACAAAGTCCTGACCTCAATCCGATAGAAAATTTGTGGGCAGAACTGAAAAAGCATGTGCGAGGCCTACAAACCTGACTCAGTTACACCGGTTCTGTCTGGAGGAATGGGCCAAAATTCCAGCAACTTATTGTGAGAAGCTTGTGGAAGGCTACCCAAAACATTTGACCCAAGTTAAACAATTTAAAGGCAATGCTACCAAATACTAAAGAAGTGTATGTAAACTTCTGACCCACTGGGAATGTGATGAAAGAAATAAAAGCTGAAATAAATCAATCTCTCTACTATTATTCTGACATTTCACATTCTTAAAATACAGTAGTGATCCTAACTGACCTAAGACAGGGAATATTTTCTATGTTTAAATGTCAGGTATTGTGAAAAACTGAGTTTAAATATATTTTCCTAAGGTGTATGTAAACTTCTGACATTCACCGTTTTTTAGCTGAATGCTATCAGTTGCCGCTAGTTTTGGCACATTAGCCAACCTCAGTCCAACACTTTTATCTCAAATAACTCACAAATTCATGCAGCATGGGGTGATGGCAAAACATTCAACTCACATTTGTAAGATGCTGTCTTTTTTGCTAGTCACAACATTCACCATTAATTACTGTTTTGTTTTTTTCAGGCAAGCATCACGCCTAGGGAACCCTGACCCTACTGCAAGATTTTGCAGAGTTCGTGAGGTTTGTTTACCAAAACTTGTTGACAATTAGTAGCAAGTAAACAAGCCATCCACAAGCAGAACTTTATATTCTGCTTAATTTTCTGACTTACAGTATGTCTGTCAAAAAATCAGTACTTGTTACATTTGGACAGACCAGAAAGTCAAGCACACATTTTCTGCTGGTTTTTCTATGCTGGTCTGTTATTTGCTTAGATTTTAGATTTACCTGTTCCTACACAGCCTTTAAAAACAAAACATAGGCTTTAGGTTTCTAGTTTTCTGAGTCAGTTTGACAGTCTTTTCCTTTCTAATTGGGAGGTGCTTGAACCAGACTTTATGCCGCTAGTAGAAAGTAGTGATTAGTGAGACTAATCATTCAAAAAAACTTTCCATTCCAAAGAGACATTAAAAGTTACTCATTCACCAGGTGGATTTCCAACATTCTGAACAATATTTTAGTCTGTTGTTGGACAAGCATTTTGGAAACCTTGACATAATAAAGTGTCAAGAGCAGGATTCGATTATTGGCACTCCAATGATATCACACAAATGTACTGACACAAACTATATAAACACTAGTAAATCTCTGTTCATTTATTCTCACCTAGCTTGACCTCAGAAAACATTTCCATCTGAACAGCTAAATCTTTGAGTAAAATGAGAGAGAAATCAGTGAGGGAGGAGGGATACAGGTCTGCCCATATGGAACTGGGTTCACAGGAGGGAATGAAAACATCCTGGTACTTTCCTTTATTTCTTGTGCAAATTCCCTGAAGAGAAAAGCAATACTACAGCTCTATGACAAAATAAAAATGAAAAAATGTGTCGACCTTTGTAAATTGAAAACTGAACTCCTAAACTGTGTAACTAGGCTACAAATCCCTGCACCACAGTTTTATTATCAGTGAATCCCAATTTTGAGTGATATTTCATCCCCACTGTCCACACTTACAGAAAGTTGGAGTTGATTTCCTTTATTCCAAGCTCTCTCTGTGCCACACTCTATGCAAACAAGCTACTGTTCTTTGAGCTCTTCTCCCATGACTTCATTGCTCCAAGGCAAATCCTGAGTTTTGTTCATCTCCCAGCATCATATGAAGATGAGCCACTTGAGAGGACCAGAAAAATGTCACTCTTTTCTAATTTGACAACCTCCTTATGTACAGTGGAGTGCATATTGTAAGTCTGCACCCCTCTTACAGAATCTGCTAGATGTTTATTGTTTAAAATAAATAAGAAGAATCATAAAAATGCATTTTGTTTTTTTTATTTAGTACTGCCCTGATGAAGCTTTTTGACATAACAGATATTTACATATATTCCACAAAACAAAATAACAACCGAATTTACACAAATTATCCTGTTCAAAAGTTTGCATTCCCTTGGTTCTTAATATGGTGTGTTGCTTCCTCGATGATCAATGACTATTTCTATGTTTTGTGATAGTTGTGCATGAGTCCCTGCTTTGTCCTGAGCAGTGAAACGGTCCACTGTTTAAAAAAACAAAAAAAACCCACGTTCTGCACATTCAACAACTAAAGATATGGGAAGATTTTCTCCTTCCTTTTAAAAGTTGATAAAAACATTTATTTTGCTACCCTAACTAGAGGTTGACCGATATATCGGTTTTACAGATTAACTGATGCCAAAAGTTCCTTTATAGAAATATATAGACAAAAATTGATGCTGATAGCTTTTTTTATTCCTCCATCTTCATCCGTGGCCAAAACCTTTCATCAGGTGAATATCTATGCTACAAAAAGCATAATTTGGTGAATTGTAACAGAGCCAAGACTCAGTCACCATTCCTGTTTATGGACTTAATGACTATTAATGAGAAATGTTATATAAAAAAAGTTATGACAATTGACAAGTGATCACTGATGATCTACTATGGATGGTCAATGATCTACTGTTGATGAATTACTGCTCATTCAGCAAATATTAGTCCAAATGACAATGTTTACTTTAGTAATTCTATTCTGATTCATTGTAGATGATTGTATGAGTGCTTGTTTTGCATCCCTTGTGTATTTGTGTGAGTTGAAAGCAATGTCATTTGAAAATAAGAGTTCCCGTTGTATTTCAGGCTTGTTTACAATTAAAAGTCCCACATTATGTGCCAAATCTTCATTTTATTCAGGTAATTCTTGGCATTTTGGTTACACAACAAGCACGCATCTGGGATTTTATTTATTTTGGACTCTTGCAGCCTTTATGGCTGTGCCTGTGGCAGTAAGTAAAGACTAAGATTTTTTTTTTTTACATTTATAAATTGATTTTAAAACTACCAGCCGATAAATCGGTTATTGGCCTTTCCACCACCTTAGTTATCGTATTGGCAAAATCCAAAATCGGTTGACCTCTAACCCAAACTAAGCCAAGAATATGTGCCGAGTTACATTTTAATATTTGCATTGAGCAATATTTTTCCCCATTTTTGGGTCCTGAACAAACAGTTGAGAACCACTGAACTGCATGAATATAAACTGTATCGGGGCATTTAAGGACTGGCAACATTTAGACTCTAAAGTACAGCTATCTACTCAGCTTTATACTGGCATGGAGATGAATTGCTAAAGGCAATAGAATGGGGTAGAGAGAAAGACTATGAGAGAATGAAAGAGAGTATGTGAGTGGTTACATAATGATCTGGGCTAAATCCAGAGCCCTACAGCAAGGTGGACATTTGTTTCCCTCAGACGAACACTGTGGGAGAGACTCAGTACAGAGAGGGAATTGTAGCACATGTTTTCTAAATGTCACTGTAACACAGTTCAATAGAAAGGAGGAGGCGAGAACCAGCTTGATAATATAAATAATAGTTTAATGAGAAACTTAAACCAGAAGACACACACACAGGTGTCGGACAGCTGCCCGTAACTCTCTCTCTCTGTCACTCTGCCATCTCCGGTCGGCTTTATCCCTCTCGGGCTTCATCAGCCTAATTAGGGGCCGGGTGTGCGGAATCACGACCCGGCCCCACCCTCCGCCCTGCCACATTCCTCCCTTGTTCTCTCAGGCCGGGGAGCCCCCAGCATGACATACATCCCCCCCCCCCCTTTCCCTGGGGGGAGGCGTGCCTTTCCGGCCCCATCTGCCGGAAGGTCATCCCCGGCCCCTGGCGGACGGAACGCCCCGCCGTGTTTTTGGTGGACGGAAGGGGTCTCCCCCACCCCTGGCAGCGGTTCTCCCGCTCCAGGCGGTCGGCCAGGAGCCCACAATCAAACAAGGACATATCACAATTTTAATTTGTTTAATTGTCGCACTATTAAGAGTGTCAGCATTTGAAAGCAGCCATGTCAGTCGGACAGTGCCCTGGGACCAAATCGAGTCTGTGCTCGGTATTACCGGTACTGCAGAAACACTATCGTTTCATCTTTTTTTTCTTAGTAACGACTTGGTACCAAAGAACTGGTACTTTTGACAACACTAATTGTGGTTATTTCAAATTATCACAACTGGGCGATTATGGAATAGTCGCGACATGCCTCAAGGTCAAGATCATGTCCGGCTCAAGATCAAAGCTTCAATACGGTCTTTATTTCGTGTTCTTAACCTGTATAAATCAGCTGAATTTCTGCTAGTCTTTCAAAACGCACAAGACAATGTGTTAAATAAGAGAACAGCTTGTTTTTTTGAAGTTTATTACCCTACTGCAATGTGATGGTTGTGCGTAAATTGTCACCAAATGTGAATGGGACAATTGGAGTTGTGCGTCAGGGCTATGAGTGTCCAGGCTAAATCACTCACACATTCTACCTCATCCTTATAAACACATACACACAGTCAGCTGAGAAAGGGAAGTTATGTACCAAGGTGAAAGAAACGGGCTTTGTGTAGTGATAAAGAAAACCTCCAGGGATTAAAAACCACGAGGGCACCAAATTCACAGCTAGCAAACAAGTTCTCCAGCCCCACACACACAAAAAAAATAAAATAAAATAAAAAAAAAATAAAAAAAAGAGAAGGAGAAAGTGAGATGAGGGGTTTTTGATGGGTGTATAGGTGATGGCAATGGGGGGAATTTGTACTAGGAATTTACAGGATTCCCCGCAGGTGTTTGTGCACTCAGTAATTTTTTTCCCCTCATTTAAAAAGTTTTACTTCTAAAGAAATGAATAGTAATATTGAAACATATGTATAAAATCATGACCACTCATGTGAGATGAAGAGTTCAGTCATGTCAGTAACCTTATTAAAGCTCTTTTATTCTACATGGGGAGGAGGCGCCCTCATGGGGGCAGCCATGTTAGAATCACATGACCAGCCGAATACTGCTTGCTTAATCTTGGTAACTGCCCTGTTATTGGACACTTTCATTCATGGATTAAATTAATCCTGGTTTACTGTGGATAGTGAATTTCTACAATGGAACTGGTAACTGAAAACTACTGTGTTTGAATGATGCAGCTTCCAGGCCACTAGGTGTCACTATAAAAGTCAATGTAAGCCACTTTGACATACTTCAAAAACATTATAGAGTACACCTTTAATGGAGCATTGTATATGTCTGGGTTTGCCATTCCTTGTCAACATTCCTATTACTCTCCTGCTGCTGATTTAGCAGTGGCCCCTCTTTCGAGAATGGACCTCAGATAAGTAATTAGACCTGTCACTTGAAGAAACTCCCGTTTAGAGTGTTGTTAATCCCACTTTAGCCACTGAACTGGAGCTCGGGCCTGATCCTCTTTGTGTATGCGCTATGGGGGAGGAAATATTGTGATCTTTACAAATTTTCAATATGCTGCCAAGATGTCTATCGGCCAAAATCAACTGGGCCTTTCATCCTAGTGGGCTTGTGAGTCATAAAAAGATGCTCAGATGACAGAATGGCAGTGCTGGTGTCAGGGTTGCTGCCCCATCCTTTTTATTAGGGTTAGGGTTAGAATTCTCAGCCAAACATTGGCTCCTGCACAAGTGCAGCACCACTTTGTTGGAAAAGGGGAATCACTGAAACTTTCGTAAACCCACACATTTCATAGTCTGATTTTGATGGAGTGAGATTTTTTTAGATGAAGGCCCCTGGTGAGAGGCCAAGGAATCAAAATGTGATATCTATTCTCCAATTTATAAAGCTTTTGACCCTTGCTGCCAATAGAACTAAGTTAATGGGGGAAAGTGGGTCAGCTCTCTCTATTCTGTCTAGATAACTGCCAAAGTCCAGAGTGGTTCAGCTTCATGGACCGGATGAAGTCAAGCTGAGAGCACTTCCCTAATCAACACCATTTTGGTTATGGATTGATGCCATCCATCACTTATAGTTCACTGTTCACTAACAGACTGATCTCACAGTGAAATCGGAAAGAATAGGTTAACTTTTTTTTAGCTAAAATTGGTCTGTGCTTACCAAAAATCGAAACACTGCCCCCAGTGGCCAAAGCGGAAGGTGTGGTTTGGCGTATGTGCATGTGTGAGCTCCATTTTCCAGGTGTAATCTCCAAGGGCGGTAAAAGCAAGTTTTGAAGCTAACTGTTTTTAGCTGTACGGGCAGTAATAAAGTAAAGAGGAATGCATATTTTATAATCTGTATCCCCTTGGCATGTGATGGGATTCGGTTATACAATATATCACAGTTAATAACATGCAAAATATTGTTATCATGGACACTTCAAAATACCATAAATAATTCTAGATAACCTTATGGCAAATTATTATTATTTGGTTTTTTTTCTGATCTCACAGTAGTTTTCTTCCCTATCAACGAATCAAGATTCACAACACTGCGTGTATGCGGCACAAATTACACATGCGCAATCTGATGTAAACAAACCAGAAACCATGGAAGAGAAACGTGGCTAAATGAGGAATGCTGCTGACCCTTTATCCGCATTCTAATAGGGTTAAGTCGGTAGAGTGGAATTATTTTGGGTTCCATAAAAATGCAGAGGGATTGTTGGTTGGAGATGGTTTCCATTTGTGTAAAACATAAGGGAGAAAAGATGCAGCGACATTCACTGTGTTCAATTCAGCAAGATAAAGGTAAGTTGTGACAGTTCTGCATATTTTTCCAAACTGTTTTTGAAAACTGAGAGACAACACTCTAAGAGACAACTAGCTAAGTGACAGCTATGATGACAAACAAAGTAAACTCCTGTTGCCATTGCAGATAATGTGTAGCTTCTAGCGGCCGAAGAGTAGTTCGCTAAAACTGTGCTAGCTACACAGTAAAATACATTTGGAATTAGATAATACTAAGTCCTGTAATGTTTAATGGCAATGTGGCCCAATGATGATTTCAATATTAATTTAAAGTTGGAACTCCACGCAATCGTACATTTCCATACAGTGAGTGTGAACTTGCGGTTATTAAAGTTGTAGCTAGCGCCTAGCTATATATTAGCAACTGGCTTGCTATCCAGAGGAAAAAAAAAAAAAAAACATGCATACTATTGCTGTAGCCTAGTAGCTGGCTCGATAAAATTAGTCTAGCCTTACTTTAACAATAGCCTCAACAAGACTAGGTCAGTTCTGATCTGTAATGATCAGTGGCCCTGTGGCAGAATGACCATTTAAATATTAAGACATCAACTAAATGTTATATTTGGTTATGTATCTATGGTGTTTATGGTAGTTTTTTCTAAACGTTCAGGGTTCTTTTCCAAGTTCTTTGTTTTCTGTTAGTTTAAAGGCCAATTTGGTATTTAAAATGAAATTAAACTTTTTATTAAGAGAACAACAATAAAGTTTATTTATAGTTCATCCCTTTTTTTGTAATGTAATTAAACACCGTGATAACACCATATACCGTGGTAAAAGCTTCAGCAATTATCGTGACATGAAAATTTGACACCGTCACATGTCTAGTACCCCCAACCTTAAACCTAACCATCAATGGAGTAAAAATTTAAATGTTAGAGGGAAAAAGGCAACCTCTTAATTGTGCTCGTCACAGATTATACGAACGCTATTAATTCCTGGTTTCTAACGTGGTATCCGAACCCGGGTCTCCCACGCTGCTGACGTGATGGTATCCGAACCCGGGTCTCCCACGCTGCTGACGTGATGGTATCCGAACCCGGGTCTCCCACGCTGCTGACGTGATGGTATCCGAACCCGGGTCTCCCACGCTGCTGACGCGATGGTATCCGAACCCGGGTCTCCCACGCTGCTGACGTGATGGTATCCGAACCCGGGTCTCCCACGCTGCTGACGCGATGGTATCCGAACCCGGGTCTCCCACGCTGCTGACGCGATGGTATCCGAACCCGGGTCTCCCACGCTGCTAACCTGATGGTATCCGAACCCGGGTCTCCAACACTGCTAATGTGATGCACATCTGGTCACACCAAAGGGGAAGGTAAACACACTGGAGCCAATGCAAACACACTGGAGCCACATGTTTGATAGGAGATGCCGCTTGTCAGAGAGTCGGCATAATGTAAGGTACCGGAAGTATCAGAAAAAAACACGCCGACCTCCTGTGTGATCATGTTGAAACTGAAGACAGACAGCTTAGGCCTAAAACAGTGTACTTATGCAATGTGTGAACGCAACCGCTTCTAGCTATGCAAGTTTAATTTCAGGTGACACTGCATTCTGAAATGTTATGTTGCTCCCAGTGCGGTCAGAACCACTTCTATGAAAACTGTTTGAAGAGAACCTTGCAGAGCAGGTTAACGTCTGTGTCTATAAACTGTCAACATGTTTATAGCTAGTTAAATTATTTGAATAATAACTTTTAATAAATCACATTTAAAGGTAACTCTTACTCTATTGCTCCTTTGAGTAGTGAGGTTTGTTACCATCACTGTAATACAAGGAACGCACATTAAGTATGTACAACGGGACCACATGTTTGCAATGCACTGAACAAGCCTTTGACTCTCCATTTGTACTTTCATAAGAGTATGTTTCTGGCCTCACAGTAGGGCTGCACAATAAATGGAAAAAATAATAGAAATTAAAATTTCAGCTGTCACAATTATATAATCAAGAAACGTGTCAATTACAGTGTTCCATTTAGGTGTACTTTTCTTTTTTTTTTGGCCCGTTGTGTGCATACTCTAATATCACACGATTACTGAGAGAGAGAGAGTGAGAGAGAGTAAGAGAGAGTGTAACAGTCATGCAGAACAGAACACACCCTGCCTCATTACATGCCTCAGACAGGGTACACTCTATGAAGAGGAGAACGCCTAAGCCCAAAGCCCTTATCTCCCTGAGTGTACACATCAAATAAAATGGCAAGCAGGAAGCAAATTTAACACTCACCAATTATACTTGTATAAGTAAACAACAATAAATGTTGCTTATCTGTGCAGTACATCTACTCCATAGGTCTTGTGTATAGAGGGAGGCAAGATTCTGTAGTTCGGATCTTTGAATAACTTCACATTTACCGTCACGGGTACTGTCCTTTTTGTTTGCAAGTTTGTGCGTGTGTAGCTGTGTGGGCGCACGCTTGCATGTGTGCATCCCCTGTGTGGACCCATCTGTTCCTGCTGAGGGCATTTTAAAATCACATTTCGACAAGAGATCTTCCTTCCGCTACCAGGCTAAGCACATTTCCAAAACAAGCAGTGAACAAAGGTTTCATCTTAAAAATGTAAGGAAAGTCCAGTTCATTCGGCGACCACTTTGGTATGCCCCCAAACAGGTATTTTCTAGTCATGCAAGTGCAGCTCCTTTGAATGGGGATAGACCGAAATCTTCAAAAGTGTCAACTAAGGCAATAAAATCATAATGACATAAAATTATAAATGAAAACTCTTTTTTTTTTTTCTTTTTCTTTTTTTTGGTCCAGCTATAGTCCGACTGGTTCAAGCTTACAGAAAGGCTACAGTAACTCAGATAACCACTCTGTACAATTGTAGTGAGCAGAAATGCATCTCAGAATGCACAACAAGTCGAACATTGAGGCAGATGGGCTACAACAGCAGAAGACACATCGGGTTCCACTTCTTTCAGCCAAGAACAGAAAGCTGAGGCTGCAGGGGGCATAGGCTCACCAAAACTGGACAGTTAAAGACTGGAAAAAACATAGCCTGGTCTGATGAATCTCGATTTTTGCTGAGGTACACAGATAGTACCCCCACTGTAGCCTCAGCTTTCTGTTCTTGACTGACAGAAGTGGAACTTGACATGGTCTTCTGCTGTTGCAGCCCATCTGCCTCAAGGTTCGACTTGTTGTGCATGCTGAGATGTTATTCTGCTCACTACAATTGTACAGAGTGGTTACCGGAGTTACCGTAGCATTTCTGTCAGCTTGAACCAGTCTGGCCATTCTCCATTGACCCCTCTCATCAACAAGGCGTTTCGGTCCACAGAATTGCCGCTCGCAGGATGTATTTTTGTTTTTCGCACCATTCTGAGTAAATTATAGAGACTGTTGTGCGTGAAAATCTCAGGAGGTCAGCAGTTACAAAAATACTCAAACCAGCCCGTCTGGCACCAACAATCATGCCACGGCTGAAATCACTGAGATCACATTTTTCCCCATTCTGATGGTTGATGTGAACATTAACTGAAGCTCCTGACCTTTTTCTGCATGATTTTATGCACTGTACTGCTGCCACATGATTGGCTGATTAGATAATAACATAAATAAGTAGGTGTACAGGTGTTCCTAATAAAGTGGTCACTGAGTGTATAATCGCACTCTGAAACAGGACTGACAACTGTATTCTGCTACTGTGATAAAGTGAAACTGACTCTTTTAACCAAAATGTGGGACATTCCTACAACCCAAATGCTCTGCTTTCTCCAATTCATTTTCTACAAGTTGTTCGACTACTCTTATACAGTCTTTAGTATAACTTACATACTTGTATGCATGCCTATCTCCTGTTTATACATATAAAAACTAAATGAAAAAGCAGTAAATATGCCATATCCTATCTGAGTTGGACAGCAGGAGATCTCCTGGTGTCGAGAAGCTTGGGAAAAACTGTATTTCCGAATGGTTTACAGCAACGCTTTGGCTAGTTCCCAGACAGGCAGGAGGGAGCTTTAGAGATGAAAACACTGAGTCTTTGAGGCAAGCCGAGCTCCACACAGTCGTCACACCAACAAAGAACAAACAGTTGTTAATGAATACCATCAAGAGAGTGAGTTGAGACGATGAGGTTGCCAAAGACACAGATATTCCTGAAAACACACACACCTAAATCTCCCTGGCAAACGTCGACACTACTGACATGGACAGCAGCAATATCAACCAAGCTGAGGATCATGGAGTGACTGCAACACCTGGAAACCTCCAGAAACTAAACATATAGAGAAGACAACTACAGTAGTTCTGTCTCTCTCTTGAGCGTTCAGCTAATCTCAATAAATAAACGCACAGTATCCATAGTTTAAAGATGATGCCCTTTACCGAATATAGCAACAAAATGACTTTTTGTTCTCAAAAGTCAAAAACCAGTCTTGCACCTCAACAAAAGCAAACAAGATGACTCACCTCTATTGATGTACTGGGTGGAATGGGTTTATCTGTAACAGGGAACAGAAAAAAAGAGAAAGACAATTAAATATACAATATAATTCTAAACAATGTTCTATATATGGCATATTTCATTTGAGAATTCTATTTAATCATGAACTTGAGAATAGAATAAAATCTAGAACTAGAAGGGAGGTGCGGAAGAAATAATTTCACTGACATTTAAATGAACATTTTGGAGACGACTAGTCAAAAAAGTAAGAAAACTTCAGAAAACAGTCAAAAAACATTGAGTTTATGTAACTCATTTAAAATACTTAACATATTTGCTAAATTCCACTGAAAGGGGGCATTTATCTGTGACGTGCTTGCCTTGCATTATTATCATTGTACATTAAATATAGAACATGACACGTTTTCACTATCAACATTCACAAATACAGGCATATTTATTGAAAACAATTGTATAAACAGTGCAGGACCAATAGGTCACCCTTATAGCCTGTTCTAAATGGAATTCACAAAGTAAAAGTTACTTAAGATATTAAAACAGTCAGGACATTGTTGAAAATAATTAACAGGTAAGCCAAATCTACGAGAGAAAAAACATGTGCTAAAAAGTTGCGCGCATTTCACGACGTGCATTAGCCAATGATCTACAGTAATATGGCTCGGTAAACAATGTTAACCATAAACAGTTACGATATACAAAAAATACCTATAGAATGGAACAAAATAGGCCTGTGAGAAATGTGCAATAAACCTAATGTATTCTAAACATGACATGCGCACAGAATAAAAGTTTAATCCTTTAATCAGTCGGCACCTCGTTGAAAATAGCCTTCTTAATCAGCAGGGTAAAAAAAATGGCATAGCTAGCCTAATTTTCTAGGCTACTTACTCAAAAGCATACATTTTTGATGAGCAAATTTAATGCGTCAACATGGTCTTGTGAAAGACTGGACTTGACTCACCTGAGGTGATTATCCTGCACTTGAAAAAGCCCGCTCAGCGGAAAAAATAACTTGCAAGCACACACAGATTTAAAGACTCAAATGTGAAAACATCCATAGCGACTTGCAGGCCAACTTTTCACAAATCCGCTTCCCACAACACCACCGAAGTGATTTCATAGCTACTTTACTGAGTTTGCTTGTCTATCGAGAGGACATTTTCCTGCGCGCGTCACGAGTGAGAGGGGGAAGAAGCACGTGCAGCCTAAGATGAAATGAAACTTTGTATCTGCTCCAGATTTCCTCTTTCGACTAATATTTGTATTATTAATTATATTTTGTGTAACATTAACATGACAGTAATTTAAGCGCAGCCTTTGTAAAAATATAAAGCCAAACGTAAATTTGTGAAAATGCTGAAGAGTTTAATGGGGGAAAATGTTAACCGACTAGTAAATTCCAGTGTCGACTAGCAGCATCAGTACCGTTTAGTCGACTAGTTTCGCACATCCTTAGAGTCGAATGGCTCCTTTACTGCATCCATGCTATGTGTGATTAGAATTAGGCCTAAATGTTTTGTTGTTTTTTATAAACAACTGACTGTAATGAACAGAAAGGATTTTAAAAGAGACATTATTCAATGACAAATGGATGGTGTGCATCTCATCTTAGGACCCACAGAACAAGTTAAACTAAACTTTTACTCTCAACATGCAGTGAAAGCATTTCAGTGCTGAACTTTTCCGCTACTATATTACTCTTTAACTGGCATGTGAAATCTGAACATTTACAAGCCAGTGGCTAATCACAGACATTTGAGTCAAATAGCGCAAAATTTGGTCGCATTGGTTTTGGGATTCAAGAAATGATATGGGGATTGTTCAAATGAAGATTGGAAAATCTATATTTTTATCCAGCCCTAGTTGCTATGCCATTGCATGTGCTTTATGGATGGTTGCTAATGTGTTTCTAGATGATTCCTAAGATGATTCCTATTCTGGCTGGGAATAGTAACTTGGTTTATCAAGCATGAAAAAGGACAAAAAAACACCATGAAACCAGCTAATAAGTAAATATTATTTATAATTGTTTGTTATCTTTACAATGCAACATCATGTATCATTCCTAAAGCAGAGAACCTTGTCATAATTATTCACTAATTTGAATAAATTTGACTGGTAAATAAAAGTAGTAATTTTTTACTTACATTTTCGAAGCTGGTGTTCCGAGCAAACACTGTTGAATAATTATTGAGCTTGCATGGTTTCACTGTTTGCAAGTTTATTTGCACCATTTCTTTTTCATTTTGTCATAACATTTTGTAACTTCTTGTTTTGGTGTATGAAGTTCAGATTCTACTCAAAATTACTCATTCATTAAAAAAAACATTATCTGTCAATTGTTACAGTCATCGTATTTTGTGCACCATGTGTTGATGCCTGCATGCACAGCTGTATATTTCCTTTCTATCAGCAGCAATGCAAGGTTATGTTGTCTAATAGACTACATGTGGACATGTTCCCTGCAGGGTATTTCTCGTGTGTTACATGATTAATCTGTTTACAAGGAAATTTGAATTGTTCTAATAAACTATTAATTTAAGTTTACGTTTATTTAAGTACCATGTACATCATATTTGTAAGATGTTACTATATTAAATGAAATGTTTAAGTTAAATTTATTCACTCACTTTAATCAATATTATTAAGTATATTTTACTTCATTTTATACAATGAAAATGTACTTGAAAAATTTGCATAAAAAAACAACAACAAAAAAAAAACCACAAAAAAAAAAGTGTGTCCAAAAACTAAATTAAGTTAATCTTACTAATCTTTTTTTTTTTTTTTTTTTCAGTGCATGGGAAAAAAAGTAATATGAGTTTGGAGCTGCATTAGGGTAAGTAAATAATGACAGAATTATCATTTCTGGGTGAACTATTCCTTGAAACTTATGGTTAAGGATTTTTCAAAACCGCTAGAATCCTTCTGCAGAAGCATGTAGAATGGGTTGCAGGCAAGAATAAATTTAAAAGAAGGTAAATTGACCATAATACACTCCTCCCCCATTTCTACATTACAGAGAGGGACCCAGGGGTCCATCTCAAACAGCCTTCACATGAAATATTTAAGTCAAATCAAAAGGGCGCAGGGTCGAGAGGCAATTTGTGCTGGTTGAGCCTGAGATATGAACATCTGCACAGTGGTTCAAACCATAATGTCTGTCTTTTCAACCCTCTCTTTAGTGGCACTGTGGGTGTAATGTTACAGTGTTAAAAGAAAGAGCCTCCTCTGAGACTGGCTGAGGCACACAGTTCATTGCTGCCACCAATGAATGAACCCAGTGTTATTGCAACGGACTCTTTCAACAGCTGAACATCAAACCTAACTGAGATTGTACAGAAATCTACACTGGATCATCAGAGTCTGACACCAATTACAGAACACCAACCCGAACTGCGAGAGGTATTAAATTTTAGTCTTTCACTAAGACATGCTTTTTACATTGTTGTATGAAAACATAGACGACTACTGTCATATTACCTTTCAAAAGATAAAAAGGGCTCACTGAACCTAATTCACACATCTTTATATAGTGACCTGGTTACCATGGAAACCTTTTCACCGGATTGTCTGACGCAGTAGAAAAGTTAAAATCTCCAAAGATGTAAACCCTACCTACAGCTGAAGTCAGATGTTTACATACACCTTAGCCAAATACATTTAAACTCAGATTTTTCCAATTCCTGATATTTAATTGTAAAAAACATTCCCTGTCTTAGGTCATTTAGGATCACTACTTTATTTTAAGAATGTGAAATGTCAGAATAATAGTAGAGAGAATTATTTATTTCAGCTTTTATTTCTTTCATCACATTCCCAGTGGGTCAGAAGTTTACATACACTTTGTTAGTATTTGGTAGCATTGCCTTTAAATTGTTTAACTTGAGTCAAACGTTTTAGGTAGCCTTCCACAAGCTTCTCACAATAAGTTGCTGGAATTTTGGCCCATTCCTCCAGACAGAACTGGTGTAGCTGATTCAGGTTTGTAGTCCTCCTTGCTCGCACATGCTTTTTCAGTTCAGCCCACAAATTTTCTATCGGATTGAGGTCAAGGCTTTGTGATGGCCACTCCAATACCTTGACTTTGTTGTCCTTAAGCCATTTTGCCACAAATTTGGAGGTATGCTTGGGGTCATTTGTCTATTTGGAAGACCCATTTGCGACCAAGCTTTAACTTCATGGCTGATGTCTTGAGATATTGCTTCAATATATCCACATAATTTTCCTTCCTCATGATGCCTACTATTTTGTGAAGCGCACCAGTCCCTCCTGCAGCAAAGCACCCCCACAACATGATGCTGCCACCCCCATGCTTCACGGTTGGGATGGTGTTCTTCGGCTTGCAAGCCTCACCCTTTTTCCTCCAAACATAATGATGGTCATTATGGCCAAACAGTTAAATTTTTGTTTCATCAGACCAGATGACATTTCTCCAAAAAGTAAGATCTTTGTCCCCATGTGCACTTAACTGTAGTCTACCTTTTTTATGGAGGTTTTGGAGCAGTGGCTTCTTCCTTGCTGAGCAGTCTTTCAGGTTATGTTGATATAGGACTCGTTTTACTGTGGATATAGATACTTGTTTTCTCCAGCATCTTCACAAGGTGCTTTGCTGTTGTTCTGGGATTGATTTGCACTTTTTGCACCAAACTACGTTCATCTCTAAGAGCCAGAATGCGTCTCCTTCCTGAGCGGTATGATGGCTGTGTGGTCCCATTGTGTTTATACTTGCGTACTATTGTTTCTACAAATGAACATGGTACCTTCAGGTGTATGGAAATTGCCCCCAAGGATGAACCAGTCTTGTGGAGGTCCACAATTTTTTTTTTTCTGAGGTATTGGCTGATTTCTTTTCATTTTCCCATGATGTCAAGCAAAGAGGCATGGAGTTTGAAGGTAGGCCTTAAAATACATCCACAGGTACACCTCCAATTAGCCAATTAGCCTATCAGAAGCTTGACATAATTTTCTGGAATTTTCCAAGCTGCTTAAAGGCCCGGTTAATTTAGCGTTCACTACCGTTCAAAAGTTTGGGGTCACTTGCCTTTAAAGTTTCTCATGATCTTAAAAATCTTTTGATCTTAAGGCGTATGCTTAAATGTTTGAAATTAGTTTTGTAGTCAAAAATATAATTGTGCCAACATATTAATTTATTTTATTACAAAACAAAAAAAATTATATTTGTATTTTATATAAAATAAGAAAAGCAGCAACTAAGTGCTCAACATAGATGGGAACTCCTTCAATACTGTTTAAAAAGCATCCCAGGGTGATACCTCAAGAAGTTGGTTGAGAAAATGTCAAGAGTACATGTCTGCAAATTCTAGACAAAGTGTGGCCACTTTGAAGATGCTAAAATATAACACAGTTTTGATTTATTTTGGATTTTTTTTAGTCACAACATAATTCCCATATTTCCATTTCTATTATTCCATAGTTGTGATGACTTTACTATTATTCTAAAATGTGAAGAAAAAAAATAAAAAAATAAATAAAGAATGAGTAAGTGACCCTAAATTTTTGAACGGTAGTGTTTGTAAACTTCTGACCCACTGGAATTGTGATATAGTCAATTAAAAGTGAAACAATCTGTCTGTAAACAATTGTTGGAAAAATGACTCATGTCATGCACAAAGTAGATGTCCTAAACGACTTGCCAAAACTATAGTTTGCTAATATGAAATTTGTGGAGTGGTTAAAAAAAAAAAAAAAAAAAAAAAAATTGTTTTAAAGACTTTAACCTAAGTGTATGTAAACTTCTGACTTCAACTGTACCAATCCAGTTTGTAATGTCAATTTCTTCTATTTCTTTTACTTTACTCTTCAGCTTATTCAGAAAACAAGTCACCAAATCTATCAATTACTAAATATGTTAACATTTTTATTTTCATAATTTTGCCAGATAACAAACATAAAATGTTCTTATGCTTTTAGTGCAATTACAACATGACAAAGGAGCCAGTCTAATTCCTACAGGCAACTAACAATGTGCATCACTTAAGGACAGAGAGCAAAAGCAAGGCTATCAATCTCAGATTAACCTTTATTTTACAATTAGGCTTCTCAGAAGCTACAGAGCTCCAGTACGTCAGGTGCCACACATCTGAGTTCATTGAGGTTCACTCAGAGGGTTGCCACACCTTTTGACCAATTAATTTCCATGATTTTTCCAGTCAATTTATGATTACTGGATTAGTATTTAAAAATAATTCCATACTGCATTTGCAAAGAGCAATTTTTAGCTGATGAATTGTTGTAGAGCTGAGCATAAACAGAACTATTTTTATGCATTTTATTAACTTGTATGCCTTTTTCAGGCTGGGAAATAACAATTTAAAATTTGCCTGACATTTCTTGATTTTCCAATCACATCTGAGGATGAATGTGATGCAAAATTTTAATTTTGTGAACTCTAATACAAACCACATGGTCAATTTTGAAGACATAAGTAGAAGTACACTTCAATGTCATTTAGCTACCTTGTTAGGATACATACTATTTGCAGGGTTGTAGCAAATATGAATCTTAATCTAGTATTAGCAAGTAGAGAAAACAGAAAAAGGAGTGCAAGAGTTGTCCAGGCAAGAAATAAACATCAACAAAGCACTGCCTGACCCTTGGAGACAGAGTTTGGCTCTAAACATAATCACAGCCCTGAAAAATAGATTTTCAAACTGTTTGATGGACAGATTTATTCACTGTGAATAAATCATTACTAAAACTGGCAAAGTTCACAGCCAACAGTCTGATATCATTGGTTAGTCAGCATAATTGGAGCAGACCAGCATACTTCCCAAGGGTAGGGTTGCACCCGCTGTGCGTAAGGTCTCAATTAAGTTGAGATGTAAAGTTCACACTAACGGCTTAGTAACTACTAGTTAGTTTGTAACTAAGTCAGTGCTTAATTTGGTTGCACCACCTTTTCTGAAGGCAAGACTTAACTAGTAGGGCGTAAGCTCTCCGTAAAGTAATGCGTAGTCCTATAATATAACGTTTACTTGTACTGATCCAATAAGCAGCCTTCAAATTTGATACAGAAGTGTTAAAAAGCCGTGAATTTCAGTTTGATCTTGTTACGGTTGTTGTTCAAACCTTGTTTGCTCACATAAATGTCAGCTGTAATAAATTATATCCCCATTAAAATATGATACGTAATAAAACAAGATTTCATTAATGGTATATTTATGTAAATAATGTTTAATAACTGTATCTAAAATGAATAAGGGGCAATAAATAAATAAGTACTAATACAACAGGCTGGAAAAATAGAAATGTATTCATTTTAATATCTATTTCGTATATGTTGAAACTTGACACCGGGCGGAGTACACAGGAAAGTGCACTGTTAGATCGGTTTCATGCTGAAGTAGTAAGTTTTTTACATAATCTTTTCTCCCATAAATGTAAACGAGTGTAAATGCCAACATCATCATATATGTCGAAAGGACTGAAGCCTGTCAACTGAAACATGAGCTCATTGATGTGATTGAGTCTGCTTTTTTATTCCATCCGTTACTCCTGGTCAGAGGCTTCTGTAAATATTTAGTTTATATGTAGGGTTACGTCCTACCTAAGTTTAATGGTGCAACTCTCAAATATTTAGTCATGCGTAACTAAGTGCCCATTTACGCCACAGCTAGGCTAAGTTCTAAACATCATCACAGCCCTGAAAAATAGATTTTCAAACTGTTTGATGGACAGATCTATTCACTGTGAATAAATCATGACAAAAACTGACAAAGTTCACAGCCAACAGTCTGATATCATTGGTTAGTCAGCGTAATTTGAGCAGACCAGCATACTTTTTACAGTTACGTCATGGCAACAAAACCAAGGTGTGTTCCAAACTGCACATTTCTGCACTATTCTACGTCATTTTGTAGTGCAAGTAGTATGTTTTTGCTGAAAATGCAACAAAAAGAAGTATACTATGAGTACCTGGAAGATGCACTTCTTCAAATGTAAAAATGAGAGTGGAATGTCGGACACTTCATGCACTTAGTGCTTGTGGCTTGCTGTATGTAGCTGAAGGGGCAGAGTTACCTGGCTGCATTGCTGGTCTGACAAAACAATTGTAAATAACAGAGAATGTGGCAGCTAGCGAAACTAGAGAAGACAGCACCTTACAAATGTGAGTTTGTACTGTAAGGTCATTTCAAAGGTATTTTCCAATATAAATGACTTCAAACGTGAGATCCGAATGACCTCAATTTTTGAGTCCCCCACCTTTCATCCCTCCAAATCTCTCACAATGGATGGAAAAGTCTTAAAAGGGAATAGGGCATAGGGATGATCACTTTGGCAACACACCCAAAGTTGTTAAATTGCTCGGATTTTATTTTTCACAGAAAATGTTAGTAAGCGATTTTATCACACTAAAATCATGTTAACATGCATATTGTTTACGAATTTTGACTATATTTTTGAACCAGTGAGTACTTTAACATTTACTATTTGGCCCCATTCACTCATTGTAGCTGCCTCACTTTAGCATAGATGTTTTCTTTTTTTAAAGAAAAGGAGGGACGACTCAAAAATTTTTTTTATGGTAATCAACATTAGGCTATGTCAAATGCTGTTGACTGAGCTTAACTTGTATTAAACCCAAAATATTCCTTTAATAGGAGGTTAAGTTATCAGCTAACCGCAGGTCATTTACAGTTTAGTACAAGGCCTGCATCTAAATTACTACAACATGGCAAGCAGATGACATCCACGGAAGTGCCCCTTGGACAATCTTTCCCCTGAACGATATGGAATCAGCCTTGTAATGCAGCAAAAGGAATAAATGCAGAACCCCATATCTAATTCCTGGTTGGGTAGAATGAAGTGACTGAGACCGTCATCCCAATAATTACACTTATGGCTGGCATTCAGATTAAATCCCATAGGAAAAAAGAGATGGAAACCAAATCTAAAACCCTCAGGCTTAGGAGCCCAAATGACATAACGGCTGGGAAATTAATTACACTTGTTCTCGCTGTGAAAATCACTCTCTCTATATTAATTGAGGGGCGGGGGGAGAAGCTTACCTTAAGGAATGTTTGGATTGGAAGAATTAGAACCTACTTATTTTAAGCATACTCAAATCACAATAGTATTTGGTGGTTCTCTCACACTTAAAAAGACATAATTTTCTTAAAAGTCATTTAACTATATCTTTAAACTTAAATTTTAAAAATCAATATTATTATATATGTTGACTTATTTTGTACTTAGAAATATTTCATTAATTTAGAACATTAAATGGTCTTAATTATTCAAATGTGGCATACTTGTGTATCCTGGACAATAGACTAAATGTTAAATCATGATGATGGTTAGTATGCAAGGTATCACTCGAGCACTAGGCCAAAGAGCAGGTCCCTATTGTGTTGTCCCTTGACTCTGAAGGTGCTTATAGATTAATCTATCACATGGCTCCATTGTTTACAGTCACAAATTGGTCGGCTCGATATAATCAGACGATGGGCTACTGGTATTAGTGAAGAGAAAGTGGTTGTATAGTGGAGATGTGCATCAGGACAACCATGAATCAAATCTCTCTTGTAACTAAAAGTAAATAAAAGCTTATTAATAATAAAGATATACATTAATTAATATAAATTCTGAAATAAAATGCATGTTCTGTCGTAATTGATGCTAGATTTGAGGTGAAGGTAAATTATCAATTCTGTCCATATATATATATATATATATATATATATATATATATATATATATATATATATATATATATATATAAATAGATATAAAAGGCCTCCATAACAACACTGGTTATATTTACGTGGCAGTCTGATGCAGCTGTAAATACGCAGCAAGTTGCCATTGCTTTCCAGCTACCAACATTGACTCATGTAAATATGATGATGGTGTTTACCTGGACTGCTCTGTTGATACAGTTTAACTGCCCCGTCCTTTCGGATCCTCACATCTTCGGGCCCCGCGATGCGTCCAGGTGGACTCACACCTCTCTCTTTCCGCCTCTGCTTCTGCGTTAACCACTTGCAGCACTGATAACACACGGCCCATGCCTGCTCTTCATTAATCGGTTGACTGTACAGTGTTAAAATCTCTTCCAAAGACAATTCATCTTCACCACCCGTACAATCCATCCTGATGTCTTCGGTTTTCGCTCTTTCTCCGGGATCCTCGAGAACCGACGGTGAGATTAACACTCCTTCATCAGTCATTCTTCTTCTCCAGGCTTCCCGAGAGCAGTAATGACTGTATGCTACTGTGTTAAAGGGATAGACGTATGTTTACGTTAGGTCTGTCATCTAGAAAACGCCGCGCGTCCTCCTCTGCCGCCTGTGTTGTTGCTTCTGCGCTGGAGCTGTTGGACTGGAGGATAGTGCTCGCGCTGAGAGGCGGTCATGTGATTTCCGCAGGGTCTCAGAGGCAGTTATGTCCTTCTGCCCGTTGAAATGAACCAAGAGGATTAAAAAAATAAATAAAATTAAAAAAAAAACCTACAAATAGCATTTGACTGTGTTAATCCTTTTTTTTTTTTTTTTTTTTTTTTTTTTTGATTAAACACTCAATAAATTAATTACAAATAAAAATCAGAATGTTATAGGTCCACATGTATAAATAAAAATCATATTCTAATCCACAGTCTATACGTAAATATCACTGGCAATTCAAAATATTAAACCCATAAAATTTGTTATCCAAAAAGTGAGCACCATGTGGGCGGTGTCAGACAAATATGCTTGAGTAATTAACAATTGGATAATAAAACTGTGCAACAATTATATTTAACATAGGCTGTAGGTTAGCATTTAATATTTAGATTGACCAGTTAAACCTATTGATTACCTATTGATTAACATACGATTACTTATACATCAATGTATAAAATGGTAAAATGTTAAATTTCACAATTATTTTAACTGTTTTTTTTTTTTTTTTTTTTTTTGTTGTTTGTTTGTTTGTTTTTTACTAAATTTGAAAGCATTTTAGACTGTGGCTCATTATTTTTTTGTAATTGAAACTTTCGCTGCTGAAAATGTGACCTTAGGAAGACATCTTTTATTTGCCTAAATAATAGACATACCCTCTAATAATAATACCCACTAATAATCTTTTTCATTGGGGTCCTGGGTAGCTCAGCTAGTATTGACACTGACTACCACCCCTGGAGTCGTGAGTTCAAATGAGTTCCCCTAAACAACCAAACTGGCCCGGTTGCTAGAGTCACATGGGTTAACCTCCTCATGGTCGCGAGTAGTGGTTCTCGCTTTCAGTGGGGCGCGTGGTAAGTCGTGCGTGGATCACAGAGAATAGCATGAGCCTCCACATGCTGTGAGTCTCTGAGATGTCATGCACAGTGAGCCACGTGATAAGATGCGCAGATTGACGGTCTCAGAAGCGGAGGCAACTGAGACTTGTCCTCCGCCACCTGGATGAGATGAGTAACTGCACCACCACAAGGACCTAGTAAGTAGTGGGAATTGGGCATTCCAAATTGGGAGAAAATGGGATACATTTTTTTTTCTTCTAGTTTTCCATTTTCATAGCAATCATAGTCAGAGTGATGGATCTGGTAAAATTATTCATATGTCTCACACTCTTAAAATGTTATTCATTTCTACCTTTAAACATTTTCAAAAGATTGATGTCAAAGTGAAGGTCCAAATCACAGAAATGGTCTGTTGTTACGTCATGTCTAATGTTAAGATAAACTACGGCATCTAGTGGTTATACAGACACACTACTTATATAACTGTTTTCAATACAGAGCAAACTGTATGAAATTAAATGCCTGATGCAACCACAATTTTCTTTGCAAGACAGGACAAATCCCAGACTGTGTTGGTCGGATTCAATTTAGTCCACTGTTTAGTCCTTGTCAACGGCAAAGAATGCATTTTTATTTTAAATTTAAAAAAATAATAACTATAAAATAAACTGCTATGATACTCAATCACCTATTTAAACAATGAATGGGCTTTTAGTGTCATTTCAAACACTTATTTACACCAAAGGAATGAACAAAGATAAAGAAAAAGTGCCTTTAATATTTGACAAACCAATTAAAGGAATGTTCCGGTTTCAGTGCAAGTTAAGCTCAGTCGACAGCATTTGTGGCATAATGTTGATTACCACAAAAATGTATTTTGACTCGTCCCTCCTTTTCTTATAAAAGAAAATAATCAAAAATCTGGGTTACAATGAGGCACTTACAATGGAAGTGAATGGGGCCAATCCATTTCTAAAGTAAAGCCACTGATTTTAGTGTAACAACATAGCTAACATACCCTTTCTGTGTAAAATAATATCTAATTTTACAGCTTCATTGCCATGATGATGTAATGCTGTAAACCCTAAAACGGCCTTAAAAACAACAATTTAAATAACTTTACAGCTCAAATAATACACCGGTTGTAACAGAAGAATTAATGTAAGTGCTTTAAATTAAACCCTTGCGTACTTTTCATTTTAGACTCACACTTGTATTTTTCACAGCCAAATTTATTTATTTATTTTTATGAAAGAAATGTAATAACTGTAACTTCAATAAAGCGAAAACACTAAAGTTGTGCATTTTGGGGGGATTTTACACTATTTAGATCTTATCTACCTTTAATTTTCTCAATTACACTATTACTTTGCATATGCAAATAAGCAAATCTATGTTAATTTCACTAACGTAAAAACATACACTTCTATAAGTTGAAACATGAAGAAAATGTGAGAATGTCATATAGGGGCAAATAGCTGCCATCTGGTACAAAAAAAGAACAATTACATGACTTGAAAATCATGTAATGATAAAAAAATAACCAGCAGATGGCTGCAGAGATCCACTAATTCATTCCTGGTTGTAACAAGATGAATTTGTGTGTGTGTGTTCTGCATTGTGGATGTCTTATAGTCTCATCCATTCATTTGTGTGTGTGTGTGTTCAGAATTTTGGCTCAATTATTGATTTTATTTGACAAAAAATGTTAGTCTCACCCATTCATTCCTGTGTATGTGTTTGTGTTAGCGCATGTTTTCTGCATTGTGGATGTGTTATAGTCTCACACTTTCATTTCTGTCAGTGGTTGTTCTGCATTGTGTCTGAATTATTGATTTTATTTGTCAAAGTCCAAAAAAATTGCTCTGTGTTATAGTCTCGCCCATTCATTTCCTATGGTCATTCAAATTTGACCCTAAAAAACACGTGTTGCTTTTTTTTTTTTTTGTTCATGCACTCATTTTCCCATTGAATCCAGACCAAGTTTTTTGTGTGTTCAGATGGCAAATGTAGGAAAAGTTACCAAGGCTCAAGCCACTCAGATGAAGTATACCATTTTTATAAATTAAATTAAAATTGATTTAGGTCAAAAATGACCAAACAGTGCAGAAAAGTTACAGAAAAGGAGGAATGAGTCCAATTATTTTTGTGGCAATCAACATTATGCCACAAATACTGTCACTGAACCCAGAATATTCCTTAAATGTTGTCAGTTTTACATACATATTTTATTACATTTTTCATTCAAGCAAGACAAACATATTTGGTAGGCTACTTTTTAATATTGGTATTAGAATTGCAAAATGCAGTGCAGATAAACATTCTTAATTCCTAAAGATATTGAGATATCGGTCCAGTTGCAAGAAACCTCTTAAGTTAAGAAACCCCTAACTGTATTTCAAGGCTATTGTAACTACGGCTATGTTCACACAGGCAGAAAAAATCGGATTTTTTTTGGATGCTGTCACTCAGATCCATTTAGGCTTTTGTAGTCTGAACAGGACAAAAACACATTAAATCCGATTTTAACAAGCCTTATCCAAACCACATTGGTAGGTGGTTTGGAATCCGATTAAATTCTGATTTTTCTTAATGCGTCTCAGTCTGAACGGTCAGATTGGATTTCATGTGGGGGAGTTTTTCGTCATTTGCTGTGCGTGATGGCTGTTATACATCAGGTTTTGCAATGAGAAAATATACTGCGCTCAGAATGGCATAATCAATGCCTTCACAGGGCTCTTCAAATTGAATACAATAATGATGGCCATGCAGTAGGATCGTTACAAACAGAATTTTCAATAAAAATTACTTCAAAATGAGTTCAGCCTGTTTTATTACACATTTCAGCCCTACAAAACTCTCACAGTGGAAGGTAAACAGGGCATAGAGATCATCCAACACACGCTCACGGCAAAATTGGCAGGATTCGTACAACTTTTCTAAATTTGGCTAATTCATATGATATCGTGCGACTGCACTCGTTTGAATTCCTACGACTTTCACTACAGCCAATGACGTCGCTGGACATCGTTTCCATCTAATTCATGACAATTACTTACTTCTGTCACACACAACTGCTTCCTATCATGTTTACACACTCTACTGATTGGTTAAGTTTAGATAAGGGGTTTGGGTAAGGGCATAATATTAATAAGTATGTCCTTAACGCCTTGTGCGCGGAACTCATGCTTACTTCCGCATTAGACATCCGGGAATTTCCATATGATGAAGTCGTACGAGTTTATGCGAACAACATCGTGCGAGACCATACAAAATAGCCAACTCGTAAATGATGTACAACTTTTCATGAGATTGGGTTGGATTATACAGGACCCCAAAATAAAAGGCGTCCTGTATGAGACGTCATAAGTTCGGCCAAAATATAGAACGTCCCTGCTAAAATGGGCAGCAACAACACTAGCAGCAACAAACATTGCATATGCCACCTCTCCCAATTTTAAGCCGTTGTCTGTGAAGAATGTTCATATTTGGATACTGCCCTCATGAAAAGCATAAACAACTAATGTGGACGTTATAGCAAAAGCATCTAAACATAAAAAAATCTGATCCGGCCACATATAACTTGCAGTTTGAACAGTCACTGAAAAAAATTTGAGGAAAAATCAGATTTTTCCTGCAGTGTGAACAAAACCTAAGGGTTTTCTTGCAACTGACTGCAGAATAATATGAATGTGTGCATTGTTCAGTAAAGACAATGAGCATATGAGGAAATCAGGGTGCCACTAAACTGAGGCCAGAGTGCTATAAAATCCATATCTGACAAGCTAATGGTGAAATGTACCTTTTCAAAACCATTTACTGTAGGCAAAGTGTAATATTTCAACAACAGTGTAATACTGAGATGTTATGACTTGTGATAAAGCTCAATTTCTCTCTACTGCCTTTATGATTTCTCATTTAGCCCATAACTCCTCTGCGTTTTAGTGTGTGTGCTCTCCATCTCAGACGAAGATGAGTTTTTCCCACTTGGCTCCCCTGGGTAATAGGCAGCATTACTAACAGATGAAACATCCTCTGAACGAGTAGTTCCCTCCTTGGATGTTGTCTGCTTTGAGTCACTTATCTGCGGTAAAGCACAAACAAGCTGTCACCATAACACATGAAAAACAGATTTGTAAAGCTCACAATTCAAACATTGACACAGCTGCTCACTACATGGTTCATAACAGTCTCAGGGTTCATTTGTCTGTGCATTTACTAAACCCTGAAGTTGAAAGGATTTTACATCTTCAATCTTTGAATTTGTAATGTCTCATAAATATTGTGATACCTGTTTTTTAATTTATTGAATATTGTCTAAATGCAATACACTAACCTCATGACTACATTGGCAGTTTGTCCTTTGATGATTTGTACAGGGACTTGTAGTCAAAACCTGCTTCCCACATTGAGTTCCTGCATTAACCATCCGTCTGTCTTGTCTTGAAGCTTTGGTCTCCACACCTCTACCTGAGGAGTCAGTGGCAGTAATATTTATAAAAAAAAAATAATAATAAATAAAAAAAAAATTAAAAAAAACCTGTGGAAGCATCTTTTTTCCCCTAATAACAAAATTATTTTTTAAATTAGTTTAGCCTACAAAAGACAATCAAAGCAAGCTACTATATAAAGTCTCAGCATCTTATAAGATAAGGCTATAAGTTTGCAGTTAAATGTAGCTATTCCAAGCTTAATAGCTTTGTTTACAAAAATAGTATACCTGATAATTTTGCATTCTCTTTAATAGTATGGTTACATTCTCCACGAACGACATGATTCTTATAAGTCACTCCGTGAGGGATTTCAGCATCAGTATTGGTCAGCCACGTCGATTCAGTCTCTCTGGTCCAGCTCTCATGATATCGCGGTTCAATAGCATCTGCACGGCTCCCACCGCAGCCCATTGAAATAACATTAAGCGACGCATCGGCCGATAAAATTGTGCAGCCGAGCGCGAGAAGCTTCGCAATTTCTCTTGCGCTCTCTTCTGCTCACTCGAGAGCAGTGAGTGCACTTGTGCATCTGCTAAACTTCAAATGTGTCATCACTTACGTCACTGAGTGCAGGCTGCAGTTTAATGCTACAGAGGCAATTTTCACCAAAACAAACAAGAGACAAATGTGCTTGAACCATTTTAAACAAATACCCATCGGGTGAGTCTCACAAAACCTGTCAAGAAAATGTCCTAGTCATATTTAACACCAAATCAACTAAACATAATAATAATAATAATAATTTGCATAAAGAAAATTAAAGGTGCAATATGTAATATATTTTTCTGTACTAAAGCATAAAATTATCATAATATGTTGTCAGAGATTTAAGAAACATGCTGAGTTGAAATACTGGCTTCTCCGAAAACAATGCTACAGCCAGTATATTCTACTTTGAAATGTCTGTTCCGGGATGGAATTTCTGTTTGTGTTTTGGCCTGTGTGATCCCGCCCACTGCCCATTTCCCAATAGTATTTCGACACCCCGGGGTGCCAGATTTGGAACAAGTTAGCGGGCAAACAAAGCGCGCTGCAGCCAAGGAAACCAGCAATACATCTAGCTAACATTAACAGAGTAATATAAATCTACATGAGCTGGTTTATAATTAGCAAACAATAAAAACATTGCAAACGTATACATTAGCTGATAAACTTAGTGTAAGTCTGGTCGCTTGCCATTGTCAGTTTGTTCGTTCCTGTTGCATGTCCTCAACGTAGCAACACGTGTGAGCTTCGAGTCTGGGGAGGAGGGGGCAGGGGAGACAACTCTCTCCAATATTTTGAATTTGGACTGTTATCCATTTTAAATGATTGATGTCAATGTTACATATTGCTCCTTTAAGCATACATTTAAGACCATTAAGATTTTTTAGATTGTGACATTTTCAGCACAATTTCACGTACATTTTACCCCCAGTTCTCATAACGTAACTTCTGGACATTTTACTTTTACTATTCCCATTGTTTTCAATTATGATTCTCATTACTGCAAGTCATTTAGTCACAAGACTGAAAGTAGGATCCATATGCAGTAATCAAAGCAATGGGCTTTTATTTAAAAACAAAATAAAAAGGAACAAAATCTCCAGGTAGAAAACAAACAGGAACAAACACAAGACCGACCTGTGCGAGACTGCATGACCATAACATACAAAACTGGCAAAGGCCACAATATATAGGGAGGAAAACACACGAGGAACGTAACAAAGGACTAGATGAGATGGTGTGTTTTAGGGAAACGAGCAGGCAGAGTTGGGAGCAAAATGGCAAACATAAACAAAGACCAAGCCATGTGCCCAGACAACATACACAAATACACAAAAGACAGAATACAGAATGCAGTCCAGACAGCATCATGGCAGTACACCCTCACCCCCTTCCCCAATTTGCTTGCTCCTGGTGTCCATGGATGCACAGATAGAACAGGGGACCAAAGGTTTGCTGGCAGAGCAGGAATCCAGGGGGAAATGTTGGAGCGGAGCAAGAGGCCACCCACAGGGCAGACTGGAGGAGCAGGAATACGTGGTGTGAGCGGGGCAAACCAGGGGTCATTGGTGGAAGGGAAGACCAGGGTGGCACCGGCGGAACTCGAGACCAAGGTGGTGCCGGTGGAACATGGGTAGGAGTGGGACCAGGAGCACGGACTGGTGGAACCCGCAGTCTCAGGCCCCTCTGGGAAGCTGCAGCAAACAGTGGACTCAGGCGCATTCTAGCAGACAGCAACAGACTGTGGCACCTCCTGACAGTCAGCAATAGACTAGGGCACTTCCTGGCACTCTGCAGCAAACTCTGGCTCCACCAGGAAGGCGGCCGATAGCAGAACTGACAGGGTGGCAGACATCGTAGGGATGTTGGACTCGATGGCGACTGGGGAATGGCCTCCCTGTCCAGAAGTGCTGGCAGTGGGTAAATGGCCTCCGCAGCCAGAACAGGAAGCGCTGGTGGCTAGAGCATGGCCTCTGTGGCTGAAGTGTGGGACCCCAAGATGATGAACTCGGCCATGACAGGATTAGGAGAGGCCCAATCCCTCCTCCCCCTCTTACTTCTCCTAGGGGTGTAGGCTGGCACTGACACCTCAGGAAAAGATGCAGTGATTTCGGTTTGCTCTTGGGGAGTTGCATTGGGCTTGGCCACCTCTAGGGGAACTGCTGTGAGAGAGGAGGTGGAACTGTATTTTTCATTAAAAATAAATAAATAACATAAAAAGTACACTGTCTGGTACTGCAATGGATTTTTTTTTTTTTTTTTTTTTTACATGTATCATGCTAGTACCATGGTATATATCATGGTTTCTACAGTACCATGGGGTTACCATCAGACACCATCACCATGGTAACACCAAAGTGCTTTTTATAAGGGAATAAAGAGTTGTATTGCTGGCTTTTATTAATATTACTACCTCCTTCCAAAAATAATTCTGCATGATTAGTGCAAAGAAATAGTGATTTTAACATGGATTTTTACCTCTGACCATGAAATGAAATAAGCAAAAATTAGATTCTATAATTTTATTGACTCAGATTTGTCTTTACAGTATACCCGGCATGTGATCATGTATTTCTCATTTTCCACCAAAATATATAAATTATGTAATCTCCCATGAGAAGCACAAACACAGACAAATATGAACATATTGGTTGACAACATAATTAAATATAATCACTACATTACCAGCGCATGGCACAAAGTAAGCTCAGAGAGGATGCACAACCACTATGGCTCAATAAAAGAGGAGTGATGTCACTGCCTCTGTGTTAAATGTTGAACCACATGTCTTCAAAGGACAGATTGATAATAATAATAATTCTTCATTTGTAAACATATTAAAGCAAAAGCAATTTTACCAGCAATCACACAACAGATGTGACTGCTAATGCCAATAGCCATCTGCAGGAATGATAGAATAATGAGACAGTAACAGGAAGTTACTGGCAGAGAGGTAAAAAGGACAGAAAAAACAACAAGTCATTAATAAATTAAAGGGACCAATCTTTGTGTCTCACACAAGCAGAAATGGAATGGTGCATTTGAATATGAATTCTATTTGAAGTCCAGGATATTGCATTCAATCTTGTAGAAAACATATGGATAGTACTCCTGCTGGCTGAAATTCAGACCTGGGATGTCCATAGATGCCTATAACACAACAAAACTTGAGAAATTAGCTGTGATACCATTTAGGGCTGTAAATCAGTACCCAGATTTTACATTGGACATCGAGTGGTAACCCAACACAGTACCAAAATTGTTTATCGTACATACATGTTAGCAAAACAAATGTCATTAACATCAAATGTTGACATCAATTAATATTACCATGAAAGGCATAGGCCCAACAATATGCAAAATTATTAATATGACATAGGCTTTTTTTTCTTTTATCCTTTTCCTCACATTGATAAGCCTAATTATTTTGCCATCCTTACTATCTGATTATATGGTGAGTTGCATTTTATTATTTGCAATGCACTTAGCATTGTTTTTCCCTCTGTCTGAAGCCAATTTTTTAATCAACGTCATAGAAAGCTCACTCACATCAACAATAGTAGCACTGCTGTCCAAGTACTTGTAAAGGTCTTGTAGAACTTCTCTCAGCTTCTTCACATTCTTCTTGCTGGGTTGCAACAGCATGGCCTGGAAATTCACAGGCAGCCCATATCTGATAATTGTAAGAATATGAAAGTCATTTTTCTGATGCCCACATCATTACACAATCTTACATACTACATACAACAGGGACTGAGATATGCGTTTTTACTCGCCAAACATCAACACACTGTACCTCAAGACAGACTCTGTAAAAACTCGAAGTGCCTTGATGTGTATCCATGCGATGAAGCCCTCACTGAAGTTTATTTTAAGCCAACGTACCAAAGGGACCTGTGTGGATGTGTGAAAGCAGATTGTACATTTTTATCAAAATGTATCTTTTCTATTTCCTGCTACTAAAAATCAAGGCTAATCAAGGCTCAGGGCCTCTCAAGCTGCCTGTGATTTTAAGGTTCCTCATCAACCCCATTGTGCAGGAATCTTAATATTCAATAGTGAATAAAATGAAAGCAGCTGCATGCATACAAATTGCTTCTTCTTGTCTGTGGAGAGGCGAGTCATCTCCTCTTTGTCTGCTTTCATCTCCTCTTCATTGTACTGAAAGTCACGCACTATGAACCTGGAAAAAAAATCAGTAACGCTGGGTCAGTTTCCCTGTTTCTACTTAAAAACCTCATCAAAAACAGGCAAACATTCAAAAACACTCTGATATCGGTCTTTGCTTTATACAGCACTATCTTCTTCATAATCTGGGAATATAATTTTATTTTTTAAGCATAAACCCAAAACCTTTCAGAATAAACTGTTTTATATTTGACTGTGTTAGAGCAGGCCGTGAGGCAAAAGAAACTGACTTATTTTCTCTTGCTTTGTGTTTGAAGTCATCAATAGCTTTTCTGAAGAGTGTGACACTAAACAACCCACTGTCTTGGTCTTCAGAAAGAAGTCTAATAGGAGAGCAGATGAAAACTTGAGTTAGGATGCATATCATCATCACACCAATAAGGCAATCATTTTCATTCACTTAACTGAATGCAAGAATAAACTGCTAGTTTAGTTGACAAGGACACAAAACAGCATGTATATGATACTGTTTTATTGTGTATAATCACATTGAACTTTGTATATTTAACTACTTACATTTTATGATGCATATATTTTGCCTTTCACGTAAAATGTAAAAAAGATGATTCTCTACTATATTGTTATTTAATTATTATTATTTATTTTTTTAAAGGTGCTGTAAGCGATTTTTTTTTTCATGGAAAAGTATGCAAAAAATGTTCCTACTCCCTTTAAGATATTAATGAAATAAATGTCCTGAGATATCTCAGCATTCACTGTGACAGCTTTAGACTTTGTAAACAACAACAAAAATGTGTCCGCAGACCACAGAAATTGAGCTTTTCATCTGTCAATCATTTTTGCTTGTTCTCATTTGAAGTGGATCATTGAGGCTGTGATTCATAATGTTTGTCAGTTGAGGGCGCAATTGTGCCACTATTGAATTTGACAAAAACGCTGCTCTTTTGCTCAGTTTTGGTCTCAAAATTATCTTTGGAGGGCGGGGTTTTGGAATTAGGGGGTGTGGCTAATTCAAAGGCTCAGTAACGTCAAAGCCTCACAATACCTTTAAGTCTGCATGATTATGGTCACTTTTATTAGTTGTTTTTATTACTTTATTATTATTAATTATTTTATACCTCACAAACTTCTACAAATATATCTGACATCTTTTTTTTTTTTAATGAGAAACAAATGTGTGCCAACAATAACAGAAACATTTGCATAAATCTTTTAACTGAAAAGGATTTAATTATAAGACAGAATTTAATGCAAGATGTTGGAATGTTACAACTGCCATGTTACGGAGAATTTCTCAATTAAGGGCACACCTGAAAATGATAATATATCATTGCTTTAATACTTATTATTACTGAGTAGTTTCTACTTTTATATTATACTAATTCTTTAGGCTGAATGGTATAATATGTGTTTAAAGCAAAGTCTAAGTGTTAATTTAGTTAAATACTTTTTTAGATAAAATATTGATGAGCTGTTAAGTAAAGAACAGTCATCAGTTGATTCTTTCAAGCAATAAAGTTCATTACATGGGCCTGTTTTAAAAAAGCAATCTTTCGATTCAGCCCCCAACAGCTACCAGAGATAGTGTTAGCATCTGTCAGTCATTTCAAAATATAAGTCATAGCTCTAGCTTGTTCCTGATTTAAAATTTAGTGTGTTATACTTTTCCCCCAAGCAAGATAGTGTTTAAGCATGTATACTATATATAGTAATGTTTAATAGAGCAGTAACATAGAATAATGATGATGTCATGCTTCAGGCAAGGCAAGCAGTTATGTAATAACTACACAGAATGCTCATTATACTATGCTTTTGACAAATCAATGTTGAGGTGTTACTTACTTTGTGGATCTTGGAACCACCATTTCAGCAAGAGTTTCATAATTCTTCTGCCAGTCAGCATAACTCGTCCTTTTTGTTTAGCCATAACAAAACAAAGAAGGTTCAAATAAGGTTTTACCATTTTATTTGTCTTATCATTGCATAAATTATTTTAGCCAAAGTGAATACTGAGTTAGTGCAATGAGGAAAAATAAGAAAAGCCTTTTCTTCAGCACAAATTACAGAAAAAGCTAATATAAATACTTAGTCTTGGCTTACTTTGGGACAACCACAAGTAGAGTAGTAAGGTATTCAGAGTCTAGAACAAAATCATCTTGCTTGACAATATCAGCCAAACTCCTAGACAAAAGACTCCCCCTAGTGGACAAAAAAGATTATTGTACAACATTAAAATAGCCGATTTAACAGTGAAAAAAAAAGATTGCAAAAAAGAATTGAGTATTTGTACTTAATATGACAGATCTGTATCAGAGATTTCCCCTTTAAAGTTCCTTTTCACAAAGGAAATCTTTACTGTGTAACTGTGGTTGCAAAAGCAAAGTAATTCTTCAGTAAAAGGATTTCCGTAATGTTGCAAAAATGGGAATATAAAAGCCCTTCCACTTACACACTCTTTCTCTCCAGGCTCTGTAGGTTGCCTTTGAGGCTATTATAAGATGAAGCTCTTGCTTTAAGGTCATTGTCAATCTGAGTCACTTGCTGTACAATAGAGAAGCAAGAAGTGATATTAAATGAAAGACCAGTCTTTTGGTCTGTACACACAACAAACACGGATAAATGATTCAATAAACCTCACCTTGGAGATGATCCCTGAAATGTTCTTAAGGGACTGTTTGATTGGATACTTGGCCATATCCCACTGGAACCGTGTAATATATGTGACCAGATCAACTGCATGGAAATAATGATCAATTAAACATATTTCTAAACACAATCTCATTTATTACGACATTCAAATACCACTGATTGGATTAGGAGGGATTACATATCCTTCTTGAAGATAAATTTAACATTACTACCTGTTAAATATGCTTTATTGTGGGATTGACAAAAATCAAGAGAAACAGTTTACTATCAATAATGTGGTTAGTGTATATATATATATTGAGGTTCTAAGTTCACTTGCCTCCATTGGCCAAAAGATTCTCCTGAACTTTATCTCGGGTGTCTTCTAACACATCAGCCATGTACTGGGCCACTTTCCTCACTACGCTGGGGTATTTTAAAATATCAACAGCACAGGGTAAATACACATTTAACTATATTTAGTGAACCATAATGTGACAAGGCTAAAACAAATTATAAAAATAAAAAACTTTACATGACATCAACGTAAGTGGAAATATTGGAACTATGAATGAATTTGAAATAAGTACAAATAGACACACATAAAACACACAATAGTCAAGTCATTTTTATTTGTATCGCTCTTTTCACAACAAACATCGTTTCAAAGCAGCTTTACAGAAAATGAAGCTGTAAGTCATCATAGTGCGGTTTGATTAAATAAGAATAAGAATAAAAAAATAGTAATCAATTTGGTTAAACTCAAAACAGATGTCCTGTAATACAAATGCATTATGTAGACAAACCTCTCAATGAACACGTCCAATTTGGCGAGCTCATCTGACAGCCCAACAAGGATATCCAGAGTCCCCACCTGTCGAGGAACATCCAAAATCATGAGAGAGATTTCAAACATGTGATACAAACCAGTGATTTAGTCAAAGAGTAGTGATTTACTTTAAGGTCAGGAATGTTGAACTTGTAGTTAGTGGACAGGTTGTTGGCACGGCTTGTAGCCATGTTCATCTTGTCCCATGTCTGCTGGCAGGTCTTCTCTCCAGGAGCAGAGATCAACCAGAACTCTGTCATGACGACTCAAATGATCAATCAAACGGTCCTAACATTAGATGGATACCCAAGGCAGCAGATGAGACACCAAAACATCCAAAAGTCCTTTACAACATAAATTACAGAGGTCCCTTCAAGGTTGATCAGACGTCACACTTCTCCATTTCTTTCCATATGAAAGAATGACAGGTCACGAGTCATTCTTTCTTGAAACAAAGCAGAGCTATCAATAAAACATCGTAGACATCAAATTGATCACACCATTTATAATCTCAATAGTGTGCACTGATATTCCATACGTGAGTTACGTTAGCAGCAGCGGGTTAAACGCGCTTGTGGAAGTCTGTAAATATAATATGCCCCGGTTTATATGGCTTTCACGAGTCGACTATAACATTTCTAGAATCCTTAGCCATACTTACCGATCAGAAAAGCTTACGCTTCCGTAAGCTGCAAAATAATGCGTTAAAATGTATACCGTTTTAATAAAGCATTGTTGACAACACCGTTAATTCCGTTGATTTGCTGCAAACCCTTCGAATGGCGTCACACTTGAAGTCAGCTGATCGGAGGACGTTGTGTTTTGAGTAGTTGACAGTGCGTTCAGGATGCGCAAAATGGATTTAGGATTGGCAACTGCGCAAAAATAGCGCAACTATTTGCTTCTCATTTCATTTAGCACCACATTTAACCCTTATTTTGTATTATTATTATTATTATTATTATTATTATTATTATTTAATCATCTTTTTCTCCCAATTTGGAATGCCCAATTCCCACTACTTAGTAGGTCCTCGTGGTGGCGCGGTTACTCACCTCAATCCGGGTGGCGGAGGTTGCCTCTACTTCAGAGACCGTCAGTCGACGCATCTTATTACGTGGCTCGCTGTGCATGACACCGGAGACTCACAGCATGTGGAGGCTCATGCTATTCTCCACGATCCACACACAACTTACCACGCGCTCCATTAAGAGAACCACTCATTATTATTTACATTATTATTATTTTTATTTGTGGTAGATTCGTTATTCGCAAGAAGAAAGGCATGGAAAAAAATCCACTTTTGATTTATTTCTTCTAGGATTATAAAATAATTTAATGACTGTAAAATTGTTTAAAAGCAGAAATAGGACCATTTCACTGTTATAAAACTTACCTGTTGCTCTTGTGATTACATTAGCTGTTTAATCATCAGAGACCTTGAAAAAAGAATTGCAACATATCTTAAAAACAATTAAATAATACCTATTTGTTCATAAAGAAAAAACAAATTACACATAACAGCAGCCGAAACTCTGAAATGTATCACATAACAGCTTTGGTGAAGGAAGAGTTCACCCAAAAATAAAAATCCTTTCATCATTTATTCACACTCCTGGCATCCCAGATGTGTATGACTTTCTTTCTTCTGCTGAACACAAAGATTTAGAAGAATATCTCAGCTATGTAGGTCCTCACAATGTAAGTGAATGATGACCAAAATTTTGAAGCTCCAAAAAGTATATAAAGGCAGCATAAAATACTCCAGTGGCTAAATCCATGTCTTCTGAGGCAATATGAAAAATTGTGGGTGAGACACAGATCAATATTGAAGTCCAGTTTTAATATAAATCTCCACTTTCACTTTTACTTCCACATCTTTCTTATTTTATTTTGGCAATTCACATTCTTCGTGCATATCACCACCGGCTATACAATTTTTACATGACTGTAAAATTGTGTAAAAACAGAAATGCAAAGGGAACTGTTACATTTTTTTGTGTGTGTGTGATTTGCCAACTTTATAATGCTTTGTTGATACCCTGACTGTTGTTTTAATCTAGATGCCTTTGTATTGAATTTTGTGCATATGCTTATTGAGAATTAAAAGTCTTGCAATAAATGTATTCCCATTCAAAAATGTCAGGTAAAGTGGGAATACTGCCACCTAAAGATTTGGAGGACTAACAGCAGGGTCTATGTTCAATAAAGTTTTTGGGTACTTATCCAAAATCTGCAGTTTGTTCAGCAAAGCAGGTGCAAATCGCATAAAAATGTGTCTCAGAAGAGCATATACATTACAATGTTATTTGAGCATAAAACAATAGAGAAAGGTTGGTTAAAAAAAAAAAAAAAGTCTTTCTGGGGATATCATAATTCAAACAATGGCATGTGACAATACATTGATCCACATTTACTATTCACTTTATACAGCCAAAACCAACTAGGAAAATACTATTAAGAATTCACTAGAACTACATGTTTCAATAACTTACAAAAGAAGCAGGTTATTCAACTGAAGCAACAATTCACTGAACAAAACAGACCTTCAGAGTAGGGCATGCACTTGCATTTGGTACTAATGTATTTATTGTAATGAGATACTTGTCTGAAAATTAAGCTTTTTATCTGTTAGGGTCTTATCTGAAATTCTCTGGCAAACAAGCTGGAACCCGGAACTGTAAAATGTGACACTTTAACCTGCAAAAGGCTATGAAAACATTTGTAACTTACAATATTTTTTGTGTGTTTATTGTTGTATAATGTGTTTGTTATGACAGCTCTGGTCCTGTGGTGTTGCCTGTTATGAGCCACGTAATTTTCATTATCTTAATTCCATTATGGATGAGACAGAATACAACTGTAGTGTATTCAAGAAACTGTGATCTGTCGATAGGGGAGAGTACCTTATGGTACATTATAGTCCTGAAAAAAAGGTAAATATTTGTATACATCATTCATTTAAACTAAATATTTAATCACACTTTGTGTTTTCAAAGTCTCTTTATTTTATTGTTTTGTGTATGTGTATAGACTACTAACATACCAAGGACCATTTCACTGTTATAAAAACTTACCTATAGCTATTGTAATTACATTAGCTGTTAAATCATTGATGACTGAAATAATTGCAAATTTTTTTAAAGCAATTAAATAATACATATTTTTTCTTAAATACTACACATAACATCAGCAGACACTCTGGAATGAATAGCAACAACAGTTTTTGTGGGAAATTCTCGGGGGGGGGGGGGGGGGTATTTGCCAATTTTACAAAATATACAAACAGTACAAAAAACAAAAAGTACACAAGTTGGCCCATAAATGTTCAGAGGAGCGTTGTTCTCAGGGAATTAATTCACGAGTACACGTGTCCACAGTCCACACCCACCAAACCACAGATTTAATTCATGAATATTAATCAGAACATGCTGTAGTTCTTTGAAAACGTCCAGTCGCGTAGCCTAATTAATATTCATAAGCCAAGCCTTCACCCGTACCAGGATTTGTACGTTGGCGCTCCGCCTCTTGTTCTCTCACATCTTGCCCGCCTTCCTCCTCCAGCACCATTTCTGCTCGAGACAGCCAACAGCACACCCATGTTCGACTGAGCCCTCGTCGTCCAAGCATATGGCACATACCGCCTCTTTTCTTTCTTCTATCTGTGTCCCAACCACTCTTTAAAAATTCCGCCGAAAAAGAGAAGACGATTTTCCAAATCATTCAGGCCGTTATCTCACGTAAGTACAGCATTTCTTGTTGTTCTTGTGTCTCCATCCCGGAAAACCCTGTCCGCTGTGTTGAGCCCGTGACACTCAACATGGCGGTTAATGGTAGTAGTCGCGCTTGAAATACAGGCAACGGTAGTGCTCCGCGAAGGACGACGAGAAATTCATTTAAAAACAGCAAAGTATGATAGTTAAAAAGTTTTTAATAATACAGAAATACAGTTATTCTAAGCGTGACGGATGTAGTTGGTTACATAGTTAATAGCTGATTCAGTAAACCAAACCCAGGCGCTTAAGACATTCCTTATCAGGTTATTAAATGACGAGCAAACATGTTAATTATTATTAAATATTAGTTGTTTTACTTTGTTCCAACAAGGGATGGGACATTCTTATTTATGTTCACGAAATAGACTGTACTGAGAGAGTGTTCAAGGTCTTGGCCTTGTGAAACATTTGTTTTAGTAAAACAGCCTCATGGCAAAACACAAATCCCATAATATACCATAATAACGTTATATTACCAAAACAACCAGCGTCATGCCGGCTTGTAGATCTCTGTGTGTGTGTGTGTATGTATGTGTGTGTGTGATATATATATATATATATATATATATATATATATATATATATATATATATATACTGTATGTGTATGCATATCTATAAAACATGGTTTAATGTACATATATATTAAACCATTTATCTACCAATTAGCAAGACAAAATTAGAATCAATCAAACATATGAAGGTTATGAAACATGTTGTACATGAAGAAACAAACACCATGCACCTCTGAAGAATGTTCAACAGAAACACAAGTTACTTCATTTATTGATCCTATGTGTGGAGGTCAAGATAAGACAGTGTTGTTTAATGCTTAAAAAATGAGAACACTACGTAACTGATCACGCAGGTTTGCGTAACTAGTCAATAAATGTGTAATCACCTTATAAAGGTCTTACAGCCTACAAATACAATTTTTGCATAAGCTTAAAGCGATAGTTCACCCAAAATGAAAATTCTCATCTTTTATTCACCCTCATGCCATCCCAGATGTGTAGGACTTTCTTTCTTCTGCAGAACACAAATTAAGATTTTTAGAAGAATATTCCAGCTCTGTAGGTCCATACAATGCAAGTGAATGGTGGCCAGAACTTTGACGCTCCAAAAAGCACATAAAGGCAGCATAAAAGTAATCCATAAGACTCCAGTGGTTAATCCATGTCTTCTGAAGTGATATGATAGGTGTTGTTGAGAAACAGATCAATATTGAAGTCTTTTTTTAAAAAATATAAATCTTTACTTTCACTATTTTTTTTTTTTTTTTTTTTTTTGGTGATTTGCATTCTTCGTGTATATCGCCACCTACTGGTTGGGTCTGGTGAAAGGTGGAGATTTATGGTTAAAAAGGACTTAACGTTTATTTGTTTCTCACCCACACCTATCATATCGCTTCAGAAGACATGGATTACACCACTGAAGTCGTATGGAGTACTTTTATGCTGCCTTTATGTGCTTTTTGGAGCTTCAAAGTTCTGGCCACCATTCACTTGCATTATATGGCCCTACAGAGCTGAAATATTCTTCTAAAAATCTTCATTTTTGTTCAGCAGAAGAAATAAAGTCATACACATCTGGGATGGCATGAGGGTGAACTATTTCTTCAATGCTTCCTAGAGAACTGCTTTTCTGCTCAAGTTTGGCTGTATCAAAAGTGTTCTTTCTAGTTCTATTAAATTTTTTGCACTTTTTTTTAACCAATCAGCAGCTCTTTTAAGCAAATGTTTTCAAATATATATTAATTTCCTTCTCCACAGGGCTCCCCACTCTCTCTGCGAGTGTATAAACGCTATCCAGAAGGCCTAGGGGAGGCCCTCTACCGCGAGCAGTTTGACTTCAACGCTGAGCCGCCTTGGGATCCTAGTTGATAGCGGGAGAGGACCATCTCCCACGTCGTCCATGTGAGTAGCAACATTGTGACCCTAAATAGACTATAAACCTGACCCCTGAAGTGTTAGTTACTAAATTAATGTTGCAACACACTGGTGGATTGTTTTTTGTTTCACATAATACTATGAGTAGCTTATATGTAACACCACTGTCCTCCAATTGTACAGCAATAAAATCCATTGGTAATACCATCAAACGCTCCATTGTGCTTCAAAGCCACAGGGATTTAGCTTGATTGGGTCAGAGTATAACAAAAAAAAAAAGCATATAGGCCAGATTCTTAAAGCCTCTGTGTTTACGTCATTTCTAAACACACTGAGCTGGACTCATGTGATGCTATCTGGTTTTGTGAGTAGTTCTCTTTGCTTATTTTACTTTCCTGTAGAAATGTGTCCAGTAAGCAAAATATGGAACAATGTCAGCCTTACAAAGTGTATGATTTCCTCAGTTTCTTCCTGTTCAGTGGATGCAGTGTTTTGAAATATGTGGGTAGATGAAGTGATTGCCCGCCTTTACAGAAAGTTTCATCTGAAAGTGTCACGTTATTTATATGTTGTGTTCTAAAACTATCATGCTTTTGTTTCTCCGAACAGTTTGTTGCATACCCAGAATACCCCAGCGGCTCAGTAAACTCTCTATGATTGTCGGTTTTGCGGAATACGGTTGAGATGAAAGGATTCGTTGATGCACCAAACTACATAATTGAAGTACTTGAGGGAGGGACGACCCTTGAAGATGTTGTCGACAACCACGTCTATGAACAAAATCTGGTGAGAGGAATGGTCTTTGCTGTTTTATAACAGTCTGGATTAAATTCAGCCACCAAGTACGTGGAATGTCAAATCTCGTTATGAAAGTCTACTGCTGGTATATCACATTGTTCATCCAATTTGTTCCTCAGGCTGAAAAGAATGCATTTGTTGTGGCCAACCTTGGGGCCCTAATGCGACAGCATGTTCTGTGGAAGACCACCATGCCCCTCATTCAACCCTTCTACCCAGTCAGTTGTAACGGTAGCCCTGTGGTCATTGAAGTCCTGTCTGCACTAGGTGTTGGCTTTGTCTGTGCAAATAAGGTAAGGTCATCAAATAACCTATTTTGCTGTTTCATTTTTTACTAGGGATGTAACGGTTTAACGTGGCACTATACATCGCGGTTCAAAAATGGGACTATGCGCATCATGGAAATTGGACGGTTTGTTAAAAAAAATAAATAATTTAGCATCTATTCTATCCAATACCCGTAATGTCCTACGCAGCAAGGGCATACAAATGGAAATCCCTTCATTGCACATAAGGAGCTCTAAAATACGATTGCACTCGAGCAGCCACAGGTGTTGTACGGTGAGTATGGCTGAAACTGAAACAGAAAAGCGAATGTAATGCTGGGTGCACTAGGATCAGGAGAGAGACGGGATCGAATGTCTGTTTGAAGATCGAGTGTGATCTGCTCTGACTGCGTGAGAAAAAATTAAAAGTTTACATAGGTTTAATGAAAGTGCTGTATTACTCTATGTTATGCTGAATATTATGGATAATAATGCTATGGTGGATAACATCCTAATGTCAAATGTCGTGTCTGATTTGGTTTGATCAGTAAATTATTATTATTTATCTGGATTAGCATGCACTTCATTTAAAGAATATTTAGATTTAATCAGAGTCAATATCATTTTAGTTTGAAATATTTAAAATATATTTAATCATTGATGGTGTGTAAGCAGCAAATATCTAACATAATTCTGTATTTTCAGCAAAGCAGAATTATTAGCTAATGTTTCCATTTGGTGTCACCATTGCCCTGTTCTGGGCTGATTTTAAGTCCCAGTACATCTCTGATGGATCATTTTGCACTATTAAGAATAGTACTTTGAGCTAAATTTTAAACAAAAGTAACTGTTTTGCATATGTCTTTAAAGTAAAAACTTTCAATCTTAACCTGAGTGATTAAGGCTTATTTTAAAGAACTGTGAACCAAACCATGAGATGAGTGAATCGTTACATCTCTATTCTTTACTGATGTTCTTAAAGACATTCGAGACCTCTCTAAACACAGATCTGAAAGAGTCCCTTGGATTTTGCAGTACGTTGTCTAATGGAAAATTATTAACTTCTTTCAGGCTGAAACCACCTTGGTACTCAATCATGATGTCCCTCCTGAAAATATCATCCTGTCTGGAGTTTGCAAGCAGTTCTCACTCATTAAACATGCAGCCAAGAATGGCATTAACTATCTGATGTGTGAAAATGAGGCAGAGCTTCGCAAAATTGCCCGTGCCCACCCTGAAGCCAAGTAAGTGCTGAAAACTATTTGAAATGTATATGATTGTGTTTACCGTTTTTAATGCACCATTTGTAGGGAGGAAATTGAGGGAGAAGATTCATTATTCTCTTTATACACTTTTCTTGTCTTATCAGGCTTTTGCTGCAAGTGTCTACTGAAGCACAGGTGGAAGAGGCTAGTGTGACCATTGGTTGCTCCCTGAAGGGCTGCAGGCACCTTTTGGAAATGGCCAAGGAGTTGAGCGTAGATGTGGTTGGAGTCACGTAAGTCAGGAGTCTTCAACCATTTTCAGGACCCCTTGGTATGTAGAGAGACAGAGCAGGGACCCCCGTTGCATATTGTCTGAAAATTGAGTGTTGCATTTTATGCCTATAAAAACATGTATGGTACCTTGTTATTGTATGTACATATTTTATTATGTTTACATCGCAAAGCCATTAAAATAATCATTCAATTACGTATAGCAGAGGTCTGCAACATTTTCGACATGAAGTGCTATTTTTTAAATGTTCCTTTTTAATCACTGTGCCACACCCCCTCCAAAAAAGATAGACAGATATAAAAATAATTTATAAGGTTACTGATAGGCCTATACCTGGAGTCTTCATCTTATGTTAGTGATCGATTTTATACATATGTTTCAAAATTATAGATAATGTCTGTAGGAGTAAAACTTTATAATGAGGAAAAATGTACTGTATGCACCTTTTAATTGTTGATTTGACAGTCACTGTCAGTGTAGCCTATGACAGCTTGATAATCTCAGCTGTAACTATATTTAGACATATACAGTATATTACATAGACATACATGTTAAGTAAGTATAGGCTATTATTCTGGAAGCAAAAAGCAACTAATAATACAAGAAACTGTAGGCTGACATCCACGTATCTCGAAAAACGCAAAGCAGACGTGTTTACTATGCAACTCTACTGCAGCACTGCTTAACCTGATATGCGTTGTGTTATGAGCGGGTCGCAATGAATATTGGCGATGGGCTAACTTTAACAATGTTCGGTGTTCTATTTAGTTCATAACTAAATAAAATACGATGCATGAATATGTGGAAGGATTGCTGCAAGAGGCATGCAGGTTCGAGGGCCTTCAGAATGTGGATGGGCTAAAATACTCTCGCCAGGGGAGGCGATCGTCTGTGTTCCGCGACTGCTATCAGGTCCTTGAATAACGCATTAACGTGCGAGTAAGAGCAGCCAGTGACATTTCTGGTGCCCCCGTAGGGAGTTGGTGCCCTACGCAGACTGTGTAATTTGCGTATAGGGAGCAGCGGTACTGTCTCTCGGTCACGTGCGAGTGATTATTACGAGTGCCGGTGGTGGATCAAACAATAATTTGCGGACCTCTTGTGGTACCACGGACCCCCTGTTGAAGACCCTTGACGTAAGTGAATGGATTTCGGGGTCAGCACGAAATCTATAAGTATGTTGGCTTGACATACTGTTAATATACAAACTTAGTTTAGGGTTTTTTCAAAATCCCTAAACCGAGACCAAAATTTGTAACATTAACTCCTCGTAGAGCTTTCAGGCTACTTCCACCAAACTCAGCACAGACCTTCAGACTGTTCTGGAATAGTATGCTATGTCTTTTCTACTTGATCACAGCAGATGATCAAAAATCAGGGAAAATCTCATTGACCTACATTATAGGAATGTTTAAGATGGCCAACGGAACGCTGGTTAATTCAAACTCCAACTGTCAAAAAAATTCAAATGTAAACAAACCCACAAAAGGCCTTTTATCAGCTTTAAGTTGTGCACTCTCTCTCTCTCTCTCTCTCTCTCTCTCTCTCTATCTATATATTATCTATTGTTCTAGCTATTAAAGAAATTAATTGTAATATTGAAACATATGTATAAAATCATCACCACTCACATGAGATGAGGACTCTAGTCATATCAGGAACCTTATAAAAGCTGTTTTACACTACACGGGGGAGGGGCGCCCCCATGGGGGATGTAATTTTAGAATCACATTACCAGCTGAATACTACTCGCTTAATCTCAATAACTGTCTTGTTATTGGACACTTTCACTAGTGAATTTCTACAATGGCATCTGTAACTGAAAACGTTTGATTTTGAATGATGCTGCATCCACACCACTAGGTGTCACTGCAAGTCCAACATGACACGAACAGAAATTTACTGAATGCACCTTTAAAACTTCTTAAACTAGTTAAACCTTTTAGACAAGGCTTTGTCAAGCCATCATCAAAGATAAAGTTTGCCAAGACAAAAACTATCTATCACTTTGTCCTGTTCAAGTGTTTTTAGAGTGTGCTGCTGTTTCTACAGGTTCCAGGTACCAGTTTCATGCAGAGATCCTCAGATGTACACCCATGCACTGTCAGACGCTCGCTGCATCTTTGACATGGGGGTGAGTGGGTATACGTTGTCGTTATACTGCTATTATCTAGTCTTGAGTATCACATGAGAATTGTCACTCTTTTAGGAATTCAAATCAATGGCATATTCCTTGTATACAGTATTGGAGTGCTGAGTCTTCCTTGTGTCATTCCACAGAAGGAACTAGGCTTTGACATGAAGATTCTGGATATCGGTGGTGGATTCAGTGGTTCTGAGTTTCAGTTGAAACAGGTACGTCAAGCTTGTCTCTCATTTGCTTTTCTTCTTTAGGAATGTTGCCCAATATTGACATTACTCAAAGCATTTCTTCTTTTGTGTCTGTTTTTCTTCAGATACATTCTACTGTCAGACCACTGCTAGAGGTCTATTTCCCCTCTGTGTCAGGAGTGAACGTCATTGCTGAACCTGGAAGTTTCTATGTGTTTTCCTCCTTCACCCTGGCTGTCAATGTTATTGGCAAGAAAGCAGTTTACCAGGACATTCATGGTGAGTACCATCTCATTTATTAATACTCGATAGATGGTCCTCCCCCGTCCCATTTTATGTATACCATAAATGCGACTTGCAGTGTATTTAAGATAAACACTTTTTCTATATTTAAGCTACAGGTGTTAAAGTGTCTTTTCTACTTTTACATAGTGTGAAAATGGCACTTTCTCTGCCCTTTCTTATTTTCTTAATGTGTGTTTTGCGATTTCAGATGGGCTGACCCCAAATGACGAGCCAGAATTTCTGTATTATATGAATGATGGTGTTTATGGATCTTTTGTGGGGAAGTTGTTTGGAAATGTAATCACAGCACCCTCTGTGCACAAGGTAAATAACATGCATTCACTGCCACGAACAATAATTGTACCATTTGTCTGGTTACAGAAGTATTGAGGTTAAGTATTTAAAGCTGGATATTGTTTTTTGTTTTTCAGATGTCACTCACACTAGATGACCCAGTGTTCTCCAGCAGCTTGTGGGGTCCTTCGTATGATGCTCTGGACCAGGTGGTGGAGCATTGCCTCCTCCCTGAGCTCTCAATTGGAGACTGGCTTATTTTCAGCAACATGGGGGCCAGCGGTCAGGAGGGGCCAGCAACCTTCAATGACACAGACCAACCACCTGTGTATTACACCATCTCCACAGATGACTGGTAATTGTGACCACTTTTACTTTGACCTTTTGTGCTTTTGGTTGACTGTTTGTCACTTGTGATAAAAGTTGTTTTGGATTAATGTTGCGCTGTTATGATGTGTTTTGTTCAGGTTTGAGATGCAGGAGGCTGGGATTTCTCTTGACGACACCATAAAAAACTTCTCATTGGTCCAGTATGGCTTGTAACTGAGCCAAACTCCGTCCACTAACCACTAGGCATGTGAATAACTTGCAGAGTCAACATTCCAACAGTCATGGGTGGAAAATTATATTGGTGTTGGTGGGGAAGAAAACAGACTTGATGTTATTGGGCAAACTAATTGATTGACATTTATTACCTCAGTTTCTTACAATTACAAAAAGGCTCACTGTCCTTATCACCCAAAACGAATGACAGAAAACCCATGTTAAATAACATATGCAACAAAATGGATGACTGTGGAGATGGCACCCAATTCTTAGGGTACATATTCAAACACCGTTTACATAAATGTTCAACTAATTTAATTGTATTATGTATACAAACAGTATATAGATATAGATTACCTACACTCAAAAAAAAAAAAAAAAATGTAAAAAAAAAAAAATAATTTTAAGAATTATGCATTTCAGTTTCTTAACAAAATTCCATCAAATTAAATTGAGTAATCTTTAAAAAAAAAATTGTAATTAAAAATTAAACTAAATAATTTAAGTTTGAATTTTGTTGAAAATTACATAGTTCATTTTGATGTGTACATTTTAAAGAATAGTTCACCCACAAATGAAAATTCTCTAATTTACTCACCCTCATGCCATCCCAGATGTGTATGACTTTTTTTCTGCAGAACACAAATGAAGATTTTTAGAAGAATATTTCAGCTCTGTAGGTCCATACATTCCAAATCAATGGTGGCCAAAACTTTTAATCTCCAAAAAGCACTTAAAGGCAGCATAAAAGTAATCCATAAAATACTTCTTAAAGTATATATGTTTTGGGTAAGAATAGACCAAAATATAATTCCTTTTTCACTGTACATCTTGCTATTGCAGTCTCTAGGCATGATCGTGATTTCAAACTCGATTACACTTACTAGTGTTTGATGCATGTGCAGAGCGCTAGATGGCGCTATAGGAAGTGTAATCAAGCTTAAAATCATGATCACCAAGGTGACTGCTGTCAAGATTTATATTGAAAAAGGTGTTACATTTTGGTCTGTTCTCACCCAAAACTGATTAGGTTGCTTCAGAAGACATGGATTAAACAACTTGAGCTTCAAAGTTCTGGTCACCATTCACTTGCATTGTATGGACATACAGAGCTGAGATATTCTTCTAAAAATCTTCATTTGTGTTGAAAGTCAGACACATCTAGGATGGTATGAGAGTGAGTAAATGATGAGAGAATTTTAATTTTGGGATGAACTATTCTATTAAAAATAGGCAAAAATATTTTTTTGAGTGTACTGACAGTCTTGTAATTGAATTGTCTGTACAACATGATACATTTGTTAAAAGTGTAATTTCAATAAGAATAGAGTTTAGTATCTGCACAAATAGGCCATGACCCTTAGTATATAGTGGAAACCTTTTTGAGTAATTCTCTCCGCTAAGACCAATTACGGAGCATGTCATTGCTCCTCTTGCCAAATTATTGTCTCCTCATTACATGTGGTGCGTCACATGACCGTATTTCCAAAGGTTAAATATTTCATAGTGCTCTATGGTCAAGTGCTGTATTTTTGAGTGTCCCCTGTAACGATTTTTTTACTTCTGCCAGATTAACATTGTGTCTCATGGTGTCCTGTTGGTCTATTGGTAACACTTTATAGTAAGGTTCCATTCGTTAAGATTAGTTCATGCATTAGGTATCATGAATAAATAATTAATATATTTTTGCAGCATTTATTCATCTTTGTCAATATTAGTAAATAGAAAATTACAAGTGTTCAATGTTAGTTCATCATGCATTAATGTGAACAGAGACAACTTGTGAATTTTAAAATGTATATGTCGAAATTAAGATTAACAAATGCTGTAGAAGTATTGTTCATTGTTAGTTCATGTTAACAAATGGAACCTTATTGTAAAGTGTTACTGGTATATTTTATAAACCTTGTAAGACAAAATTAAGACAATAATGGAATTGCAGACAAAATTGCTTCATGGAGCTCACCTCAGTAACACCTAAAAGACAGTTTTACCACAATTGAAATAAATGCGTCCATGCCAGGCAATTGTTCTCAATCTAAAATTGGTGTATATTGCACATTTATGTGTTCTACCTCCTCTGTGTCTATCACAGTTAAATGACTGATTTTGATTATAACGGCTCACTCTGTTTTATAAAATCAACTATTGTTAATGAAATATACAGTACCTTTTTTGTCTAAGGCACTAATGGACCATTGCCTCTTTTTGACTGTACAATTGTGGTTGTAAAAGTAATGAAAATATTAATTTAATACATTTATTTGAGCTAATACTATTGTTGAGTCATTTTTGTGTCTCAAAGGTCAATGTGAATGAATTTTACGTGACAAATATCAAGAACTTTTGCAAGAAAATCAACCCTGAGTGAATTACTGAAGTAAACAACTGAGAAACAATACTAAAGACAAAACATGAGTTACTCTTAATAAATGTTTGACAGCTGGTTTTATATACCCTTTTAAACATTAAATGTATTTAAAACCAACCTCATAACTAGAGCAGTTCTGAAGAGTAATTGTGCATTTATGTAAGATTAGTGAACGGGTTAATTTAACCGGAGGAGGAGCTATATTCGTGTTTCACTCGGTAGATTAAACGATTTTCATTGACAGACGACATACAGAGAGCGTAGCTTCACTGCTGCTGACCAAAGACGGTCAAAGTGATGAACAGCACTCCGACTGCTATTATGGAGTATCAGGTAATAATAAACTTACATTTTAGTACATTTAAATACGCGTTTAAAGCCTCGGAATAAATGGTGACTCTGCCTGACAGATTATGTCTGCTGCTGCGAGATTTCATAACAATGAGCCTCGCATTAGGTAAAGAGACCGTGACTTTAAATAAAGAGATACTTGGCGAGCTAAATGTCGGAATTTGTTTATACAAGAATAACAGCGTCAGTAAATAGGGTGTTATATATCAACGATTACAAAAACGACCTTTTAGATTAAAAATAATCTGCATTAAGGATTTAACGTTGTTGTCTATATGAAGCGAATTAGACAAATTGTTATTTGAATAGTTCCTATTTTCCTAATAAAAAAATAAATTAATTTAAAGTTTATCCTGTAATCCTCACCATATTTTATCACATGCACATGAAAACTGTGGCTTTAATTTGTTCGAAAGCAGATTCGTCATCAGTCTGCTCACTTAACTCAATAGACCTTTTTCACACAAGGTTTTGGAACGCGGAAATAAAAGTGGGAGATCACAGCAAATATTATTTTCACTTACCCTTTGCTCCAAGACCAAAAGAAAAGGAAAAAATCCACTATAATGTTTGAATTCCAGGGTAGTATAACACAAAGCACAGTCTGTGGAAAAAGGTCTATCTGTGACTGTAGTTCCCTTAGGACTCAGTACACTTGACACTGTGTGTTAACGTATATGAGGAGTGTCCTTCTACACGACCTAATTGAAACCTCTCTACAATAACGCCAGTATTCTAATATTGGCTATGGTGTTTGAGCCTCACCCTTTTAGGCGCGAAGCTGTCCGCTATAAAAGCAGGTGCACAAACACACTTCCTCAGAACTTTCTTCCTTCAAGACAGTAATTCATCTCTCATCTAGAAGCCCTTTACTGCTTCGCCATCCACTACATGAGTTAGCGGGTGGAATCTTAACGGCAACAAGAAGACTCTCCGCTCCCCTGTAGTGTTCCGACAAACATCACTCAGCCTCGCCTCTTGACGCTTCGCTGGTGAACGGGCCGCTTCAGCATCCTGATGCGCGAATGCATGGCAAGTCTTCATGGGCATGTCAGAGCTGGTGTTTACAACGATCGAGCACAATCTGTGGTCTGACCACACAATATGCACAGACTACGACACACACAGTGGGATTTATAGCCGTTAATTCCTTGTTCTGGAGAAGGATGGCGGGCTTCCGCCCATTCAAGTTCTGAAACGCTTGAATCGCGCGCTAGCGATGCACCCATTCAAAATGTTAACTCAGAAACAGATCTTATCGCACATCTGTCCTCAGGACTGATTTGCGTCAATAGACGCGTGAAGGACGCGTACTTCATGTACCAATTGCACGTGTTACAGGGGGCTTTTTAGATTTGCGTTCGAGGGAAATGCGTATTAATTTAAAGTCCTTCATTTCAGTCTTTCTCTGGCTCCCCACACATTCATGAAATGTATCGATGCGGTGCTCGCCCCATTGAAAATGAACAGTGTGTGTGTTTTGAATTTCCTCGGCGATTGGTTATTACTAGCCAATCAGAGGCACTACTGAGTGTACACAGAGACTTGCTACTTTGCCATTTTGAAAGTCTGGTCTAATGTCAACTGGCGAAAAGCACACTTTTCCCCAGCCAGTAAAATTCCTTTTTAGGAGTTCATGCGGGCGCACCTCATGAACATGAATCTTTGGTGTCTGTTTCAGTCCAAACTGAAAAAACATTACCACTGAAGTCATTTCATTTTCATGTGCATCGCGGTAACTGGCTGGCTGCTCTAGCACCATGGACAGCGCCAGCCCTCTACCAACAGGGTTTTATGTTTGGTCAAGTTTTCAGAAAGAAAGTGCTGACCACAAATGCATCCAACACAGGCTGAGGCGCGGTGTGTAATGGACACCCGACTTACGAAACCTGGAAACAGCTGCGAAACGGCTGTGACGTCAACTGTCTAGAGCTACTGTCTTTCTTGCTTTGAGAGATTTTCATTCCGATATTGTGAATCATCACATTATGATTTGTTCAGACAACACAACAGTAGTGGCGTATATATGTTGCCATGACACGCTGGCCCACGTATAGCCGGCAAAATGCAAATATGCGCTTCCCCTGGTGCGCCTTCATTCTGTCATCAGCAAAGTCTTAGTGGACATGGAAACAGTTCTGTGAATTGCGCTGAAATGGCCCAATCAGCCATGGTTTCCGGAAATGATAGAGGTGTTATACAGCTCGCCATGGGAAATACCACTGAGGAGGGATCTCCTCTCTCAGGTGCTGGCATCTGCATATGTGGCCCCTGAACCTAAACTCATGTCTGGAGTTTGGTCCCGGTCTTTCAAAAGCCACTGTCAAACCCAGAAAAGACTATGTGCCTAAGGTTCTAACCACGCACTTCAGAGCACAGGTGGTTCACCCTCAAGCTTTTTCCCTCCTGCATTTAATTCGGATGAGGAACAATCCTTGCATTTGTTATGCCCTGTGCGGGTGCTACACACATACGTTGAGCGCACCCGCCAGTTCAGACTGTCTGATCAGCTCTTTGTGTGCTATGGAGGATGCAAGAAAGGAATGTCCGTCTCCAAACAAAGATTTTCTCACTGGATCGTTGATGCGATTGCCCTGGCTTATGAGTTGCAGGGTAAGATCTGCCCAATTGGTGTTAAAGCACACTCAACTAGAGGCATGGCCTCTTCATGGGCATGGACGAACGGTGTGTCTTTACAAGACGTATATTTTGCAGCAGGACGGTCTTCTCAAAACACATTCGCAAGGTTTTACAACCTAGTCGTAATGTCTCTCTCTTCACAAGTCCTCTCTGTTTAGAGTTCTTGCTATTTAGTTTGCCAAACATATACTACTTATACTCCTCCCCTTAAGTACAGGCTCCCCATCATTTTACACAACCGCCTGCATCTGGCCGTTGTAATTTACCATAAAGTCACAAGCACTTTCATTATAAATAAACTCCCTTCCCGACTGGGTTCGTGAAGGGGTTAATTCATACTATATGACTATATTTCATATATTCATTCTGAGTGCTCGCCTCCTGGCCCAACATGAGGGTCACTCACTTGCGGATACCCATGTCGGTCGCCGTCCCGCGGGGTCATGTTTCCTTTCTGGAAGGTTATATCGTGTAGTGCGGCGTGATGGATTCAGTTCCCCATATGCATTAGCATGCAATGTCAAGTGTACTGAGTCGTAAAGGAACGTCTCGGTTACATACGTAACCTCGGTTCCCTGAGACGAAGGGAACGAGACATTGCGAACGCTGGCAGCACTACAAGACTCAGTTCTCCTGAGGTCCCTCAGTAAATTCTGAGGAATTGTGTTTGCGCACCTGCTTTTTTTAGCGGACAGCTTTGCGCCTAAAAGTGTGAGGCTCATACACCATAGCCAGTATTAGAATATTGGCCTTATTGTAGAGAGGTTTCAACTAGGTCATTTGGAAGGACACTCCCCATATGCGTTAGCACACAATGTCTCGTTCCCTTCGTCTCAGGGAACTGAGGTTATGTATGTAACCGAGACGTTCTTCTGTTCCATCTGTTCTCCCTTCACACAAGTAAAATATAATTAAAATCAGCTCAAAATACCCCAGTGCTTCTGTTAACGGTTATGTTTTTCATACAGAATGGTCACAAGCATGTTGACGCTTGCAGTATTGAAGACGAGCCCCTACTCAGAGAGAACCCAAAGCGATTTGTCATCTTTCCTATTCAGTATCCAGACATCTGGAAAATGTACAAACAAGCTCAGGCCTCATTCTGGACAGTTGAGGAGGTGATTATAATTTTTAATTTTAAATCCACAAAATGTTAAAATTATAAAAAGCCCCTAAAAATACATTCTTATTGAAAATACATCAAATGTATTGTAATAACTATTGTACTTATACAATAATTACAATATGTGACCACCATGTCAGGACACATGATTAGATTTCTTGTCTAGATGCTGGATGTGAAACCACAAACCAATTTTTTATGGATTGTGTAGGTGGATTTATCTAAGGACTTGGTTCACTGGGACAACCTGAAGCCTGAAGAGAAACAATTTATATCCCATGTATTGGCCTTCTTTGCAGCAAGTGATGGGATTGTCAATGAGAACCTGGTAAATCTGCATCTTTTGAACCTTTAATCCCTTTGTTTTGAATTCATGATAATGGAAATCAACATCAAGTGTCAGGAATCTGCTTACACTACTGTAAAAAGTGGCAACCTGCAATTGATACTTTAACAAGCTATTTCTACCTGATCTAACCCTTAAAGGGATAGTTCACCCAAAATAAAAATTCTCTCATCCTTTACTCACCCTCATGCCATCCCAGATGTGTATGACTTTCTGTCTTCTGCAGAACACAGGTTAAGTTTTTAAAACAATATATCTCAGCTCTGTAGATCCATACAACACAAGTGAATGGTGAACAGAACTTTGAAGCTCCAAAAAGCACACAAAGTCAGAAAAACGTAAATCCATAAGTGTCCATTGGTTAAATCCATGTCTTAAGCGATATGTTAGGTGTGGGTGAGAAACAGAGCAATATTTAAGTCCTTTTTATTTATTTTTTTTTACTATAAATCTCCACTTTCACTTCCACATTCTTCTCTTTCTTTTTCTTTTTTTTTTTGTCGATTTACATACTTCGTGCGCATCACTACCTACTGGTTGGGTCAAAGGTGGAGATTTATAGTAAAAAAAAAATGACTTAAATATTTATCTGTTTCCTCACCCACACCTTTCATATCACTTCTGAAGACATGGATTAAACTGCAGGAGTCAAATGGATTACTTTTATGCTGCCTTAATGTGCTTTTTGAGCTTAAATGTTCTGGCCACCATTTTTTGGATGAACTACTGCTTTAAATCAGTTTTGTCAGTGTAACATTATGTATTCCGGTTGATTCAGACATGCTAAATAATATTTTTGACTTGAATAAAACCAGGTAATTTAGATGTTACCAAACAAAGCACATTTTCAGGTTAGCATTTTTTTTTAGTGTAGGTGAATTTGGTTATGAAATAGGTTAGTGCAATTGTGCTTCCATTAAACAGTTATATTTCCTTACTTCTCATAGGTGCAGAGGTTCAGTCAAGAAGTGCAGCTTCCAGAGGCTCGATCCTTTTATGGGTTTCAGATCCTTATTGAAAATGTGCACTCTGAAATGTATGGCATGCTCATCAACACCTACATAAGGGATTTAAAAGAGAGGTGAGATGAAAATGGGGTGGTGTAGTATTCAGTTTGGTACTAGTAAATAAAAAAAAATCAGCTCTAGGGTGCTTTTACGCAGGTGACAGGTGCAAGATTCAGTTAAGCACACTTTTTTTGCTACCATTTTCCACAATGTGGTTTATGAGCAGACATGGCGGGATGTTTTGTGCATGTGTGTGTGTTTTACCAAGACATCTTTGACTTTTTTTTATAAGCCTTAAAGGAATAGCTCACCCAAAAATTTAAATTCTGTCATAATTTACTTACCGTTATGTCATTACAAACCCGTATGACATGCTTTCTTATGCAGAACTTTCTTATCAATACAATGGCAGTTGACTCACTTTAAAGATTTAAAAGGACCCAAAAGTGTCAAAAGTAGTGCATGTGACTCCTGTCTCATATACAGAAGAGTTTTTGGGTGAACTATTGCTTTAATAATAGCCTGTGTTAAAAATGTTGCACATTACATAAATATGTAGTGTATATTTTATATAAAGGCGCTCTCTAAACCCAAATATATTTTATATAAGTAAATACTTATGCTTTATATTTTCTTCCTACAGGGACTATTTGTTTAATTCAATCCAGACTATGCCTTGTGTAAGACGGAAAGCAGACTGGGCCTTACAGTGGATCTCTGACACAAACTCGACTTTTGGTGGGTGGAAAAGTACAGTTTATGTGCAGTATAGAATAAGACAACAATATGGATTATTACTGTTGACTTAACAGAAGTTTTGCCTTATTTTTAGGAGAGCGATTAGTAGCATTTGCAGCAGTGGAAGGCATCTTCTTCTCTGGATCATTTGCTGCCATCTACTGGTTAAAGAAAAGAGGTTTGATGCCTGGCCTTACCTACTCCAATGAGCTCATCAGCAGGGATGAGGTTAGAAAATACATTCTAGATTTTATCAGTTAAGGCTTTAAGATATTTGGATCATGGACATACACCTGTACAATGAGTTTTTTTTAATATATAGTACAAATATATAAACAGGAATGTACCGGATAAAATCAACATATTCAAAATATAGAAATACACATTACAGATACAAAATCTAGAAGTTTGATTGGAAAAAGTAACATTTAAAAATGGATCTTATCAAGGCTATTCTAATTGTGAATTGTGTCATTTGAAATTTCACAGGGCCTGCACTGCAATTTTGCATGTCTAATGTACAGCTACTTGGTGAAAAAGCCTTCTGCTGACAGAGTGAAGGATATCATTACAAAAGCTGTGAGCATTGAACAGGTAAGTACACACAGGTGGATCCCAATAGTGCAGAATTAATTATTTCAGTCATGATAGTAATTGCATCTGTATTTCCTTGTTTTGTTTTGTTTTTGAAGGAGTTTCTCACTGAAGCTTTACCAGTCAACTTGATTGGGATGAACTGCACTCTAATGAAGCAATACATTGAGTTTGTGGCTGACTGGTTGCTTACAGATTTGGGATTGCCAAAAGTTAGTGCCATTGTAGTATTTGTGTTTATTTTAGTAAGCATGTTAAATGCTTATTGATTTCTTTATATTAATATTGCAATATTTCGTCATTTCCATCTCCAAAGTTTTACCAATCAGAAAATCCCTTTGACTTCATGGAGTCCATTTCACTGGAGGGAAAAACTAACTTCTTTGAGAAGCGAGTGGCCGAATACCAGCGACTTGGAGTGATGTCTAACGTGATGGACTGTGAATTCACTCTTGATGCAGATTTCTAACGCTGAACTAGAATATAGTATTTATTTATTTGGCAGCTGGGTGTTTCATTAAGTTTTACAGAAAAATGACCTAGATGTGTTAAGAAAAGTTCAAGCAGGAGCTGAAAAATAGATTTTTCAAATTTTATTTTGCTTTTTTCTCTCTTTTTTTTTTTACCAAATAATTTTAACACATTGATTTGGTGATTCTGATTGCAAGCAAATGTGTTGCCTGGCAAAACAACTTTGCCCTATTGTCTTAAAAGAAAAGTTCACCCAAAAATTATAATATTCCCACAACTCACCCTCATGCCGTCTCAAACTTTCTCTCTTTGGCGGAACACAAACGAAGATATTTTGAAGGATGTACATGATGTGGTTTTGTTTATACAATGTAAGTCAATGGGATCCAAAACATTCAAGCTCCAAAAGGACATAAAGGCATCTTGAAAGTAATCCATACGACTAGACCATACAACTTCATAATCTATGTCTTATGAAGCGATACGGCCGCTTTGAGTGTGAAACAGACCAGAATTTAAGTCTTTATTTACTGTAAGAGACTATCCCTTTAATAAAACGAATAAAGTGTAATGATGAATAGACTCCATCCATGGTACAAAGACAGACATCAGATTAAAGTGGCCGACTCGAAACAAGGGTTAGTTCACCAAAAAAGTAAATTCTCTCATCATTTACTCACCCTCACACCATCCCAGATATGCATGACTTTCTTTCTTCTGCTGAACCCAAACAGATTATTAGAAGAATATCTCAGCTCTTTTAGTCCATACAATGCAAGTGAATGGTGACCAGAACTTTGACACTCCAAAAAGTGCATAAAGGAAACATAAAAATAGTCTCCATTTGTTAAATCCATGTCTTCTAAATATGATTTATGTAGGTCAGAAACAGATCAATATTTAAGTCCTTTTTTACTATAAATTCTCCTCCCTGTCCAGTATGTGGCGATATGCACAAAGAATACGAATCGCCAAAAAACAAAAAAAGAAGAATGTGGAAGTGAAAGCGGAGAATTTATAGAAAAAAGGACCTAAATATTGACCTGTTTCTCACCCACACCTGTCACATCGTTTCGGAAGATATAGATTTAACCACTGGAGTCTTATGGATTACTTTTATGCTGCCTTATGTGCTTTTTGAAGTGTAAAAGTTCTGGCCACCATTCACTTGCATTGTATCGACCTCCAGAGCTGAGATATTTGTCAAAAAGTCTTCATTTGTGCTTTGCAGAAGAAAGTAAGTCATACACATCTGGGATGGCATGAGGGTGAGTAAAAGATGAGAGAATTTTCATATTTGGGTGAACTATTCCTTTAAGAGTGTTCCTAAGAAGAAACTAAGGATGTCCCAATACCAATACTGGTATCAGCTGGATACCACGCTCATGTACTGGTACTTGAACTCGTAAAAATGTTCAGATACCAATCTGACATACGAATATCATTACGTAAACATTCAGCCCACAAATAAATATAACATGTCCTAGTGAGATTATTTAACCACAAAAGCTACAATTTAATGAAATAAATATATTTACATTTACATTTATGCATTTGGCAGACACTTTTATCCAAAGCGACTTACAGTGTACTTATTACAGGGACAATACCCCCGGAGCAACCTGGAGTTAAGTGCCTTGCTCAAGGACACAATGGTGGTGGCTGTGTGGATCAAACCAGCAACCTTCTGATTACCAGTTATGTGCTTTAGCCCACTACGCCACCACCACTCCTTATATAGTTTGTATGTATATAGTTTACATGTAATTCATATGTGAGCGCTTGTGAATGTGTGGAGACAGTGTTGTGCTGACGCCGGGTGCTCATACATTTTAAGGCTCCTCCAAGGCTCATACAGGGAAAACACCATCATGAGATTGAGATCGCGCTCTGTTTGTAGTAGATGACAGTAAACAGAGTGCAAATTCATGTTGTAGCGCAAGGCACATACAGAGTACATACTTATTTAATTAAATGGCAGCCTTTTGCGGTTTAATAATCACTTTAAGTCACATAGTGACCGGATTTTCCAGAGTGGGAAGCTGCCGTCATAACAGCAGAGCTCCTTGGTCAAAACAACACAGAAAGACTTCAAAATAAAAGCTCCGTCAAAATTAAAGGTACATTTATAGGACAAATGTATGACAGAGATATATCACCACTGTAAAGTTGTGTAATATTCACTGTAATACTACTACTACTACTAATAATAATAATAAATCAGTAGTAATTGTATTATACTTAAGCAGTATCTAATATCTGTGGTGTTCTGTTATGCAGCACTTTATTTGACGAAATTTAACTCCAATGTTGTGTTTTGGGTTGTGCTGGATGTTGAAAATTAATTTTTATATTTTCATTTGATTAAAGTTTTAATGAATTCATTTATTTAAACACCATTTGATGATAAAATTGAAATAAACTGTTGATATGGAGTTGAGAGAGAGGAAAAAGGTATCGGAGCGTACCAAAAATGAAGTATCGGGACAACCCCTAAAAGAAACAAAAACACAAATATTTCTGGTGTAAACCTAATAGGATTTCAAAGATGTTTTAGATCAAAACAAGTAATGTGTGTGGGCACAGGCTACTTGGAAAACTTTTCCGTTTTTATGAAAAAAAAAAAAAACTTTATATAGAAGCTGCGCCTCTTTTAACCTATGGACTCTGTAAAAAAATAAATAAAAATAAAAATAATCAGATAAAGCCATTTTTGTGTAAAGTTGTGTTTTTTTTTGTTTTTTTTTTTTTTTTTGTGCAAAGTTTTGAAGTGTCATATCAATGTAATAATAGCAGCTTGTGTCACTCTGAGGTGTAAGAGTAACTTACAAACAGCACAACGTGGCTCTCCTCTAACTGTTAAGAAATAATTCATACGTTACTTACATTCAAGCCAGCAGTAATTATTCAGCTTGATGCATTGAACTGAAAGCATTATCGAGTCATTTCAGTGAGTTGGCATTGGCTGTGGCTAAAAACCTAGTGAGTTGCCTTCCTAGACAGCACTCGTGGACATAATAAGTGATTGGAGAATTTTTAGGCATTATGAACCTATGATGCCCCAAAATGTTGTTCGCTTCTATGATACCCAACAGTGTTGTCTAGCTAGTCAGCTTGCATGGTTTTGAGACACCACCATGTAAGAAGGCGAGAAATATCAAAGCCACTCCCTCCTCCCCGGCCACTGTCTCCCGCTGCCAGCAGCAGCAGCTCACTATCCGTCTCTGCGTGCGGTTCGTGTACGCTTATTGAAAATGGACCAGGACTGGCGAACTTTAGCCACCCAACGAGCCGAATACGTGTCCGACCGTCTCCGCGGGCTGATGTCCTCCGGTCTGGACTTCCTCCGGGCCGAGCTGGGGGTAGAGCTGGGCATCCGGCCGAAAGAGTTTCCGTCGTGGGTGATTCTGAGCGCAGCGCTGAGCGTTGTGGCACTACTGGTGCTGTTCGCGGCCTGTGGTCGAAGGAAGCGCCGAGCGGCCCCCGTCGCTGCTACCGTGACTCCCAGCACCACAACCGACAGCCAGGTCAAAGCCGCCCTGCCACCCAAGACTGTGAAGACCGAACCAAGCGAGCCGAGGAAGAAGAACAAAAAGAAAACCGCTGACAAGGTAAGCTGCCTGTTATTCTGATCTCCAGATCTGAATGACCCAGGCTCAAAACCTAGTAACCTGTCTGTCCAGACAGCTTTTTTGACATCATTATGGGACATTATCGAAGGTTCGGAACGCGCACATGATACCCAAAAATGTATGCAGTTCAGTAGGTTTGCGGTCATAGCCAGTGTCTTGTAAAATAAATCATCTCCCACTGGCTTGAGTTTGACAGACTAACGGAGACTAGCATGAGTAGCTGGCTAACTAAATGACTTAAAAACAAAGAAAACCATTAGCTATTATCTGTATTTCAAAAATACTTCTAGGTTTATTGTAAATCGACAAAATATGTAAAGAAAAATAACAAATGCTAGAAAACGAGCAAGAATTCTGCTTCATAATGTATATTTTTATTAGTATTTTTTATCATGAGTATTATTTCATTTCTTGTTGCATGTGTGCTCTGTTTTAGGGACTTGTGTTTATTATTTTTAAGTGCATTGTTGTAATTGTTGTTTTGTAGGAAATAATAAAAAAAAAAAAAGAGTAGCTAACTATTAGCTAATTGCTAACCTGTCAAAGCTGTTGAGTAACAGCTGCTCAGACAGAAGGCTTTTGCTAACAGTTACTCGATATTAAAACCATTTAATTCTACTCTGTTGACTGTTCTCACTTGCTGTAGGCCTATATTAGCAAATCAGACTTTGTGGTTTTATTATAAGTACTCTGATAAGACGGACATTGAGGCGACAGAGAGCCACGTAGCAGCTTAGCAGACCGTTGGCTAGCTCATAAGTTTCGTTTTCACTAAGCGCCACCGCTTGAGTACGATTGAATATGATTTGCGTGTTTAAGATCTCAAGAAATAACCGTATTCGTGGCCTGGGGGAAGTTTGAAAGTAAGAAACATTGGCTGTTGTAGGGGGAAGGAAATGTGCAGTTTGATTGTTAATTATTATGTGCCTGCAGCAGAAGGCCCAGGCGAATGGACAGACAGTGGCTGAACCTCAGGAGGAAACCCAAGTCCCTGAAGAGAAGAAAAAAAAAGCTGCACCTGCACCCACACCAGCACCAGTTCAGCCACCACCTGCTGATCCAAAGGTTGATGATCCAAATATTCATACTTGTGCTTTGCAGGAAGTGTATTTGTTATTATATTTTAAGGATGAGGGATAGATGCTATTTACACTGTGTAAAGTGATGGCAACAAAAAGCATCTTAGCGTTTGATGCTGTTTGCACCCCTACTTAAATCCTAACATACAGTATAGTGACATCACTACAGCGTGTTTATTGTGTTTAGAGTCCCACAGGCACCCTACACCCACCCTTAAACCTAACCTTAACTTACAAAAATTAACCACGGTTTTACTTCAGTAACCATAGCTTCATCATGGTATTTTTAAATAAAATCATAGTAACCACAACTTGTTGGTTACTACACATGGTTACTATATTAACACCATATTACTGTAGTAACACCATGGTTTACTGCAATAAAACTATGGCTTCTGCCAAAAAAAAAAAAAAACATGGTTATTGTAAAACCATGGTTAATTTTACCCGGATTATGGTCAGATCACTGCAATGAAATCAACTGTAACTCATTTTTATGTATTATTATAAGTAGTATTAAAGGATATATTAAGAGTGGAGACAGGAAACGGGACAAAAAGAGGATTCGAACCCAGGTTGCCTGCACTGTATTGCAGGTGCTATTTACACCTAATACAAATAGTCACTCCATATTTTTAAGTGTTGATTGGGAGAAAAAGTAGTTAGTTTGTAATACACGATACCCCCGGTATTCTGTGCGCCTTGCAAAAATGTCAGCCAAAAATAAAAGTCAGTGCAGATGTGACTTCTATAAAACCATAATAAATTAAAATGGGATGTACATCAAATAGTGTAAGAGGCTTTTTGGAGTCTTTATAATATGATCAGTTTTTTTTATTGATGGGGGTGGCTAATTCCAAGTTACTGGCTAGTTGTGAATTTTCTAAAGTTCAAATATTCCATGTACCGGTAGTTTCTCATGAATGGGAGTCTGCAAAAAACTGTTTAATACATGTTTAATTAGTATGCACGAATAATAAAAAATGTTGTTTAAAGTAGTGTTGGTTGAATTATAGCATGCCATAGTGCTCTACTCTGCTGTCACTTCTTGACATGTCTACTTCCCTTTTACTTTTTTATTGTAAACTAAAAACAGTAACTGTGGTAACATAAGTGACTATGGTGGAAACAATGGTTACCACAGTGAAATTTTGTAAGGGTGGTATGCTGTTCTGAAAGGGCATTTTTGAGCTTTTTGCTAAAGACATCATTGCATTTCTTCAGTTATTTAAATATGTGCCAAATGCCAGATTTCTACTGGTATTTCTAGTCCACTGAGAATTTTTTTTAATTCTGTTTTTAGTCTGCTGACACTCTTGACATGGTTTTTTAGAATCGTTTTGAAAGTTTTGATTAAAAAATGGATCTTAAAGGTGCTGTAAGTGATTTTAGCATTCTGAAGTTTTCACGTGACTGAGCTGTTGAATTAGCCACGCCCCCTCATTCCAAAACCCCGCCCTCCAAAGATTATTTTGAGACCAAAACCGAGCAAAAGAGCAGCATTGTTTGTTCCTGTGTCTGTCAAATTCAACAGTGGCACAATAGCGCCCTCAACTGACAAACATTATGAATCACAGCCTCAATGATCCACTTCAAATACAACACTGAGAACGAGCAAAATGATTGACAGGTGAAAAGCGTCAATGTCCGCAATCTGCGGACACATTTTTGTTTGCTGTTTACAAAGTCTACAGCTGTCACAGAGACCGGATATCTCAGGACACTTATTTCATTAATATCTTTAAGGGACTAGGAACATTTTATGCATACTTTTCCATGAAAAAATCACTTGCTGCACCTTTTACCTGGATTTTGCCATCAAAATAGCCATAGAAGTGTGCATGGTGATAAAAACAAATAATAGTCAGTTTTTTAGTTTTAGATTCAGAAAAGTGAATGCTGCACTTTGGAAATGAAAAAAAAATACTACTTACTAAGTCTTAGTACTTCTAAACAACAATTTGAAATAAGAAGAATTGTTTTACCAAATTGTTTTGCCTAGTAATGTTATAAAGGTCTACCTGGTAGTTTGTATCAGCCTTGATTCAGTCTGTAAACAGTGATTAAGAGAGGTTGGTGGCCTGTACCATGAAGCTGGTTTTGGTGCCTGCAGGTAAGTTTTAGATTAGTTTGCCTCAACTCCAGGTTTTAGGTACCATGAAAGTTGGTCAGCTTTTAGCGGTGTTCATCCCCGTAGTAATTTACGCTACATGGCTAACCTGCTCCGTAACAGGTTTCGTTCTGGATTACAGATGCTGAACCAATCAGCTGTGAGTAAAATGACATTTCTGACACTATCAAGTCAATCTCCTGTGTCTCTTAAAGCACACTTTACAAATAAAATCTGAGAAATCCACAAAATCGACTCTTCATGATAAATTATATATTTGAGAATCTAAATGTAGATTTCCAACAGATAGAATGTTGTATTTTATTTAAAATTTAATTGCTTTTCATTTACCCTCTTTAGCTATAGCAAAAAATAACTTTGAAAATATAAACATACTATATTAGGCTATCTTAACTTGAAGTTATAATAATATAAGCAATATAAGCAGTACACAAAATACGTCTTTTATAAAAAATAAAAAAAAGAACAAATATATCTTATTGCATACCAATATTTTCTATAAATAACGTGTAATTCATTTATTTACATGTTATATTTTATTTCAAATAAAGTGGAAAGTTAAGGCATCACCTCCTTTATTGTTAAATATTAAATGAGATAGGACATCATACCTCATATATGAACTAATTTTGTTCAAAAATCAAGAATCTGAAGGAAACTATCTAAATTAATTTATAATATTTTCAAGAAAATCCCATTTATGTTCACATTCCAGACTTTTATTCTTAATTTTAATTGTTACTTTCTCCATTTGGTATATTTCCTAAATCGTTTCTCACCATCTTTGAGATTATGGGGGTTCTGGTGGTTTAAGCCAGTTTTTTGTAATCCGTTTCAAAGCTGCTATTCTGATTACCCAAAATATATTTAGTTCAGTTTTATTTCTTAAGGACAATGGCATTTTACCCAAAATAAGGTTTTTTGGATGTATTTCTATTGTGCAGTTAAATATTAAATTAAATATTAAATATTAGTCTAATCACTTCCAATAATTTGTCAATTTAGAGCACTCATATAGAATTTGACTGTAATGAGCCTTTTTTTTTTCTCCACAATTTCTCCAACAATCCCCTTTTACCATGTTATTGTATTTACTTTGAATAGTAGGTGTTGTAAAAAATCTCATTTATATCTTCCAAGCAGATTCCCTCCAAACACTGGATTGAGTTATATGGAATGTATTATATGATATTTCTTACTGACAAATTTTTATTTTTAATTCATCCTCCAACATGCATATAATTTGATTCAGAGTGTCCTGTATATCTCTTTCAAGTGCACTCTTTAAAATTCCTAACATTTTTATTGGATTAGCTGTATGTATCAATTATATAATTTATTAATGGATGCTTTTCCTTTTTTATTTCTTTTACATTACCTTCTATTAATAAATATCTTCTTACCTGTAAATAATTTAAAAAAATTGTGAATTTGGACGCTCATATGTTTTTGCTAGGTTTGAAAAGGTATCCATTCCTTTATCAGTGAACAGTTGGTGATATCTTTTCAGACCTCTATCTGCCCAAAACTTAAATGTATTATCTAATCTATTGGCATGAAATCAGGATCTTTAGCAATTTCTTGTAAATTAACTATATCTTTCTTAATTTTACTACTTTCCTTTTTTTCTAGCCAAACTCTAAAAGCACTATTAATACAAATATTATCTATTAATTTAAATTTGTTGCTTTAACAGGGAAATACTAATAGGTTCCCCCATTTGATACATTTCCATCTTCCTCCATTTCACTTTATATTCTTCGTTCATCCAAATCAATATAGGTTGAATTTGGGCAGCTTTACAATGATTTATTACATTTGGGAATTCTAGTCCTCCAAGACTTTTTGACAACTTAAGAATTTTAAGACTAATTCTAGATTTCTTATTATCCCATATATATATTTACAAAGTAGTTTATTCCATTGTCTAAAACACTTTTTGATGTACTAACTGGTAGATTTTGAAAAAGGAAAATAAACTTGGGGAGAATATTCATCTTTATAGTCTCTGTTCGTTTTGTAAACAATAATAGCCTATTTATTTGTAATAGTTTTGAATGATATATAGTTTTCAATTCAAATAAATATAAAAGCTTTTATATTTTAAATAAATGTAAGCTTTTAAAATGATACGCCTGTGTGTTCTCGTTGTGGGCCTACATGAATTCACTTACGCATTGACAGGGTTGGGAGGGTTACTTTTGAAATGTATTCCACTACAGATTACAGAATACATGCTGTGAAATGTAATTTGTAACATATTCCGTTAGATTACTCAAGGTCAGTAATGTATTCTATTATTAACGTATTATATAATTATTATTATTAAAATTATTAATTATTATTATTATTATTAAATTATTAATTATTATAATTATGTATTCTAAATATTTTGGATTACTTCTTCAGCACTGGTAGATTTTTTCACTTGTTTTGACTATAAAAACTCTGCCAGTACAGTAAGACAAAATACACGTTAAAAATACATTCTCTGAAAAACCTAAATATCTTATGCAGTGTTGTTTCTAAAACAAGATAAATCAAACTGATCTTGTTTTAAGGATTTTTAGATATTTTTACAGGAAAACAATACAAAAATTATTATCAAGAATACGATTTTTGCCCTAATATCAAAGGTCTTATGGACATTATGATCCAACATGAATTTTCTTGATAAACAAATATGAGTCGTGCCTGGTAACGTGCATGTAAAATGGCTAGAAATAGCATTTTAGCTTAGCGTAATGCTGACAATTTACACAAGGTTTATTTCTATTTCTTCTGCTCCAAACTTACTTCAAACTTACTTCTCTGTCTGCTCGTATGAATGTAACACATCATAAGAAAGTGTTTCACCGCTGTTCAAATGCACTTTGGATCACATCATTTATATGTATAAATGTTTTCCATCTGAAAGGACTAAATATTAAATGAAACAAATGACAATAAAATGCAAAGTAATCTCTTCAGTAATCAAAATACTTTTTGAATGTAACTGTATTCTAATTACCAATGATTTAAATTGTAACTGTAGTGGAATACAGTTACTTATATTTTATATTTTAAATACGTATTCCAGTTACTTGAATTTCGTTACTCCCTAACCCTGCGCATTGATATCCAAGCTGTTTTATATATTTTTATTATCACATTAAGAATTTGTTTGCATCAGTCCTCTTGAGCTCTCGTAGCAGCTGCTGTTTCTTCTTGTTGTGTAAATGGCTTTAATTGCTTCATAATTTTACAGTTATCCCTTGTACTGTGTAAATCATGTGTTTTAAGTCTTCGTGATTTCACGCTGAACTCTTGAGCGGTGTAAATGCATTTTAATTTTTTTATATATTTAAAACAATGCCTTGTGCACAATTTAAATGATGTTGAATTTTTATTTTCATAATCATCAGCATTCAGCAGAGAGGTAAATTCCGCTGAGTCTCTCACGAGAAGTGAACACGTTCTCTCACACAATTGGTTGTGCACACCAAATGTCACTCATTCATGTGCACGAGTTCGTAATCTAATTTTAAAGTCAGGAACAAAGCCTGAGTTGACAGAGAAAGTTGATGAGCTGCATCATGGTACCAATTAACCCTGATTGGATTGGTTTGAATTTGTCAACATGAAACCAATCCTGAAACTATGAGTTTGTTCAGCGACCTTCATGGTACAGGCCTCTGGTGTCAGTATCTGGTTGTTATCTGATAATGCAGATACAGCAAGTGTAGGGTGCATCTAGAGAGGAAGTATGTACTTTGACCCAAGGCCTTTTCTCTTGTGTTGTGTGCAGTTTTTACTAGACCAAACAACTCCTGTAAGATATCTAATATTGTTATAACTGTATGAAGTGGCAGAGGTGAACTAATTTATAACTATAGTAAGTGTGAGGGGAAGATACTCTGTGTCTGACTTGTTGTAAATTAGTGTTTTTGGCTCCTTTATAGGCCAAGAAAAACAAGAAGAAACCAAAACCAGAGGTGAAGTCAACCCAAGATGTTTCCTTCACCGATGGCAAGGAACCTGATGAAGGCATGAAACTGTGCTGACATTTTTTATTTTTGTTTTATGCAATACATAAACCTCTAATCAAAGAATCTGGATCAAAATAATCTAAGTCAGAGGTAACAGCATGTTGAACTTTGTTCAGTGTGCACACATTCTATTAAGAGTCATTATCAGATATTTCAATCTGTTTATCGATGATTTTGTAGCATGTAGTACTTAACACAGTGAAAAATTCAAATGAGATGGTTAGAGAAGAAGGAAAAAAATGCTTTCTCACTATGACTGTGTTTAGCAGGTGCTTGGGAAACGAAGGTCAGTAATCGAGAGAAACGTCAGCAACGCAAAAAAGAGAAGGGCCCTGGAGATAGCTCTGGGAGCCCTGAAGCTGGTGATCGTGCCAGCCAGAAGGTGGAGCAACCGGTGGTTGCAGCAGCAGCAGCAGCAGCAGGCACCAAGAAGAACAAAGGTAAAGTCTTCTTGCATTTCCTTTATTGATTCCTTTTGGGTCCTTCTGCAAAGGACTATGTTGATAGTGTTTTAGAAAATAAGATAATGAGATAAACATGAGGCAGTTTTAGTCATCAGAGCTCCTCTTTTTTTTTTATAAATTTTTTTTAATTATTATTTATTTTTTTTTTGCTTGACTGTTTGTAGAATCATCACGTGCCAAGATGGGAAAAACTGACGCCATCGTACCCCCAGGTAAAATTGCAATTTATATATACTTACTAGGCCCCCACAGAATCTGAACACTTTTTTTCTGGATTTAAAGGGATAGTTCACCCAAAAATGAAAAGTCTATTATCCATTTACTCTCTTTCTTTCCTCCGTGGACTTTCTTCTTTAGTTGCCATTTACTTTCTTTGTATCTTTTTTCCGTACAATGAAAATGAATAGTGACTGAGGCTGTCAGTCCCTAACAGTGTGCCTAACATCCACGTTTTTGCACATGTTGCTTGGAACAGAATGAGGGTGAGTAAATGATACCGAATTTCCATTTTTGGGTGAACTATCTTTTATTAATGGTAAAATGTGTCTAATGAAGCTGAGCGTACTAAACCCTATTAGTAGCTGAAGGCTTGGTCAAAATTAACCAAAATATGTAGCAATTGAACATGTAAAGGCTGTGGAAATCAGCAGAGCTTTATCTAGATGCAAATTCTGTACAGGCCTATGGGTGTCAAACTCATGGCCTGCACGCCAAATCCATCCCGCCATCTCATTTCATGTGGCCTGTGAGCTAATTTCAGAAACGTAGGTTAGCATGTGAACAGAACGTCAGTTAGCACTTTCCTTATAAATATTAATGAGCCTTCTCCTGACAGCCTAACCTTTTGTTGTTGGTGTGGATATTGCTCTCTCCAAAAGCGGAACGAAACGGCACTATCTGCACCAATTATCAGCAAGGCGCAATTGATAGAGCTGCACATTTACTCGTGGACTGATCTCAACTTCAGAGCACAGAACATTATCCCGGATCAATTATTAGCACAACAGAATGGGAAGAGGTGCGTGAGCGCAAAGCAGATGCATTAATTCACGAACTGGTGTCGACCGGGCAGCACAGATCACGAAACTTGTTTTCATGCAGCACAGAATTGTCTTTTGCAAAACTCCAAATGTCTCGGTGATTAAACTAGTTATGTTCCAGGATACTACGGATGAACTATGGTAAATTTTGTGTAATTATTATGGACCAAGCTATCAGTTTTCCTTCTGTTTTGAATCTGTTCTCTCTTAATGCTCTGATTGTAGGAAAATGTAACTGGTTTTATTTGCTTTCATAAATTCCAAGAAGACTGTACTTTAATCAGTAGGAGCATGATGAAAGGAATCTGTACAGGAGAGCCAACTTAGTCACACTGTCAGAATATTTCAAATTAGCCCTATATAAATTAGGTTTTAATTCTTTCACAGGTGTTACTGTTAATTTCACATTTTACATTTGCCTCCATAGCTCAAGATCAACGCTTCCTGTTAAATGTGAACTTCAATGAACAAAATATGCTTTGTGTCAGGGTCCTGATCACCCTGTCTGTGTTTATTTTGTGATAACAGCCGGCTGACTGTACATTATCCCGCATATTACACGGCTACTTGCCAAATAAATAAATATATGTGCATAAAGTATTGATTTGCGTCAAAATGATACGTGAAGAAATGAATCTCTAAACAGCTGAAATCAATCACTGGTTTGCGTCGAAGTTCTGTTGATGTTTATTTTGTAATTAATGAATGTCTGACTGCTCATTATGCATCTTATTACAAGACTATTGCCAAATAAATAAATGAACATGAAACATTGATTTGAGTTTATTTTATTAGCTTACTTTTAGAGATCACGCAGTGATCTGAGAAGCAGGATAGATGCTCACAATACCCGGACGGGCGGTCTGATGCGTGGATGTGCGGTTGTTACTGAGAAATATCAGACCGCTAGATAGCGCCATTGACCAAGCAGACTCGGGTATTCCAGAAAGCCATGTAATAATGTTTGTAATTGCATGGGTGCTAAATAAGGTGCTGGTTCCACATGTTCAATTGCTGCTTTGGACATATCGCTGATGTGGCTATTGACACCCCTTCCTTAACACATGTGTTTGAACTTATATTTCACATTTTATGTAGTGTCATCAAACTGGAATGATGTGAACTCTGTAAATGGAGGAGGGTGGACTGAAGTGCCAGTGAAGGCCCCATCCCAAATGAACACTTCAAACAACGAGAAGTGGTCTGTTGGCAGAAAGAACCGTGATAACTCCACCTGGACACAAAAATCAGAGGGTAATAGATTAGAGTTGCTAATGACCCTGCCTTGTCATGCTTGTAAAAATTAGGGTTGCTGTGTATTGTTTTTTTAAGCTGTTAGGCTATTTTGACAGTTTTTTAGTTTGTTGCAACATGTAATACTCAGACTGGTGTCCCAATGAAATCTAAAGCTTTTTTGTTGTTGTTGATTTGATGCAGCAAATCAAATAGACACAACAGAAAATGCCAAATCAAATCACACGAATTCACAACTTTTCCCCCGAACACTAAACCCCACTCGACGCACCACTCACGAAATGAGGCTGCATCAGTCAACCTCCATCCCCTGAGGATTACCCGCCTGCCAATCATCACGCCGGTCAGGACTCAGCTCTCCATATATCCATCACCCGTATTCAGGACCGCCCCATCACCCAAATACACAGTCTGGGGCAAAATGAAAATTGAGTGTCCACTACGTCACACATGAAGCTCTGAACCCTCAACCAAAATTCTTGGATCTTAACACATCCCCAAAAAACATGGGTTGTGTCCCCGTCTTCTGATTGGCATCGCCAGCAGGTGGGTGTGTCTTTAAGACCAAGCCTATACAATCTAGAGGGGGTCCAATAGAATCAATGCAAAATCTTAAATTGCATCAGACGCACCCTTGCATCTCTAGATGCAGACTTGACGTTTTTTAGAATCCTAGCCCGCACTCCAGTACCAAGTTTAAATCTTTCTAACATAATCTCTTGAGAGAAGTTGAAGCTCTGTCCCCCAGACTCTGAATTAACAGGGAGTAATACACTGATGCCTCATGACCTTTTCCAAAAGCAGCAATCATCACTTCCAGAGTATCTGCCGCTTTAGGGGGGTGTATGCTACTCCCAAATATAGTACAGAGCAGGTGGCGCAGCTGTAAATACCTAAAGAACTGAGATCTGGGAATCCTAAAATGTTGAACCATATTTTCAAAAGATCTCAACACTCCACTCTCATAAAGGTCACCGAGCGTATTAACCTCCCTCACAATCCACTCTGACCAGCAGAAAGGGGACTTATTAATATGTAATTTTGGGTTCTGCCATATGCTCGGGCAACATTTAAATAAATTAAACACTCTGGACACTTTTGTCCATACCGTGTACAAATACGAGATAACGGGGTGTGACTTAACTTCTCCGGTTAGTTTAATAGAAAGGCTTTGCTATGGCAAAATAGGGGAAAGAAATTTCTGTTCGATACAAAACCAGGGAGGGGCTCTCTCAAGTGGAAGTGACAAATGAGACAAATGTACCAAATGCATAATAATAAAACAAAATCTTGGGTAGACCTAGCCCACCATTGTCAATCGGCCTATGTGATTTATTGAAATGTAATCTGGGACGCTTACCATTCCAAATGAAGGACTTCGCTATACTATCAAATTGCTTTAAATAAGAGAGGGGGACATCTACAGGGAGAGACTGTAGCAGGTAGTTGAATTTTGGAATACAATTCATTTTAATAACATTAACCTTCACAATCATATATAAATGTAATGAAGCCCACCTGCCCACATCGCTCAAAAACCTTTTTATTAAGGGGTCAAAATTAACTCTAACTAAATCACACAAATTTGCTGGGAATAAGATGCCCAAATAATTAATGCCCTGTTTGGGCCACTGGAAGGCACCTGGCTGAAAAGCCGTTACTGGGCAGTACGCTGTCAGAGCCAAATCTTCGGATTTAGACCAATTGACTCTGTATCCTGAGAACTTAGAAAAGGAATGAATAATTCTGTGGAGGCAAGGCATAGATCTAGTGGGGTCGGAGACGAATAATAAAATGTCATCTGCGTAAAGCAAAAGATTATGCGCCATACCTCCCGCCACCACTCCTGGAAAATAATCTTCCTTTCTTATCGCGGCTGCTAATGGTTCCAGGGCAAGACAGAACAATAAGGGGGAAAGAGGGCAACCCTGCCGGGTACCCCTATCCAGAGTAAAATAATCTGAAATTAATCCATTGGTTTGTACCGCCGCTACTGGGTGTCTGTAAAGTAACTTAATCCATCCAATAAAATTATTTCTGAACGCGTATATTTCCAAAACCTTATAAAAATTTAAAATATATAAAATATAAACATAAATATAAAACATTTCCAAAAAAGATAATCCCATTCTACCATATCGAATGCCTTTTCGGCGTCAAGTGAGATTGCTGCGACCGGAGTCTGATCATTCGCAACTGACCACATGATATTGATAAAACTCTTAATGTTATCAGAAGAGCTACGGCCCCGAATAAACCCTACCTGATCTATATGTATAAGAGATGTCATAACTTTACTTAATCGGTTGGCCAACATTTTTTACTATTTTTACATCTAGCTGGATCAGTGTAACTGGACGGTACACTCTTACACTCGCTTGGATCTTTGTCCTTTTTAAGAATCAGACTGACCCGGGCTTGTTTCATGGTTGGTGGAAGCTTTCCATTCTTTAATGATTCCGTATAAACTTCTAACAAAAGTGGAGCCAGTTCTGTAGCATAAGATCTAAAAACTTCAGCAGCAAAGCCATCTGGCCCCGGAGCCTTGCCTGTAGGCAAGGCCTTAATTACCTCGCCAAGCTCCTCCAAGTTTATCTCAGAATCGAGAGCTTTTTTTGCTCAGTCATCAGTTTAGGGAGATCTAATGCTTTATATATCTAGCCAAAAGTTTCCCTGCCTTGTCCCCTGACTCAAAGCCTTGCCCTGAATAGCCAAAGTCTTGCCGTGAATAGCCTAACTCCACCTTCCGCAACAAAGTAGTATAATATCTGTTTTTCAATCAGGTCAGTTCTCTGAGGCCATCAGACGACATTCAGTGCTTCAGCACCTTTAATATTCCCTTCCAGTTCCACGAGTTCTTGGTGAATGAGGCATACTGTATGATCTGACCCCTAAGAACTCCCTTAAGTGCCTTCCAAGCCACGCCCACAGAGGATACTGTGGACCGATTGGTTTCCATATAAACATTGATTTCAGCCTTTAACGTTTGTCGGAATTCAGGGTTTTGCAAAAGGGATACATTAAAGCACTGATTTTATGATTTCTTTTTCTCCGTATGTGGCAACACCTCTAAACTCACCAGGGTGTGATCTGAGACGAAGATGTTTCCAATTGAGCAATCAACAACAGATGAAATGAGGGACTTGGATATAAAAAAAAAAAAAAAAAATCTATTCTAGAATAAACCTTATGGACTGATGGAAAAAAATTATAGTCCCTACCAGATGAGTTCAGACGTCTCCAAATATCTGTAAGACCAAGATTTTTACACTTCCTGTGAAGCGTCAGTGTTGCTGTAGGGGGCTTACACACTTTTGCTTCACTATGATCAAGGACTGAGTCCATCAAAAGATTAAAGTCTCCCAATATTATACCATGAGGGGTGCTAGTGGCTTGCAGCATCCCTTCAAGATCTATAAAAAAGCCCTGAACATCAGCGTTAGGTGTGTAAATATTAGCCAAAATCAACCTTTGCCCCTGAATTTCTGCTAAAACAATAATGACTCTTTCTAATTTATCATTAATCTGTTTGAGATATTTGAATTGTAGATGCTTACTTATCAATGTAATGACTCCCCTGTTCTTACTTGAGCCAGCACTAAAGAAAACGCATCCACCCCATATCTTCCCAAATTTTTCAGCTTCCTGCGGGGAAAGATGCATTTCTTGAAGAAACACAATATAATATTTCTTACGTTTATGGGGTGCCCCAACCCATTCACATTCCACGTGGAGAGAGACAGTCCACTCATATTAACATTTTGACATTGTTAATTATGTCATTTTTGACAAAAAATAGATTTATAAACACCAGATTCCAACATTAGAGCAACAATCAAACCCCGAACTTCCTCCTGAATAAAAAACACAGAAAAAAGAAAAACGTGCGCATTAACCCCGCGAATGACAGCGCCAACCGGTGTCCATCTTTCTTAACTCAAACAGTCAATGTACGCCTACGAGAGCCCCGTGACAACTTTGCCGCAAAGAACGTGTAGATTCATCCACATAACTGTTCCGAAGGCGTGTTCCTCCACAAAACAAACTCCAGCCACTAGGCAGAACCAGCACAAAAAGAAACAAAAAAGGCACCCAGTTTCCTTGGACAGTCAAGTGAATGTTCAGTGAGTCAGGCCCACTCGGCTGTTACATGAGTGCAACAGATGCCCTAATCCAGGGGTGTCAAACTCGGTTCCTGGAGGGCCACAGTCCAGCAGAGTTTAGCTCCAACCCTAATTAAACACACCTGAAGCAGTTACTCAAGGTCTTCAGGAGTGCTTGAAGATTCAAGGAGGCATTTTGGAGCAGGGCTGGAACTAAACTCTGCAGGGCTACGGCCCTCCAGGAACTGAGTTTGACACCCCTGCCCTAATCACTCCAATGTTTTGCAAGAAATATTCCACAGAACAAACTCCAACCAATAGGTGGCATAAGCACAAAGAATGTGCAGATTCATACACAAACTGTCCCGAAGGAGTGCTGCTACACAAAACAAACTCCAGCCTCTAGGCGGAACCAGCACAAAAAGAAACAAAGAAGGCGCTCAGTTTCCTCGGACAGTCAAGTGATTGTTCAATGAGTCAAGCCCACTCGGCTGCATAGAGAGTATCACACAATGACCTACTCATTCCAATGACTTTATGAAGGACATCGCTTGCTGTGGGCATGTAAATATTTTGCGGCCATCCTTAGTATCTGTTCTCAATTTGGTCTGGAACATCGGTGCAAAAGCAACCTTCCGTTGATGTAAGAGTTTCTTGCATTCCTTGAATCGATCACGTTTCTCTCTTGTTGATTTCACAAAGTCTGGGAACAAGAAAATGTTGTGGATCTTCCAAGAAAGTCTTCCTTTACTCCTCGCTTTGCGTAACACGAGATTGTTATCGGATGATCTCAGAAATTTGGCCAGAATTGATCGGGGCCTTTCTCCCTCCACGGATCTCTGAGCCAGAACTCTGTGAGCTCGCTCGATTTCCAGCTTATGGCATGTTATGTCGAGCAGACTCGGGAAGAGCCCGTCTAGTAATTTCACCATATCTCGGCCTTCTTCGTACTCAAGAATTCCAACAATTCGGATGTTGTTTCACCGGTTACGATTCTCAAGGTCTTCCAACTTTTCCCAGATGCACTCCAAGTCTGTCTTGGTCACTTGCGGATTAGCAGCTAATTCCCTCTCCGATGACTACAGATAATCGATCCGTTTCTCAACATCCGACACTCTTGTAACCAACTCAGTGAATTTAGTCTCCATGGCAATGATCGATCGACATATTACAGCAAGATCCTCCAAGTCAGCAACGACCTTCGTCAGCAGCACCGACATGTTCGACAGTTGATGCTGAATCTCTTTCATCGCACTGGCCAAATTGAGTCCCGGGTTTTCGGCCTGCTCAGGGGCTTCAGCTTGAGCACGTAAGTGTCTTTTAATGTCTCTAGAGCCCGAGGATTTTGAATTCTTTTCTTTCTTTTTTTTTTATTTTCTTTTTTTTATCCCAATGCACTCTAAGTCCTCGCGGTGGCATAGTGACCCTCCTCAATCCGGGTGGCAGAGGAAGAATCTCAGTTGCCTCTGCGTTTGAGACCGTCAATCCACGCATTTTATCACGTGGCTTGTTGTGCACGTTACCGCGGAGACATAGTGCATGTGGAGGCTTCACGTTATTCTCCACGGTATCCATGCACAATTTGCCATGCGCCCCACTGAGAGCGAACCACATTACAGCGACCACGAGGAGGTTAACCCATGTGACTCTACCCTCATCCTGGCCAATTTTGTTGCTTGGGAAGGATTTTGAATTCTTTGACATACTATCTTCCTAGAACAGTTAGAATCAGTGTGTATCGAATCTCACCGGTTTATGAGATAAAAAGTATTAAAACTGAGTGCGCAGAGCTCGCCGTTCACATGTCTGACCCTCACATGGTGCCACGTGACCAAATTTAAAGATTTCTGAGTTATTTCACCATTTCTAGTATTTGCTTTTTTTAGATCCATGAATTTTATATTACACTGGTGTGGCTTAAAAATGCATTGCACAGTAAGATGTTTAAACACATTTATCACAAGACCTTGTGTTGTAAATTAGTAATTGCCCAAAATTTGGGTGCCCAGTGTGTTCATCTATATTCATCTGAACTAATATATATATATATATATATATATATATATATATATATATATATATATATATATATATATATATATATATATATTTATTTATTTATTTATTTATTTATTTTTCGCCCATGGAAGGATTTCACAGGGAATGTTAAAACATACATAAAACTGCAAAGTAAACTTAGTAAAAACAGTTGACATGGATAAACAAGTCATAATTTTTTTTACAGGGCCATGCACTGGTATGGATGGTAGAGCTAAACCAGATCTGACCCCAATAAACTATTCAATGCTTAGATTGAACACATCAGGTGGTTATAACTTTTCATTTTCACTATAAGCTGTTCTTCTTGCGAAGAGCACGCAATATGAAATTCCTCATTTTAAAAAATGTATGTACTTTATAGTATTTATAGAATGGTATTACGTATTTGTAGCATTTATATTGCATTTTGTCCAAAACAAAAATCTTAACAAACATAAATGCTACAAACATAAATCATCATCTTTTCGTATGTTATTTTTATAGGTGGAGAGACTGGGACTCAACCTAAAATTGAAATGGGGCAAAGGGACAAGGTCACTGCCGTTGACAATGAGTGGTCCAGCTTCAGTAAGATCCTAACTTGAAAACCTGAAATGTTTCATACAAGGCCCATAATTTGCTTGATGTGTATTTTATTTTATTTATTTTTTTTTAGAATTTTTTTTATTTTATTATTTTCTCCCTAATTTGGAATGCCCAATTCCCAATGCGCTCTAAGTCCTCGTGGTGGCGTAGTGACTCGCCTTAATCCGGGTGGCAGAGGACGAATCTCAGTTGCCTCCGCATCTGAGACCATCAGTCCGCGCATCTTATCATGTGGCTTGTTGAGCACATTACCGCGGAGACGTAGCACGTGTGGAGGCTTCATGCTATTCTCCGTGGCATCCACGCACAACTCACCACGTGCCCCACTGAAGGCGAACCACATTATAGTGACCATGAGGAGGTTACCCCATGTGACTCTACCCTCCCTAGCAACCGGGCCAATTTGGTTGCTTAGGAGACCTGGCTGGAGTCACTCAGCACGCCCTGGATTCGAACTCGCGACTCCAGGGGTGGTAGTCAGCGTCAGTACTCGCTGAGATACCCAGGCCCCCCTGCTTGTTGGGTATTTTGATATAAATAGACATATCATGAAGAACATTATGAATGCTATTAACGCTTCCATTCTCCATATGATTTCAGATGGTCTTGCTGCTGTGGACCCGAGTTCAGACTGGAACGCTCCAACTGAGACATGGGGAAATTATGAGGAACACAAAGTAGATGCCCCTGCTCTGAAAGAGACGTCAATTTCTAAGCCACTTGGGGTGTGGAAAAACAATTTTCTTATCTAAATCTAAAATATATTCTTATATGTATTCTTCAACATTTACTCACGCTTATGCCATCCCAGATGTGACTTTTTTCTTCTGCAGAACACAAATGAAGCTTTTTAGAAGAATATCTCAACTCTGTAGGTCCATACAATGCAAGTGAATGGTGACCAGAACTTTTGAAGCACCAAAAGCACTTAAAGGCAGCATAAAAGTGAGCCATACGACTCCAGTGGTTAAATTCATATCTTCTGAAGCAAAATGATCTGTGTGGGTATTATTTATAAGTCCTTTTTTCTATAAATTTCCACTTTCACTTTCTTGTGTTTTTGGCAATTTGCGTTCTTTGTGCATATCTCCATTTATTGGGCAGGGAGGAGAATTTATTGTAAAAAAATTTTTTTTTTTTAAATGTATCTGTTTCTCACCCACACCTATCATATCACTTCTGAAAATATAGAATTAACCACTGGAAGCTTTTGGATTTACTTCTATGTGCCTTTATGTGCTTTTTGAAGCTTCAAAGTTCTGGTCACCATTCACTTGCATTGTATGGACCTACAGAGCTGAAATATTCTTCAAAAAATCTTCATTGTGTTCTGCAGAAGAAAGAAAGTCGTACAAATCCGGGATGGCATGACGTTGAGAAAATGATCAGAATTGTTAAATTTATGGGTTAACCATTCCTTAAATACACAAGACTGAGAGGATTTAACTAAAAAGTATTTGTGTTGGTTTCAGGAATCAAACGATGACAAGGACAAGGCAGATCCTGCTGGAAGTGCTAAATCCAAGAGAAGAAAGAAAAAGAAGAGACCAGATGAAGAAAGTTCAGCCACTGAGGTAAGAATACATACTTTCAATAACATAAAGTAAATACTCAGACTTAAAGGGGAAGTGTGTGATTATTTTTATGTTAACATACTTTTCCTATCCCAGCTTTATAAGCAGAGACAACTAGAAGTTAAACCCTGTGGCTCTGTGGTACTATTAAAACATTGCTTTGTTTGTTTGAGCATCCTGACCAGCCCAACACAGCAATGTTGGCGTAAAAAACAATGGTTTGAATTTGGACTATCAGTTTGATCCAAATTCTCTAACCAATGGGAGATGGGAAAAGAAACAGGAAAAACCTGTTTGAAAACAGTGGCGCAGAAATTGCACAATTGTACCAACAGTGCTTGAATTATGAATGCAATTATGGTTGTGTCTTTTATTCAGGTGACCCAAGAGACTTCTGCTCCTGCAGAGAAGATTGTGACCGTCAAATCCAATTCTCCTTGTGTGCCAAAGGAGGAGGTATCCAAGCCAAAGGTCCCTCCACCATCTTCACAAAGTGAGTAAATCAGAAGTTATGACTATTTCTTATGAATGTAAACTTTTAACAGTAGTAAGTTTAGTGGGAACTAAACATATATGACCATAGAAACGAATCCGCAGTTTGAAAAATAATCATACTGAAAAGAATCCTTAATTTTTGCTCCCACAGAGAAATCTGATCAGAACTGGGAACCACCGAAGCAAGTTCAGAAGAAAAAGGCCAGGAGAGAGACATGAACCCTGAATATCGTCCAGGATAGCTTATGCAAATAGATTGATTATGCAATAATTTCACAGTACAGAATTTCATACTGAATAAATTTACTGTGCTTTCAAAAAAAGAAAAAAATCCAAAATGGCAACAAACCGTGAGTAAAGGTGAAACAGTCCATGGACTGGAACACTACTTATGTGCACTATTATGCTACACTGAGGTTTTTTAAGGAGTATTTATCCTCCTTGATATCAGACACACTTTCAGTGGGGCAAAACATTCATGATAATTTTTTCCAACGGCTACTAAACTAATTTTGAAATGTTTATAATCCTGAAGTTGAACAGTTGAATTTCATTTTGAGAAATTTTGAGGACATTTACTTTGCATCAATTACTGTTCCTGTGACACTTACTGATGTACTGCTTAGATGCACTAAAAAGTGCTGCAGTTATGGAAGTGTTGCATTTAGTGTTAGAAGCCACAAGGGGGCGCTGCAAGTCAGCAATTTCCGCAGAAGTGCTTCTGTGATGTTAGCTTGAGCAGTAAGAGGTTTATACTGTGGTGAAAAACAAGAGAACCAGTTATATTACAGAGAATTTTCTAATGCTAAACCTATTTTCTTAGAGCTTTTCTTCCATCCTGGTTATATATTTTACCCATATAATTGGGTCCGTGGATCTTGGAGATGTTTGGAGTTACAACTCTTCCCTTATTATCAACTCTTAGTTGATTCAAATGCTTTATTTCTCGCAACCTAAAGTAGAAAAAGCCACGCCATATGTATAGAACTATAAGGGCTTTTTTCTATGCTAAAACTCTTTGTAATTGCACTGTGCTGAAGGTTGTAAAAATCCCACATGTATTTACTTTTTTTTATTTTTTTTATCTTGCACAATGTGAACATCTTGTTCATTTTTGTTTTGACTGAGTACAGTTGTAGATTTATTTGATTTTGTTCTGGAAAGATCAGCAATGATTAGAGCAGCTTTAATTCCATGACACTAAAACAAGTATCAGTATCAGGAATCTGTTGCCTTAATCTATACTTGGTAGTGTATGCTCTTTGTTCTCAAAGTCTTTTTAACTGGAGGCGTGGCGTTCGCTTTCATTTCAAATTTGTTTGATGTCAGTGTAGCACTTGCATGAACTTAACCATTTATAGTGATGGAAAACGTCCTGATTCTCTGTCCACTCGGGCAAGTACCACTCACTGTAAATAGGCTTTAATGAATGATGAATGAGAATGGATGTGGGGGGATTTTAAATGCATATTCTTATATGGGTTGACTTAGTTGTGTTTTGCCCATAGTCATTTTGTAAATTTTGGTAGATCATGTTTTTCTGAGGCACTCTGGGCTTGCAGACGCCTGCCTTAGTTTATCATTCTAGGGTTACTCATACAATGTATTTCTATCAGTTTATGGATTAAAGAATGATCATGTTTACTTAGTCAATGCAATATTTCTATGTTGATTTGTTAAATAAAAGGAAAGTACAACTTCCTGCAATTTTTTTCCCCCAAGGCAGTGGTGCTAAAGGTGGATATTTTATTACTATATTGATTGTATTGACACTACAAATCTTGTCTGCAGTCAGGACAAGGATTCATAGGTTTTTGCTTGATTTTGCAATATCCAGACCATAGCAAATGTAGTCTCGTGTCATGTGCAGACTCATAGTGACCTTTCCTGCCCTTTTCTCATTTCATTTGGGACCTGTTGCGCATTAATCCCTGTCTATTGATATCTGTTGTTTCTGTCTCAAAAGGATGTTTTTGTTTTTTGCGAAAATCTTCTGTGGTAGCCTTTCTACTGATGTTGAAGGGGGGAAACCTTACAAAGAAACAAACAGCATAGATCACGAGTTCATTGCGCTAATCAAGTTAATTATATGGTTATATATGTCTCAGGCAACTCTAAAACGTTCAGTGTTTTTATTTATTTGGTTTCAATAAAGCAGTCATCTGTGGTTGCATTTGCCCGTTTAATAATTTAAATCTAAATCTTATATCTAAACTTATATTAGTGGTTGACCAGTTTGGGTAATATCAAGGTTCCTAACATTTTAACCAATACATTTCCATGATCTTGAAAACTGGCAATTGAATTTTATGAATCATTTTAAGTCAGACAGGTTGGCAAATGAATCATTTAGGCCAATTTGTGAACCGTTTGAACCAATTTATTGAAAAGAACCAACTAAACCTCTACAAATGAGCGACAACTAGGTGATGAAATATTTCAGAGCAAAAGTAAACAGTTTTTATTATTTAGAAATGTTCTTACATTTGTAAGATGTTATTCATTTCCATGACTTTTCCAGGCCTAGAAAACACAATTTTAAAATTCCCTGATATTTCCTGGTTTTCCAGGTGCAATATCTGGTGCACAATGGACAAAATAAAAGCTCTGCTATATTACCTTTGCATAGAGATATTCCATAAAATCAGGTGATGTTCACCATGGAAATTCACCATGCAAAGTTAAATGTGACCGAGTCTTAATATAGGTAGCCTATATGAATACAATTACAGTAATGACAGCAAATAATATGTACACAAATTGTTGAATTTACATGAACACTTGTTTTTTTCATATTATTTACTCAAAGTTTACCACAAATATTTCAAAAGCATGAAATGTGCATTATGCATCAACAAGGCTGTCGGTAGACAATGGTGGAATGACCACTTCTATAAGTCGTGAAAGCAGGCAGAGTTATTGTTCTATATCAGTAATCTAAAAATAGCCTAATATTGGCTAATTAATCAGCCTGACCAAACACTATATATTCCTTAAAGGGATAGTTCACCAAAAAATGAAATTCTATCATAATTTACTCACCCTCATGCCATCCCAGATATGTATGACTTTCTTCTGCCGAATATAAATTATAATTTTTAGAAGAATATTTCAGCTCTGCAGGTTCATACAATGCAAGTGAATGAGTGCCACATTTTGATGCTCCAAGAAGCACATAAAGGCATCATAAAAGTAATCCGTGCGACTCCAGTGTTTTAATCCATATCTTCAGAAGTGATATGATAGATGTGGGTGAGAGACAGATCAATATTTAAGTCTGTTTTTTTTTTTGTTTTTTTTTTGCTAGAAATTCTTCTCTCTGCCCAGTAGGGAGCGATAATCATGAATAATGTTTATCACCAAAAACACAAGAAGAAAGTGAAAGTTAAAGTGGAGATTGACTGAGCAGGGAGGAGAATTTATAGTTTAAAAAGGACTTAAATATTGATCTGTTTCTCACCCACACCTATCACATCGCTTCTGAAGACATTGATTTTACTGCTGAAGTCAAATGGATTACTGTTATGCTTCTATGTGATTTTTGTACCTTCAACATTTTGGTACCCATTTCCTTGCATTTTATGGACCAGAAGAGCTGAAAAATTCTTCAAAAAATCTTAATTTGTGTTCTGCAGATGAAAGAAAGTCATACACATCTGGGTGAGAAAATGATGAGAGAATTTTCAAATTTGGGTGAACTATTCGTTTAAGTGTAGACCTACTCTTGAAAGCTCTGCATTCCACTTAATGGTTGTATATTCATTGTATGGATCTGGCATAGAAGAAGGGCCAGCTGGACAACTTAGATAAAGATGGTTCAAGAGCGTTTCACTCTTTGTATAACCAAGCATGTTGTTTTGCTGTTGCTGTTTAAACTAATTTACATTGGCTGAGAGGTTTAAATCCTTTAAAATAGTGATGAAGCTGCCGCCCACAGAGGCTTAGCGAGCACACACATACACAGGCTCATTGGTATTGGCCATCTGCTCTCCTCCGCTGTCACATGCATGCCCTGGCTGTCCTCATCAACAGAGGATCCCTTCATATAATCTCAGTGGAAATTATATGAACCATTGGTGGTGGTGGTGGTGTCCAAGATATTTGTCACGCCCCTGCCCTGACTGACAGCGAAACGATCAATAGGCACTCCGCCCCCCAGACAAAACGATCAACGTTGTCCAACCCCCCCCCACCCCACATACAAGTGCCCCACCTAAGATTGCATCCAGTACCGGCCCTGACATGAACACTTTTGTAAGCAAGAGGAGGAATAATTATACATCAGAAGGTATGTACACATCCACAATAATACATAAACGCTTACTTTACCTTATCACCTCCATAGCCCCGCCCAGTAGTGGTGAGCAGTGAGATGGCAAGGAGGGAGCAGGTCAGTCAGGAGTAGAGAGCCAATCATAACAGTGGGCGTTTACTGAAGAAGTCTTAAAGGAGAAGCAGCACCAAAACTTAGCATTTCTGACAGAGGGTCAAAATGAGGGTGAAAAATGATAATGTTTTACAAATATGTGACTGTTTTTTGTGCAAGAAACTTTACTAATATTATAAGTGAACCTCAAGAACATTTAAATAATTTTTAAAAAGGCATGTCATGTCCCCTTTAAATCTTAGAGCTGGAGCCAGGCCTGGTGTAAGATGGAAATCACAAATGTTTAGTTGGCAAATGCAAGAAAAACACACCCAACTGTGATCAAATGTAAACAGAAAGTAGTACAGAAAGTTGAATCTTGATAATGTCACAGTGAAACAAAAAATACAGATGACCAAACAGGAAAGCAAGGGCTTCAGACTCATAGGAGCCCCTCTCTACTTCCAATGACCACACAGAATGGTCAGCCTAGATGAAATGTATCATACGCTCCTCACACATATGAAAAAGCAAACATACATATTGATTTCCTGACTTTAGCAGTCCTCGTGTATTATTATTATTATTAGTATTATTTAGTATTATTTTGCAGAACACAAACATTTACAAACAAATAAAAATATTGAGGATTACAATGTGCATCCACTGTCACAATAGCACCAAAATAAACTAAATAGTTTTATACAATCTTTTTGCTTTTTGATATTTTACTTATTTTAGAGCATTAATATAGCCTACTGCTTTAGTGACTCGTTCTGGAACAGCGCCACTGGGCCGCTGACGTCACTTTAAATCCCCCTCCGGTCACGTGGTGCGGAGATGAGCTGGATTAATGCAGCGGTGAGGAACGAACGGGACAGTAACGGGAAACGGAAATAACTCAGGATTTAACGGCAACCGAATGCTGCGACGGTGAGCGATAGCTCTCGAAAGCCATCGAGATTTGAACAACATTACATTCCATCCAGCTGAAAGGCCATACGTGAAATAGTTGTGCTAATTTTTGGACGGAAATATGATTTCTCCGTGGGACAGATGGTACACGACCGGCTGCTGCCTGTGCTGTCATGTACGGACGGGCACCATTATCCTGGGCATCTGGTATATGGTGAGACAAAGCAACATTTATATATATATATATAGCCTAATCATGTCATTTTTTTATATATATGTAACAAAGGGCACTTTTATAAACATAAGCATTTAAAATTGTATACGTTTATTAATTAGAATAGTAATTGAATGCCTTTTCTAATTCAGAACAATTAACATTGATTGAAACTCAAAATCTAGTATGTTATTCAGCTGGACAGCATTTTGGGCATACTAGATATCCTCTATGATGCCTAAAATGCTATCTAAGTAGGTGGCAATTTTACCACAATGTGTTAACACAATAGAGCCAATGCAATCAGAATATATAAACAGAATTAAAGACCAAAATCTGGGAAGCATTAGATAATACTGTCATTTAATCACTCTAAGATTTGTTAAACCACCATGATGTCAGACTTCATTTTAATCTTAAAGTTCAAGCTTGTTTTAGAAACTAGAGCTCTTTTACTTAGTATAAATAGAAAATAATCCTTAACCTCTTGCTTGAGACGGTCGGTTACTAAAGAAACACTGTTGTGGTTTGAGATAAGACCTGAATACAAATGAATAAGCATTCAGGAATATTCTGGACACCTCCAGTCTCTTGTTTTTGCACCACAAGGAACAACAGAATTCATAAAAGCTTGTGACACTAGACTACATTTGCTATAGTCTGGATACTGCAAAATCGAGTAAAAACCTATGACTCCTTGTCCTGACTGCTGACAAGGATTTGTAGTGTCAATACAGTCATAAAATCTACTTGACACAGATAGAAAAATACTGTCACAGATAAAAACATTATTAGGGACAATGAGGAAGGATAAAGGCAATGTGTGTCAAAAGATTCATTTAATATTCTATTTAAATATCCTTGTGGAGCTAATATTATTTTGTGGTTGCTGGTTGGGTCCAATTTGTTTGGTCTGCAAAGTAAAAATTGTCCAACATTTCAGCATTTCTGTGTTTGTACACTGGCAAAACCTTTTACAGTTTTAAATCAGGTGCCATATACTTCATGAGAATAAGTCCTATTTTCGTTTTATTTAAAATATATTGTTATAATATGTTATTAAATATATTGATTAATAAGGCAAACCTGGAACCTTTTCATTTTTAAAAGAAAAAAAACCTTGAAATGATCAGATTTTCAGACCTGGTCATTGAAAATTAGTTACATCTTAAAGTAATAAGAAGTCATGAAAATTTCTACCATGTACAGTATATGTTTATAAATTTAAGGTCATTTCTTTTTTTTTTTTTTTTTGGATTTTCTTTTTTCTCCCAATTTGGAATGCCCAATTCCCAATGTGCTTTTAAGTCCTTTTGAATCCCAGCTGCCTCCACGTCTGAGATCATCAACCCGCGCATCTTATCATGTGGCTTGTTGAGCGCGTTGCCACGGAGACATAGTGTGTGTGGAGGCTTCACGCCATCCACTGCGGAATCCATGCACAACTCACCACGCGCCCCACCGAGAACAAACCACATTATAGCGACCACAAGGTGGTTACCCCATGTGACTCTACCCTCCCTAGCAACCGGGCCAATTTGGTTGCTTAGGAGACCTGGCTGGAGTCACTCAGCATGCCCTGGATTCAAACTAGCGAACTTCAGGGGTGGTAGCCAGCGTATTTACCACTGAGCTACCCAGGCCCCCACTTAAGGTCATTTCTTTAAATGTTTCATTGGCCAGAAATTGCTCTTTGTGAGTTTAATCTCTATAACACGATTGAAAAAAAACTTTAAACAATAATCATAAATGATTGAAAAAGTCTTGGAAATTAATTGGCCGGTCCTGGTTTCTATTTGTCTTAAGGCGTCTTTATACAGCCAAGTTAAGGCTTCTCTGTGCCTGCTCAAAATTATGTGTAAAGATGCAATGCCACATAAAAGCCACACTAAATTAAGCTTGCTCTGACCCACCTCAACCCCTAGTATCAGAGGCTGCTCTGATGCTGCTTTGGTTCTGTGTAAATGAAATGCAGCATCAGAGCAGCCTTAAACTTTGTTGTTGTCATAACATATATTTAACAAATTAGTTTCATATGTAAAAGTATAACTACATCTTTTCATTTCTTTCATATTTCTATATTCATAATTTCATATTTAAAACATTAATCTCATAACATTATTTATGCATTTTTAACTGCTGTGTAAATGCATATGCCTGCTCTGAGCAGGATTAAACAGTCTGTGTTAATACACCTAAATGCCACTTCAGATGCAGCTTCTGTGCCGCCTTTGCAGTGTAAAGATGGCTTTAGAAATAAATGATCCAAACATGTAAAATGATCTCACTTCCTTGCAGCTCATCAATGCAGTGGTTTTGTTAATCCTGTTGTCGGCCCTCAATGACCCAGTCCAGTACCACTACCATCTCACCAGTTCAGAGCTCGGCACAGAATTGGACGTCATGGACGATGCAAGTACGTTTGAGTCATTTAATATCCTATTGCATGTAGTTACTGAATTCTGGTATGAGTAGCCTGGTATCATCAATTTTTTTAAAGTTCAGCAAGAACTAATTCTACAGAGACTGGTATCCTATTTCCTGATGGTATCAGCATATCTGCCTGTGCTATAGATTCTGGCTCGGTTGACTTTGATTAAAATGGGTTGTCCTCATCAGCAGGATTAAAGTTATGATTCTGTGCTATTGGTCTGGGCTGCCTTGCATCTGGGTTCTGTTATATGAAGCCTGTTTTGTAATAGTTGCTCAAGTAGACATTGTGTACTTTGGAGTGTAGTTTAACATACAGAGGGGATTAAATATAGCAAGCGATTTCAAAGGCCACTATCAGTGTTCTCACAGACACTTACTGCAGCATGTGGAGGTCAAATGAAATTGATAGAGTTACAGAGTATCATTAAAAGTATCTAAAGATTATAATATGATAATTTTCAGTAATGTTAGCTATTGGATGCAATGCTGTATTTGTATCTGTAAAGCTTTTTTGTATTTCTCAATAAAATAAATATGCTTGTGTTTTGGAGCCGTTGGTTGTTTTGGAAACACAGCATAATACTGTAGATAGCTGGTCAGGTTACTAGTTAATGAGTGACTGTGTCTTGTGAGTAGCTGTCTGTGTACTAAAAATTTTATTGAGGCAGCTAATGTTACTGACTCATATATCAGTCTCTAGCTTTTTCTCTTTAACTTTTAAATGATTTGTACCTTTGTTTCTAAATGAATCAGGCACAATTGCTGATGTGACTGCATTTACAGTAGATCCATGGTCAGGCTTGTTTTATATATATATATATATATATATATATAAATATAAAAATCCTGAAACTTTTGTCAGAGAAACAGCATTAAAATGCCATCATTTTTAAATTAAGCACTCGCAATTTCCAGACTGATCACACTGTGAATTTGGGAACAGGAGGTCGAAAGTTCTGGTGCTGAAATCGGTCTGTGTTTACTGAAATTCGAACCACTGCCCCCAATGGTCAAAGCTGGAAGTGTTGTTGAGGTGAAATGTCCACTAGGTGGTGCATTTTTAGATGTAAAATGTAAGATGTAAACCTAACCATCATTGGAGTAAAAATGTAAATTAAGAGCAGCAATGCAACCTCCAAATCCCGCTCAATTTTGTTTATGTAATCACAGTTACTTCCTGGTTTTCATGGGACCCAAACCCGTGTTTCGGAGATAGCTTTGCAACATGCTATCAGTAGCACTACAGGGAAAGGTAAATGCTTTTGATTTGATTTGAAAATGTTTGATGGGGATGGCACCTGTCAGTAATTTGATAGAAAGGGGTCAATTTCTGGATACTTGAACATTCGGAAGCAGCATGTCGATTTCCCGTGTGATCATGTTGGAACTACTGCTGTGTGTGTGTTTACAAGTAATCCTCTAAATCTGCATGTTTAACATTGTCAGTAGGGTCCAAACCATTACATTTCATTACTTTCGTTATCTAACAATCGTTCAAAACGTGATTGGTAAAAGTGAATTTTTGTAGCAAGCCAGTTCAGCAGAAATTTAACATAGCTACAGGACAAGAGGTGTGCAACAAATAAAGTTTAACAATATTCTTCACAATAAAACATAAATTAAAAGATCTGTCTTGGGATATAACGAATTGATTTTGGATTGTTGAAATTAAGATCACAATTACCCAGAAAAACGACACATTTGCCCAATACTAGCTTGATAGATTGATAGATTGGATCCATATACATTTTGGCCTTGAGACCTAATATTGGTAGTTCAGTATCTCATATTTGTCTGTTCTCCACAGATATGTGTATTGCTGCAGCAATCTCATTGCTGATGATTTTGATTTGTGGAATGGCAACCTATGGTGCATACAAGGTATCTATATCTAATAATGATTCATTGATTTATTATCAGTTTCTTCTACCCAAACTGACCAGTTTAATGAATCTTTTTTTCTTCTTCTTGCCTTTTAGCAACATGCTGCCTGGATCATTCCTTTCTTCTGCTACCAGATCTTTGACTTTGCTCTTAACACACTGGTAGCATTAAGCGTGGTGGTTTACCCCAACACTATACAGGACTACCTTCAGCAGTTGGTAAGGATATAGTCCAAACCTTGCATTCTGATTTATCGATATTGCCAAGAATAATTTTATCATTGATTCTCTTCATCTTTATGTTTTAACAGCCTGGGACCTTTCCATACAAAGAGGACTTGATGTCCACAAACAACATGTGCCTAGTATTAGCAGTGCTTCTCTTTGTTGGATGCATCTTAGCCTTTAAGGTATTATGAAACAACTACACATTGAACTTTACATTATAATCTGTTTTACACAAATGCATGATCTCTAAGAGCCATCATTAAAATCAGTGATGTTGTGTTTCAGTCGCAATATATCAGTTCACTGTATAATGACTACTGAACCCTTGTACTTCAGCTAAACACTCTGTTGTCCTTCCAGAAGCTTGACTTTTCCAGTAGACTTCAGATGTGATACAAACCGCTTTATGACAGCCTGCGCGCATTAGAGTGAGAGGGAGATTACACTGCTGGGATAAACACACTGATAAAATTAACCTCTTAGCTTCTCTTTCATACAGTTGTTTGTATGACAGTGTAATAGGCTGTTTATTACATTGCGATGTAATACGGAATCAGTCTGAATCTGTTTAAGAGTGAGCATTATCATTGATTTCAACTGTTAATATGTTGAAAAAAAACAACAACAACAAAACAGTCCAGACTCATTTGGCCAGACTGTTAATTGGCCTTTGATATAAGCAAAAAGTCAGATCAAAGGGACAATTTCTTGAACAGTAAAAGCAGACATTCCAAACTATGACTAAACAGGTTTCAGATTGGTTAGAACTGATATTGTTTTGCACAATTCATGCTGATTTTGTTTTCAGGAAAATCTATAGTTTTCTTGGTAACACTTTACAAGGTTCCATTTGTGAACAACGTTAGTTAACATGAACTAACAATGAACAATCCTTATTAAGCATTTATGAATCTTAGTTAATGTTAATTTCAACATATACTAATAAAAAAATGTAAATCAAAAGATGCTTTTGTTAACATTAGTTAATGCATTATGAACAAACATGAACTAACAATCAACAATTGTATTTTTATTAACTAACATTAACAAAGATGAATAAATGCTGTAAAAAACAATATTGTTAATTGTTTGTTCATGATACCTAATGCATTAACTAATGATAACAAATGGAACCTTATTGTAAAGTATTACTGTTTTCTTACTGCTGTAGACATAAGCTTTGAAGAAATGTCATTGCCCGAGTGTAAGCATTGTGTGGATATGAAATTTCAAGCAGTGACAGCAGTTACTTTATCTAAATGTGATTTAAACAACATTTTCTAATTCCTATCTCAAACTAATTCTTGTAAAATGGTCAAATCTGCAGTTTTTATGTGATCATTTGAGAAGCTACAGGGAACATTAGTACTTTTATAAATTTGTTTGTCACTGCGCACAACTATTTAAATGAATAGTTCGCAGAAAAATTACAATTGTATCATTATTTACTAACCCTCATGTCGTTCAAAACCTGTTATGCTGTAATTGTTTCCGTGGAACACAAAGGGAGACTTTTTGAAGAATCTTAACAATAATATTTGCATTTTTAAGATTTACGCATTTCGATTGTTTGACAAATTTCCATTTCATTTAATTTATTAATATTGAATAGTGCACATATTATGAATTTAAAATGTATGCAGTATTTAATTGAATTTATTGAGAAGTATGAGTTCCTATTAAAATGAAATGAGAACTTAATAAGTTTTAACAATATACAATTATTAATAATACACAATAATATAACTGATTTGGCATTAATTGATCGTTAGTAAAGTTATACAAAACCGAATAAATCTAATTTAAACCATTTGTTCAAATCATACTTTTGCCAGGCATTTTTTTTTAATGCACCCAGCTCGTTTTACAATGGCAGTCCATAGTGACCATGTCTGTCAAGCTTAAACAAATAACATCATATGGGTTTGGAATGATGGAAAAAGTAGTGAAATAATCACTTTTGGGGTGAACTATTCTTTTAAGTGAACTGCAAAAAAGCTAAAAAGTGGATTAAAAAGTTGAAGAAAAAAATAGAAAGAAATGATGTAATGGTATTTTTACATTTTAACCTAAGATCTATTTGTTAAATAAAACACAGCTCATGTCAATTTTACTTGTTCTATAGGTGAAATAGTGTTGACAGGGTGCTGTATCTGTGGCTCATTATATTTATCGTTAAGCCATATGCACTGCTCATGATTTATGCGGATGTTTTCTTTAGCATCACCGGCTGTTTTCTCTCTTTAGGCTTACCTGATTGCCTGTGTGTGGAACTGCTATAGATATGTCAGTGGAAGAAGCACTACAGAGGTCCTGGTTTATGTCACAACAAATGACACTACAGTAAGTCAAATGTTTATTTGAACTCATTAGTCTTCTGAATCTTAGTTCTTCCACTTGCAGATGTTTACATAATGAACTCATATGCAACAGTTTTGTAGTTTTCCCAGTACATTATATCTCTGCAAACCTATAGGGGATTTTGCGACGTGCATCACAGCAGGATAACGATGACGGTCTCTCATGCCCTCCATACTGTTGAGTCAGTGTTTATAGAGGGCATTAGAGAGTGCACTGTGCTGTGTGTCTGTACTGCCTCTAATCCCCAGCGCTGTCTGCCATAAGTAATCCTGTCTTACTGCCACTGTCTATCTGTCCTGCTGCTCTGTTGACCCTCACAGCCCTCCAGTCACTGACAACTCAAATATACTTCACTTGAGTTAGTTATGTATTAATGGTGAATATTGCATAACTTGTCAAGAACATGTTCAGTTCATATTTAACCCCAAAATCAAAAGAAATAAATATTAAATATTTATAAATATTAAATAAAAATTATTTCTTTAATGCTTAAAGAAAATGAAACCTAATTTAGAACCATAACGATTCTTTGCATTGTGACATTATTTTCAAGTAAGATCCCCTTTCCCATTCTTGTTATTTTAATGTAATAAAATCATTAATGCAATGCACATAAACTTACTACAGTACTACAGTAAAACGTGTAAAAAACAAAACAAAAAAACAATAACAACATTTCCCTCCCAAATGCTCATTACCATCCTCATAAGATTCTCATTAATGCTTATTTCAATTCAATTGCTGTATAACAGTGTTTATTTTGTCACCATGCAAAAAATATAATGGTCCTACAAATTTTCTTTTTTTTTAACCACAAAATATGTCTTTTATTTCTTTTATTTGTGAGGTGAAATGTACCCAGAGATGATTCAGTGGCACTTACCCTTATATGGGCTCTGTATATATTTTTTGGTTTTATGTTTTGTTTTTCTGATTAATTCGATTGCCCTTGCTGTTCACATGAATCCCACAGATGCCCTTCCAGCACAATGAGTATTAAAAAAACAGCTTTTGAAAACAGACAGAGAGAAAGGAAATAAAAGGCCATTGAGAAACATTGGCCTTTTATTGAGCCGTAGGCCATTACATAACTTTCCACACTTGTTTAGTTCATTTGAAATCCTCTCAGTTGACACATTCCAACCATACTGACAAGGTGAGAATGTGAACCCCTTAGAACATTCCTGAGAATATTACTAATTAGTTCACCTTTTTATAACACGGTGCATGAACAAAGGCTGCTTTTGGTGGGTCTTTTTTCTTGTTGTGAGGCTGAATGACTTTTCTCTGATAGCATTGAAATTGACGTTGAAGGCATTTAGGAGATGCTCTTATCCAGAGTGACGTGCAATTAGTGTAGAATTTTCACATGTGAGACTGACATGGCCTACAGATGGCTAGTTGCTTGCTAACAAAGCAACTACTAAGTTTGCACAATTTTTTTTTTTTTTTTGGTTTTTTGTGCCATTTTAACGATGGAAATTGTGAGGAAAGAAATGGGGAATGGATCTGGGGCATGACACAAACTAGATTCGAACCTGCGTCTCCCATATAAGCACCATAGCTCAACAACTACATTTGTAATAGCATGTTATTCTACATCATCCATCATTGTTTATTTAAAAAAGCAAAAATTGTGTTTACATTAAGGTACTTACAATGGAAGTGAATGAGGCCAGTCCATAAACATTAAAAATACACACTGTTTTAAAAGTATAGCCACAAGGCGTAAACAATATACGTGTTAGCATGATTTTAGTGTGATAAAATCACTTACCATAAACATGTTTTACGTTTATGTCTTGTGGCTATACTTTTGAAATGGTGTGTATTTTAATGTTTATGGACTGGCCCCATTCACATCCATTGTAAGTGTCTTAAGGTAACTGCATCTTTTGCTTTTCTTTTTTTTGGAATGCCCAATTCCCAATGTGCTCTAAGTTCTCGTGGTGGCATAGTGACTTGCCTCAATACGGGTGGCGGAGGACGAATCTCAGTTGCCTCCACGTCTGAGACAGTCAATCCGCGCATCTTATCACGTGACTTGTTGAGCGTGTTACCGTGGAGACCTAGCGTGTGTGGAGGCTTCACGCTATTCTCCGTGGCATCCACACACAACTCACCACATGCCCCACTGAGAGTGAGAACCACATTATAGCGACCACGAGGAGGTTAACCCAACGTGACTCTACCCACCCTAGCAACCGGGCCAATTGGTTGCTTAGGAAGCCTGACTGGAGTCACTCAGCATGACCTGGATTCGAACTTGCAACTCCAGGTGTGGTAGTCAGCGTCTTTACTTGCTGAGCTACCCAGGCCCCCCATCTTTTACTTTTTTAAATAAATAAGAGACGAGTCAAAATCATTTTTTGTGGTAATCAACATTATGCTAAGAGTCACACAGAAAGGATATACTAACATGCCATTGCTGCATTGTTTTTAGGTACTACTTCCACCCTACGAAGAGGCAGTAGCCATTCCACCGAAGGATCCCCCACCCCAATATGTTTCGGCTTGAGATCGACGTACCACTCTCTTTCTCTTACTCTCTCCCAAGACACAATCTCTCATCACAATAGCTCATTCCGCTGCCTCCGTCTCCTACTTGAAGCTGTGTGACGTAAGTCTCCTCTCCTCTTCTGTCTGGAGGCAGTAGAATGACATTGAGATGCCCTTCCCAATACAAGGCTGCCCAGCTGTCCTGGCAACCCAACGCTGTGTGTCAGCTCCAATCTGATTTGCACTTTTGGTGATTATGTGTGGCACCGACCTTTTTAATACTGTGAACTTCTCAGTAGTGATGTTGTCTACTGATATACCTGAGATTTGAATGCAGTGTGCATGATAAACATGGGTGTTACATAAGAGCACTTTTCAAATGGGAATTCAATATACTGAATGTAAAAAGGCGGCTGTTTTCACATACTTTTTTGGCAAATGTACTGTATGGAAAGAAATGTTAAGAAATTCTAATTCTGATTCAGAATATAACTAAATTAGTTTTAAAAAGTTATCGTAAGCAATTCAACAGTCTTCCTTCATGCATGAACAATGTCCCAAGACATGATCCAACCACAGTCTTTGGGTAACGTTCTCTTTCAATCAATTGCTAATTATTTCAGTCAATTTCAGAGGGTGTTGATGTTCCTAATGGAACTGCTTTTTATGAAGAGCTACATACATTTACTGTATACAAATGTATGTCGCTGTATACATTTACATAATGACACTGGTTTAGATGTACAAGTAATTTTACAACAGATTCTGTTGACTGTGTATTTGAATTAACACCACAGGATAAAATATCTTCACTTCAAAATTTGACTGCTCAAATGAGTAAATGAGAATTACAGGTGTATGGAAATCATTTTTTGTCATTTGTTAAGGCTAAATTCTCCTGTTCAGAGAAGCATCCTACTTTTCTGTCATAATCACTAAGTAACAATCTATGGATGCAGACTGCAATGTTTTTGCACATATAAATATTATTAATTCATATTATTGTCTGTTATAAACAGTGTTTAAATCAGTAATTGTGACAAATGAAAAGAAAAAGATGTGACCCCAACAATAGATTTGCATCTAGGCAAATAACTAGTTAAGTTCAAATGACACAGCATCTCCCTTAGTTACTTTCTATCTTAAAGTAGCTTCTGTTATTGGGAACATTTTTCATTTTTATATACAGTGGCTATGCAACGATATTTTGTAATATGCATCCATAGCTTACAATATAGTTGCATTTATTAGTCATGGTAATGTTAGGTATAGAACCATTAATGAAAGTGTAAAAAATTTTCAAATTGATGTCGGCATTTTCCATTCATTGTTCTGTGCGTAGACTGCCATCTTCAATTCAGCATCGCAAATTCAGCTTCACATAACCATCATTTTACTGTGGAAGTGGTTTACCTACAAAAAAACCTACTACTGTATGCATCCTGGCTGATAACTTGCAAAATATTCTGTATATTTGGAAATAATGTTAATTATATACAGTTGGGTTCAAAAGTCTGTGTTCATGCTGTTGACACTGAACATCTGGGATTCAGTATCTATTTTAAACCTGGAAATAAACAAAGTTTTTGGCTTTTCAAAAAAAAAAAAAAAAAAAAGAAATAAACATAACATGACATAAAATGAATATGAAATATTTTAGATTCTGCACTATTTCTAGATTTCTTATCAAATGTAAGCAAATTCGTGCCACTGACCATTTTAACTCTTTTTTTTTTTTTTTGTACAAAAGGTCAGATTTCTTTGCTGGCACTGAAGCACACAAGATGCTCTCGGAACATGTTATAATCATGCTGAATAACATGGATCATCAGGTTTTGCACAAACTTGTGGAGTCAATGCCTGTGCGAGTGCATGCAGTCATCGAAGCAAAAGATAGACAAAACAAATACTACACAGTTGAGAATTCCATGTTAATACTTTCCTCTCAAATTTTTATGCTGACAGTATAATTTGTAGTGACAAAAACTGGATTAATTTAGAAAAATGCAAAATAGAAGGATTTTCACATGGACTTTTGAACCATACTGTGTATTCCTGGTAAACATTTTTCTAATTGTAGCTCTATGGATATCACAAAATGAATTCACTGAATACTGAGTAGAATGCCTGTGAGTATTTGTTTTTGTCTTGTTACACATCCTGTATTTGGTCGACATTGGCTTATGTCGTATTTCTAAACAATAAAATATTCCAGTAATGGCTGTATTAAAGTAATATGGCTGTGCATCACTTTATTAATGTCTAACTGATGTGTGAGTATAATACTGCAATTATGTTACTGATTGCTACAGTGAACCTGATGTGAATGTGGCTAAATCTTTGTTCATGCTCTATAACGCATGTGCTTGGCTGATCCCCAGACAAAGGCCCAGGGAGATTTGGGGCAGATCAAAGTGGATTGATTCCACAAATGAAGGGTGGCATTAACTTTGTGTGATCGGAGACAGGTTTACCCACTTTCAGTTCATTGTATGAGCACAACTATGTCAGGGGTAAATTAATAGACTTTGGATATTAAGAATTCCTGATACATACAACTCATCCACTGACCTACTTCTGATGGTTCGGGATTCCAAGGATTCTGTCTAGTGATGCAAAACAAAGCTTGAGGTCCTTTCTGTAACACTGTCTCATAAATAATGCTCCACTTGTTTTCCTATTCCCCAAATGTATCCTTTTCTTTTTGCTAGCTCACTGAAAGTGCTCAGTTGAGAGTGATTATATTTATCTATGTGGGTATTTAAGACTTAAGACTTCAAAACTACTAGGACAATCACTTCTTTGGGGAGAGCATTTGATGTTTTTCTTTGCCCAATCGCTTCAAGGCCACATTTTGAGTTCTGTCTGAAAATGCTTAGAAGAAAATGTATGTCATTGCAAATGCAGCAGCACATTTTTAATGGCGCAGCCTCATCTCAGATGATTGCCATCATGTGGAATTAAATTTAGGATAGAGGCCAAAGCTCATTACAAAGAGTTAAAGGCATTTGAAAATAATAATAATAATAAATAAATAAATAAATAAATAAATATATATATATATATATATATATATATATATATATATATATATATATATATATATATATTTCTGTGTCCTGTTTTCCTAATACTCTCAGAAAAAAAAAAATGCTGTTCATCATTTTAAATGTTTGCATGGAGATCCTGAATAGCTGCAATGCTGGGTCACTCTGGGAATGAGCACAGGACCAGCTGTAATGGGGCTTGTGTACTGTAATTGCACAGCAGAGCTACTAGTGCTGCTAGAGGAGGTTTCTTATTGAGTCGTTACATTAGATGGATTTTGTACCATTAAATGCATTTGAAAGCATTAACTGCATGAGGGACATTAAACCTGTAAATTAAAACTTTTAATGTGCCTGGTGTAAGGTTCAAAGAAAGTGTTATTTTATTGCAGACATTGGTAAATTGGGCACAATCTAAAGATGATAGCGACTGCAATGACATCATTGCGCCATCAAATAAAATAAGTCTCAATTCAGTTAAGCATGGAATCATGTTCAGCTTTTTCAAAAAAACAAAAAAAAAAAAACAAAACAAACAGATTTAACAGGTTTAAGACTGCAGGAAATTATTGATAATACTAAATGTTTAAAAAAGGTTTCTAAGAATTTTACCCCCTTATTAAAGTGCTCTAATGCACCCCAATCTTTGATCACATGATTCTACTGCAAAGACAAAAAGCTTTAAACATTGTGCCCTCTGGTGGTAAAATTTGTGCACATTGTGAAGGAGTGTGACGCTTGCTTTTTGTTATAATTAATATGTTTAAGTAAATGGTTAAATGGATTTAAGTCGACCTATTACAGTGCCGCAGGTTAAATTTCTCATTCTCAGCACATCTTATGCTCCAAAAAATTGGAATAAATAAATAAAACATCCCAGGGAGCACCTCAAGGATTTCAAACACAGATGCGTCAGTGACTTTTCTTTAAAACAACAAAAATATGAATAGCTGAAGCAAAGCAAAAATTCAATTTCCTCATATTATGAAAGATCACAAGTTAGACACTAAAATTGCTTGTCTTTTTACATAACCCTTCTTAAAGAGAGTTCACCCAAACATGACGATTCTCTCATTTATACACACTCATGCCATCTCAAACTCATGACTTTTTTCAGCATAACCAAGATATATTTTTAAGTTTGTACGATGTGTTTTTGATCCTTTTGTAATGTACTGTGGCTGCCAAAAGGTGATAAACAGTGCTATTGATGTACCTGGCAAACGCGTGCTGCATCACAGAATCACCATCTTGATGCCTGCACTATGCTCCAATCAGGCCAGATGTAAAAATTTCTTGTGAATTTCTAAAGCCTTCATGCCAGTTTTGGAGCCTGAAAATTTTGGACCCCATTGACTTATACTGTATGCAAAATAAATAAATAAATAAAACACACCCCTCAAAATCTCTTTATTAGTGTTCTGCAGAAGAGAGAAAGTCATTCAAATTTGAGATGGCAGGAGTAAGGATGCACCGATACCAATTTTCCGATCCGATTTCGGAAATCTCAGTATTGGCCGATACCGATCCCAAGCGTTGTTTTGTTTTTTTAGAATCAGTTTAGAATATCTTTTTTATTATTGTGTGGATCTAATTGGGAGTACTCTTTAATATGTAAAAAAAACTTTATTTCACTACACATTATTTCAATATAAATGTATAGCTTATTAAGAAACACTTTATTATTAACTAGTATACTGGATAATGTAGCAGCAAAATTAACAGTAATTCCAGTCTTCAAGTCTTCAGTAGAAAAGAAACCAGTGTTTTATTTTTGCCTTTTTTTCCCAAAAATGTTTCAACTTGCATCTGGACTTTAAAGGATTCAGATCTCTTTTTTTTGTTCAATTTAGTTGTAAGACATCAGTCCACTTTTCATTCACACAGTTATTTTTTGGAACCCATTCAACTTCAATATTGTTATAAATTGTAAACAAATACTAATGATGACAATAATAATAATAATTGTTAATATTATTATTGACTTTTAATTTTAAATACAATGTGATATATTTAAATCATGCACTTTTTAAACCCTCACGCTTTTATTTTGACATTCTAAACTCTCCAGGAAGTCCTGTATGTGTCTGTTTGTACGCAAGTTCACAGTAGTTTAATTCACTTCTTATTCAAATTCTGGTAAAATGCACCTCCGGTGCCGTTCTAAATGCATATTATAAGTGAACTGAACTATTGAGCATCTACATCTGAGATGCTGTTTTTGAGTAGCGCTCAAATATTGCACACTGCTGTGAAGGATAAAAATAGCCATGAGTGCATCACCAGCCTGTGCGTGAGTTTGTGTCAACAGAGCAGCACCATTCACTAACGCGCTGGCACTGCGCATACTATATATTTACTTATTAAACATAGCCTTTTGTGATTCACAGAGCTATCGCACATCTTCAAGTGGCTTTGAATAAAATGCACGAGTCATATGAACTGTTTTAATGGTGTTTTTATGGTCCTTTTATGTCATTTTTGGAGCTTGACAGGAACGAACATGACTAACACACAGTATCGGATTTGGATCAGGCTCGTCGGACCGACACCCGATCCGTCTAAAAGCTTCAGTATCAGAGCCGATACCGATCCAGGTATCGGATCGGTGCATCCCTAGGCAGGAGGGCGAGTAAATCTTGAGAGAATTATTTTTGAGTCAACTTATCCCTTTAATGACTAAACACTTCAACATCAGAACAAAAGTTGAGACAAAAACAACCAAAAAAAAAATAAATAAATAAACTCAATGACCGTTTCAACCAATTTTATTCCTAATAACATCTGGTGGAAAAGGCTCTACTTCTCTCCCTGCTGCTGGTCTGGCATGCTTCTGATGATGTCAGAATCACCTATTAACACAAGATAAAGACATTATTTACAGATCAATGCATTTCTTAAACTGGCTAAAATGTTACAGAAGTATATAAGAATATAAGAGGCACCTAAAGGGCAGTCAGACCATTTCAAAGATACACTAGATTTTAATGTTGTGGGTGTACTCATACATACCAGGATCAATGATCGCCAATGTGCACACCCTGTAGTATTTGCCACAGGCTGTGCCGAGCTCGATATTGTTTCCACTGTAATGATGGACTCCAGTTTTGGCCAACATTGCATAGTACTCAATCTCGGATTTCCTGGGAAAATAAAAATAATTTAGTTGAATAATTAAAAGACCCAAAACTTAGAAGTAACCAGCATTGGGAAACAACCATACAACACAGACCTCAGAGCAGGGCAGTTGTTAGCCAGGATTACCAGCTTGGCTTTGCCTTGGCGAATCATCTTCTGTGACTGTTTGTATCCAAGAACGTATTTACCACTCTTGATCACAAGCTGCAGCCTGGAGTTGATGGACTCCAAGGACTTTTTCTGTAAATATAGTATGGGACAAAACCATAAATACATAAGCACATTGATGGTGGTTTGAAGCAACAAACCCAGCTGAAAATGTAAAATCTATCAAACTTATCTTCATCAAATACATTTGCATAATTATGTAATTAATGAGGCAAGCCAATTGAAGTTCAGTTAATGAACATTCACGTCAAAAGACTGGCCCACTAAGCCACTCTCTCATCTGTCAATGAACATACGTTCACATTGAAACAATGTTTACATTTACACTAAATGACATTTCAGTTATCATAAACTATTTCTCTCATGCAACACATTGTTAAACGTTTACTTCTTAAATGTGCCGTCAGATATTACGATAAAAAGACATTTAGCTTTAAGTGGAAACACTATCAAACAGCTCAGAATTTACTAATACACATCGAGTACACACAACATGGCATGAACGCAAGCAATCCGAGGTAAATCATCTGCACAATATAATGCCTTACAACACTTCAACTGCGTAACTAGAACGATAAACGTCTGTTTATACGTCAAATCATGCACGTTTAGATCGCGAGGCTACATTGGGCTTCCACGTGAAGTTCTCAAGCACGCGCAGCATTGCGCTCCACTCACCGTTTTCTTTGCTGCCACCATTGTTCCTGATTAGTCCGATTTGGCCAACCTGAACACAGCAAAGCGACAAATAAGGACCTGTGCTTTCAACACAATGCGTTTCTATTCTGCGTAAAAGTCTTAAAATTGAGTATTTTTTAATAATGTTCACTAGAGCCGCTCTCACCTCCTGATCACACCAAGATGGCCTCGTTGAGAAAGGGCTTCCCAACGTGCACCGCGCGCGTAAAACACACGCGCACGCCTCGCGAGACCGCGGAAGACTCGAGGCGCTCGAGACCACTGATCTCAGAACAGACACAAATACTTATTTATATTATAAATAAATATACAAATATAATTATAATATACACATATTTATATGAATACGCTAATAAAACTACACTACCAGTAACAAGTTTGGCACACCGACTAATTATTTAGTATGGGAAGTATGGAATGATGTAGAGGCCAAAAGAAAGTTAAAGGTACA